>NC_088652.1:21819216-22176716 GCF_964019385.1 Sycon ciliatum | reverse complement strand
GCCAGTAACGTCCTTGTCGCGCTAGAAATTTCTCTCACCCAGTGAGTTCCCCACTTTCTTATAAAGTTAGTTGCAACCAAAGACGTTTTCAAGATATTCGGATGTTGAGCTCAGTTGTGCTTTGTTTCCCTTCATGGTGCACATACCATAAGCGTAGCTTATCTGTTCATAGTTTTAATCGTTTGTGTTTGTATGATGCGACCACCGTGTGTGTTCTGTGAAGATGGGGTGGAGAGAGCAGGCAAGCTCCTCAAGTGTCTTCACAAGGTATGCAATGACTGCCTTCCAGCCAGCGTTCAAGAAGACGGGAGAATACGCTGTGCCAAGTGTCGACGTCCTACGCCATGTCCACCTCCTGCTCGCAGTCACGCACAGGTTTTAGTTGATGACTCCATGTTGGACAATGTTCCTAGTAGAAGCATTGGAGTAAAGAAAGAGTCCGCGAAAGATAAGGATCTTCAAATCGTCGTTGATGAAAGTTTTAACACTGCTAGCGTCCGACCAGAATCAGCGAGAGCTGACGTAGACCGTTACCCCGTGCTGAGAGCCGAGGGTTCCCATAAGCAAAAACCTCATCACGGACGAGAATATCTTTGTCTCTATCACAAGAAGATGGAGACCCGATACTACTGTACTCATTGTCGGGAGGTGTTGTGTGAAAAGTGCAAGGTCGACATCAAACACGCCCCACATATTGATCAGATCAGCCATATCCATGAAGCAGCCACAGCACTAAGGCACAGACTGAACGATCGGTTCCGCAGCATCGTCACTGATGACAAAGAAAAGGAAGTGGACGCAAGCCTTCACCACGCCGGTGAACTCCTGGATGCATTTGAAAGTGACATCGGATATGGAGTGTCCATTATCCAGACAAAGATAAGTGAAAGGTCTGAGGAGCAACTTCTAAAGGTGAAGAAACGAAAGAAAGAGCTGATGAGCGTAGTAGAATTGCGTAAGAAGGAGCTAATCGAACGCCAAGACTATTACTGTAAGTCGGACACTATGGCAGGTGCTTTGCAACACATACTTGCTGGACTCACTCGTGCTCTAAGAAATGAAGACATTGTTAAAATGCGTGGAAGTTTGGATGAACTTCTTACCGCATCCTTGCGTAATATTCAGGTGAAAAGACAATCGCTATTACGGAGATCAACATTCATGCCCCAGAAACTTTCCGACGTGCAAGGACGCTTTGCGATCATGGGTAAAGTCGTGGATAACACTGAAATCGATTTATCGAGTTGTTCATTTGATCAACACTTCAATTGTAGCGGAATTTGCGGGGAAAAGGTACACCTGAAAGCTATAGTGAGGAACGGCCAAGGCCAATCTTTGTCTGTACGAGCATTGAAAATTAGCAGCATTCAAATCTGGGCAACTCGAGTTGAAGTCGGTTTTGCTCTGAAAGCCCCAGTGCTGATGCCGATTTTACATTATAGCCAAGGTGAAATTCACACACTTTTCAAGAATGACTGTAGTCAACCTGCTGAATTTCTCCTAGAACTATTGTTAGATGTTCCATGTCCCTTTCCCCAAGTTGCGGGTGTACCGTTGCACCGGTATATTGGTATGTGCTGGCCTTTAAAGGTTTTGTATTTCGTGTACAAATCCAGGGCTGTCTTCTTTGACCAACCAAGCAATTGTCCTTCGAGAGCGGCCATAAAAGTAGGGCAATCTATTAAGTTATCTGCCCTTGCGCAGCCGATCCCGGGCACCTGGTTGCACCAAGTAAAGTCGGGAGTTGCCGTGATACGAGCCCAGGAGCCTATACATGAACGAGACTTTGCAGTAGCATTCATAATTGAAAAATGCCCGTCCAATAAGCTAGTCATAGGGTTTACATGGGACTGTGCAGAGTCTAGCCAGGAAATGAAACTTGTTCTTGCGTCCTCGGATAAATCAGACTCTCCGTCTTCTCCTATTTGTAATTTCGTCTCTAAGGACGTCATACACGTAACACGCTGTCCTCACACGCTGGTCAAGTATGACATTGATCATTATTCTGAAATTGGATTGTTGAAAAACAAGCATAACGTGACTTTAGATTCAAGTACGAAGCCAATCTTAATGTTGCGGTTGTTCTGCTACGGTTCACACATTTGTATTTACGAGTGTGATAAAAAACGACTAAACCAAAGATTTCAAGATCTGATCAAGATAAGAGGCACACCCGGACCCGTTTTCGCTGACTGATAACGTTATCCGTTAGCGAAATTTATAAGAGAGGCACTAGTCAAGACTTTTTCCTTCTGATAATCCCATAGACAATTTCTTCATTTGATGATCCACTTATCATCAATTTGTTATCCTGTCTTGTCATTATAATGTTTTCTTGTTTTGTGAATTAACACGGTGTCCGTTTTGTTTCTGGCTGAAATCGCCACCTTGGTTAATTAATGCAACTCGTATAATAACCATACCGAGTTGATCTGGTTAACTTTGATTACTACATCACGATAATTATTGTCTATTAGCACTTACATTTGCTAGGAATTTGAAGCAATAATAATTGTGGCCCTAAAACAGGAAAAATGTGAACACTGATTGTAAATCTTGTAAATGTAGTAGACCGGAGGTGATGTGTAGTGGCGATTTAACCCTAGAAAAACTAGAGGGTCATAATGACAATACGGGGCAAGATCTGCTTGAAATGAAAGTGGAAAAAGATGTCCACAAATCGCAATTCACTCCTCTACTATGATGATTTTACGGGTTAAAGGTCGACTCACGTATCCAGAGGTCTCAAGTTCTCAACTATGCTTTTTAAAGTTATCACCCAACGAAGCACTACTAACTACTCTCTGCTACTAACACATCTACAAATCATGTAACCTTCCTTATTGGAGGGCATAACGTCCCAATCCTTGAAAAAGGACAATAAACTGGCAAAAATGTGTACACATGGTGCACTCGTGCATGCAGTGAAGGTAATTTTTTTAGATACTGAAAGTCTCCGGTTGAAAGTCGAATCCCGGTTGTAAGTCGACCCCAACCTTTCACCTTCTGTAGTCGTAAAAGGTCGACTTACAACCGGAAATACGGTAGTTCGAAGTCCATGTTTAATCACCACACTCGAACTACATATACCTGTATATATTCAATCTGCGGACAGAACTGTTTCGTCCTTTGTGGACTCGTCAGCGCAGCACAGAGGAAATGAGGCCGAACCTGATAGCAATGGAAATAAAAATTTCCAATCAGGCCCGAACGTACCTTGCCATAGTGCTCAAACTGACAAGTCAGTGAGCTCTGCGTAAAGCAAACAGCAAAGGCACTACCCCACGCAAGAGTGCTCAACTGCTACAAGAGCACGAGCGAAATACCTGTATATATTTGTGTATGTCTAGACAAAACACAATACATGTATATTGGACTTCAATATGTGTATGACAGGCAGGGCGGATTTCTAATTATATTGGACTTCAGTATGTGTATGACAGGCAGGGCGGATTTCTAACAGTATTGGACTTCAATATGTGTATGACAGGCAGTGCGGATTTCTAACTATATTGGACTTCAGTATGTGTATGACAGGCAGGGCGGATTTCTAACTGTGTTGGACTTCAATATGTGTATGACAGGCAGTGTGGATTTCTAACTGTATTCATGTCAAGTCACACATGATAAAGTCGAGGTCTGCCCCATGTATGCTTAGAATCCAAACCTAACGCAATGGAATTGTTACAACACCGAACGTTAATTAATTCTGTTGAGGTTTTTCATTGTGTCAGCCAGCGAATTGTAAATTCAGCAATCCTACTACATATTTCTGGGAAAGTGGCAGGTGCTGGCCAGCGAAAACCTTTAAAAAAAACTTACGCCGACAAGATTAGATGAGATTACCATTTTAATAAGTGTTAGCTTTCACGAGCGTTTCGCACCATAGTTTTATGACAGGCTTGAGAAATATTGTGTCTTGAGTTTGAGACAGGTCACTATCATTAGCAAGAGCATGGTATGCATCCATATCAGCGAAGAAAAGTATGCACCCAAAGTTCCACCTTCTTAGGGACATCCAGTCGTTCTTTTCTCACTCACACGTCAGTACTGCACACATACTCACACACACACCTACACACACACTCTCTCTCTCTCTCACATACACACACACACACATCACAGATTAACAACTGCGGGGGGACAGCCACAGCAAGGCTAGTTGCACTCTTGTGTCCAGAACACAGACAGAAAAAACGTCCAGCGAAAAGAACACCTCATAGAGTGACAGCGTTGTGCGAGGTCAATCATACAGAAAAGCACAGCAATCGACAGAGCATCCGCACATTCCACGCCTCGCACAACTTATAACCTGTATTGTAGCAGCAATATTGAGAAATCTATCAGAGAGAGAGAGAGTAAAGAAGCACTCTCACAATCATGACCCGTGTGTGAAAACGTACAAAGCTCCTCATTGGGAGGGAGGGTGGGAAACCAGCTTGCAAAGCAAGAAAACTAAAGATGAGGGACTGCAGCGTACCAGTACGCCCAAAACTGTCGGACCTCGGTCTCAGACCTGTTCGTTCGAAACGAACAACATTTCTTGTTTATTTCGTAAAACTCAGCCAACAAGAAATGAAAACTTCTCCCCACCTTCCACATGTGCCAGAACTATATTTTAGATGTTTCATTGTATTATGAAAACTTTTTTTTTCAGCGTGTATATGTGTCAGTAGACATTTTCGGAGCTCCGCCTGGAAAGTTTTTTATAGCTGTCTGAGATGTCCGGGGAGGGTGTCCTCCCACCGGACGTGTCTCGGGACCAGGACACCAGAGGGCAGGACCCCTGGAGGCACCTGACAGCCACGGAGCTCAAGGCTCGGACCGTCACATTCTCAGCGAAAAAAGAAGTCAAACTTGTCGACTACATAAAGGTGTTTGGAGCAGCACGCCATCCGTCCTGAAGAAATCCTGTCGATCCAGGTAAGCACTGCCGGCCAGTGCTGCCTTACCTTCGTTTGTGAACAATTAGCCCAACAAGCCTGTGCAAATGGATTCATATTCAAAAGAAATCACATTTTTCCTATTTCCGTAGTAAACAGAAACTTGCAGCTGCACATCCATGACGTTCTCATTTGGGTTGCAGATGCCGCCATTGTTGCTGCTCTCTCCCCGTACGGTGACGTACAGGGTCACATCAGGCATGGGCGCATCACGGTACGAGAAGGTGTACACGTCGCGTCTGGGGTACGGTTTGGCACATTCAAGCCCTCAGCAAGCAAAACCATCCCCAGCTACATCAGAACCCGTGACGGAAAAGGCACTTTCCGGGTGTACCACCAAGGCCAAACGCCCACGTGCAGGATATACGACTCTACGGAGCATATTGCGAAGCACTGCACTACCAAACAAGGAAATCTCTCGGAGCGTGGTATGCGCCCTGTGCAAGGGACTACCGTATCCCCACCCCAAAACACTGCAGGGTCTTCGACTGCTCAATAACAACAGGAACAGAATCCCACCGTATCAGCCGATAACACCACCAAGGACGCTACCCAACGTACAGCTGGAGCCTGGAATGGGCAGAGCACACTCTCTCGCCCTCACAAGGAAGTCCCAGGTCGCAGCACGGATAAAAATCAGGCTGCATCAGCTTGCTCATCAGAATCTGAGGAACTCCCATAACCTGATTTCAACCAATCACCGCCCAGACCGTTCAACCTACAACAAGATTCGCAAACACAGCTCCAGCTGCCAGCTAATGCAATTGGTGACCTCGCACAGTCAATGTCACAAGGCCGGCTCACCAAGTCTGGCAGCGACTCTGACACGGACTCAGACGGTTTTCAAGTGCATAGCTCCAAACGCCCTCCAAGCAGTGTCACACCCGAAAGACCTCGCGGGGCCACTGCCAATGCACCCAGAAACAAGAAGAAGTTGAAAAAGGCAAACCCAGACAGTCCTAGGTGAGTGCAAGATATCCACTCATACAGAACGGAACGTGTTGTACTGTAATATCCTCGCACTTACACCATTTGTCCTATGTCTTCTTTCGGCTCCAGCATGTTGTATTTCTTCACCTAATTTTCCTAGGAATGAGTTTTTTAACATTTAATGCTAGGAGCTTGTGCAACAAAATGGACGAGCTCATACCCACTATCACACGCATCACGCCCACACTAATTGCTGTCTGCGAAACATGGGCAAACCCCATGGAGCCAGACTCATTCTATGATATTCCAGATTACACACTCTACAGACAGGACAGAACAGAAACGATGGGTGGAGGTGTTGCTTTATACATACATGCCCCTACCTGCCACAAACGCCTAACAACAGTCGTCATGCCAAGCTTCCAGTCACTGTGGGTAGAGCTTACACTCTCAGATCGTACAGTCACCGTGGGATGCACGTATCGACCACCAAACTCTGATCCGAATTTATTCTGCCGCGAACTTGAATTGGGTCTCGGGAAATGTAACACCACAGAGCCATTCATCCTCCTCGGCGACCTAAATTCCAAGAACAGCTCTTGGTTGGATTCTGATGTCACAGACAGAGCTGGTGACGCCCTTAGCTATCTTATCGATGCATATGGTTTCCATCAGCATGTTAACTTTGCCACCCACATCTGCCGAGGCTATCTAAATTCGTGCCTCGATCTAGTCATCTCCAATCTCCCTCCGGAAGAGGTCACACTTTCTTCCAGAGCACCGTTTGGGTGTTCAGATCACGTAGCAATCCAGGGAACTATCTCCATGCAGCCACCAGCAGATGAGCGTGGCAGACGTAACCTGCCACCTTGGACCTGGATCTGGAATTCAGAGAACGTTGGCGCCCTGAGAGAAGCGCTAGCGTATACTCAACTCCTGCCACCCGACATTGACTTGCCGTCATATTCGCTGACCGAACTGTGGTCGCTCTGGCGTGACACTCTGCTTCGCACCGCACACCAGTTCTGCACTCAACTCCGGTTGACTAGATCATCCGCAGTGTCTCAAAAACGCCCATGGATGACGCCTGGTCTGCTAAATAATATCCATACAAAGCACAGGTTATACAGGAAATACCTCTGGACACGGACGGCTGAAGACTTGGGCCAGTTCACAACTCAGCGAAACAAGACAACAACTCTTCTCCGCAGTGCCAAGTCCAAATTCGTTCATAAATCAGCCAATGCCGACAACCACTGTGACCAAACCCATACAAACCGCCCAAACCTCTACAGACTTATGAAGACCCTTCGAATTTCACCAAGAAAGGAAATGCCAGCTTTGAACCATGATGGCAGGAAACTCACATCGAACTTAGAGCAGGCAGAAGCATTCAACAGCTTCTTCATTTCAGAAAGCAAGAAGTCCGTCTCAGTTGACAACGAGCCAGTCTTCGACATCCTTCTACCGACATCCGGCGAGAGAGAGCTTGCCCAAATCACCACCACACCCGCCGAGGTAGAACAGCTCCTAGGAGCCCTTAATCCTTCAAAGCCCCTGGGTTTGACCACATCCCAACAAGACTCCTCAAGACCACGGCGCGTGAGCTGTCGCCGTCACTCTCCCGACTTTTCAATGAGTCATTTCGGAGAGGTGAATAACCACAGGACTGGCGTGATGCCACTTTGAGCCCACTATACAAGAAAGCCGAACGTCATTGGTAACAAACTACAGGCCTATATCACTTCTCAGCGTTATCAGTAAAGTGCAGGAGAGGATCGTCCACAAACGACTCTACAAGCACGTCACACCCTTCCTCCCAGTGGATCAATCCGGTTTTCGTGCCAATGATAGCACCGAACTCCAGCTCGCCAGACTCGTGCACGAGGTTTCCGAGAGCCGAGATAAAGGTCTTTCCGTCACAGCTTGCTTTTTTGATCTCTCGAAGGCTTTCGACAGAGTCTGGCACGCCGGTCTCCTCAAGAAACTGCAACACCTCGGCCTGAAAGATACCGCCCTGCAATGGATGGTCAGCTACCTCACCCATCGCCCTCAACGTGTTCGTGTCGGCGACGCCTTCAGTGAGTGGCAAGCCATACTACCAGCAGGGGTGCCCCAAGGATCCATTCTAGGCCCCCTGCTGTTCTTAATCTACACCATTGACCTGCCCTCTGCCTGCACCAACTCGAACACAAAGTTCAGTCAATTTGCAGATGACACGGCGCTCATCGCAACAAACCAGAGCCGTTTGACATCGGAGTTGTCCCTGCAGTCAGCCATTTCAGCCGCAACCTGGCTGCGCAGATGGCACCTCCTCGTCAATGCCTCAGAGACCGTTTTCTTGTCGTTCACACCAAACCACCAACTCAACATCACTCTTAACGGCACACCCCTACAGCAAGTCAAAGAACACCGTCACCTTGGAATCATACTACAAAACAACCTCCAATGGAACTCACATGTCACGCACATAATAAACAAATCCAAAAAACTCCTTCACCAACTTCGTAAAATACGAGGCCAACTTAACACCCCCAGTCTGCTCGTAATCTACACCGCCTACATTCGCCCGGTTATAGAGTACGGCAGTCTCGTGTTATCCAACACCACCCGCACAAAGAAGGACCAATTAGAACGCGTTCAGCGACGAGCAGCCTGTATCTGCCTGCGGATCCCCCTTTTTGCACCAGTCCATCACAGCTCACTTCTTCATCATCTCCAACTCCCCACATTAGTCTCCCGGCAACTCTTACGACAGGTTACTCTTGCCCACAACATCAAGTACATCCGCGCTCCCCTTCACCTGCAACAGCCTCACCTTGCACGCCAATCACAGAGCAGCCATATGCACTACGACACATGAGAACATACACATTGAGAGCATCACACACATACCGCCACACTAACTCACCCATCAACCTGTCCCTTCACAATTTCAACCAACTACCCCCCGACCTGCGTGAAACAAATGGCAAGCATGCGTTTAAATCAATGGCGTCTAGCCTCATTCTATCATCCATATGCTCCTTTAGTAGCTCACACTCTACCCCATCGTGACCACATCCCCCTGCAATGTGTTGGTTTAATCACTTGCTAGACTGATTTTATATGATTCTGGACTGATCTGAATCATTATTATCTTCCTTATTGGCCATGGGCCATCGTGGAAATAAGGAATAATAATGAATCTACGTAGCCAGTTGTGCCCTTCACGCGCCAGAAATGTCTATCACGCAGTGTGGTCCTCACTTTCGAATAAAGTTAGTTGCTAATCAGATGTCGAGCTCAGTTGTGCTTTGTTTCCCTTCATGGTGCACCTAGTATAAGTGTAGTGTTTTAGTCCGTGACTCACAACACCCAAAACAAAGCACAACCGTAGTTCACTTGTCCAGTACGCAGCTGGTTGAATATTACAGAGTAGAGCACTATAAAAGGAAGATAATGGAGGTAGTCCAAACACACGAGATAGCTAGCATGCATGAACGGATGAATGCCAAGTGCGATCATTCGACACTTCCATAAGGTCTAGCATTACCGACAATAGTCTGGCCCTCAGGTGATTCACAGTGTCTGTGGTTACAAACACCACAATACGCGTAGGTTATCGGTTCATAGTTTTAATCGTTTGTGTTTGTATGATGCGACCACCGTGCGTCTTCTGCTAAGATGGGGTCGAGAGAGCACGCAAGTTCCTCAAGTGTCTTCACAAGGTGTGCAATGACTGTCTTCCGGACAGCATGCAAGAAGATGGCAGAATACGCTGTGTCAAGTGTCGACGTCTCTAAGCCATGTCCACCTCCTGTTCGCAGTCACGGACAGGTTTAAGTTGATGACTCCATGTTCGACAATGTTCCAAATAGAAGCATTGGAATAAAGAAAGGGGACGCGAAAGATAAAGATCTTCAAATCGGAGAGCCGACAAATCTGTTTCAGTGTTATCCATGACTTTACCCATGACCCCAAAGCGTCCTTGAAAGTCGGAAAGTTTCTGGGGCATGAATGTTGGTCTCCGTAATAGCGAACGTCTTTTCGCCTGAATATTACACAAAGATGCCGTAAGACGTGCATCCAAATTTGGACGCATTTTAAAAATGTCTTCATTTCTTAGAGCACGCCTGAGTCCGGCAAGTATGCGTTGCAAAGCACCTGCCATAGTGTCCGACTTACAGTAATAGTCTTGGCGTTCGATTAGCTCCTTCTTACGCAAATCTACTTGGCTCATCAGCTCTTCCTTTCGGTTCTTCAACCTTAGAAGTTGCTTTTCAGACCTTTCACTTATCTTTGTCTGGATATTGGACACTCGATATCCTAAGTCACTTTCAAATGCATCTAGGAGTTCACCGGCGTGGGGGAGGCTTTCGTCCACTTCCTTTTCTTTGTCATCAGTGACGATGCTGCGGAACCGATCGTTCAGTTTGTTCCTTAGTGCTGTGGCTGCTTCATGGACATGGCTGATCTGATCAATATGTGGGGCGTGTTTGATGTCGATCTTACACTTTTCAAACAAAACCTCACGACATTGAGTACAGTAATATCGCATCTCCATCTTGGTGTAATAGAGACGAAGGTATTCTAGTCCAGGATGAGGTATCTGCTTATTCTGAAATTGGATTGTTGAAAACCAGCATAACTCACTTTAGATTCAAATATGAGGCCAATCTTAATGTTGCGGTTTTCCTGCTACGGTACACACATTTGCGTTTACGAGTATGATAACAAACGACTAAATCAAAGATTTCAAGATCTGATCAAAATAAGAGGCACACCTTGACCCGTCTCACGGACTGATAACGTTATCCGCTAGCGTCAGACGTTCTCTCTTTTCAGATACTATTTTAGATTCTGGATAATGTCGTACGGTATTGGTAGGAGCAGGAATGTCATATGTGCAAACCTGAAATTGATCTCAAAAGGAGTTTGAGCTTTCAGTGGAGCCGAGATTAATTTTTCCTGATTCTCAAGACAGTTTTCTTGATCATAGCGTGCTGTTGTGTTCCTACTGATGCGAGTAACTCGGAGTCTTGCCGAATCTCACGCCGACCGTAATTTATTTAGGCTAATTTGAATATCCCTATTGCGTCAACTCCTATCATTGTAACTGCTCAGCACGCACAGAAGGAAGGTGTTGTTGGATTCGCCATTATTCTCAGAACGTTGCCCTGACATTGCGCTGACAGCTCGTAGTCTAACAGTAAGCAGGTGCGTAACAGCTGTGATGCATCACTCGCTGTCACACTGCTACAATCATTGGCTGGTTGTTAGCACATCATGCCCCGATTGAAGAAAGTGAGCTTCTTTTTGATCAGATAAATAACTTGCAAAGCCGATCGAAGGAAACGGTAAAGTGGATTGCCAGGCTTCTGCTGGTACGAACGCCTCCAGTCAGGTCCATCTCCCTCCATAACCCAGTAATATTGAGGGAAGAAAGGTTGATTTGCTTATTTATTTCTACCCTTCCTCTCTCCGTACTTCTGTCCTTGCCTCTCTCTCTCTCATTCCTTCTGTCGTCCACATGCATCAAAGGAGGCGAAATCGCCTGTTTGTGGTGCGACGTAAAATAAACTTCTACAACAACAAAGGCAACAGTGCACCCGCTACCACGCCTAGACGAAAAAGAAAATCTCGGCGACCTTCGGTAACAGCGCGCAACCTGTACACTACTGAAGTGAACCAACTGATTAGGGGACACTGTAGCCTTTTGAACGGCTACCTCCACCGTATTGAAACTGTACACTGACCTGACTGTGTATTCTGCCTTGCGTCTTCGGGGATGCAACATACTTCGTTTTTCACTACCCAGAAAAATCCCAAAGCCACCATTCTGGAGCCTTTCAGTCGTCCTTACCAGCCAGTCAATCTGTGGCCGACTCGACCCTTCCCGTCTATGTTGCACGACTCTTGGAGTTGGAGAAACTGTTGTGATGTGCCGACAACATACTGAGGCCTCGTGTTTGATGATTTGTAACTGCCCTGTGTAGAACTGCCGTGTCGATGCACACAATTCATTGGGTATTCTGAAATCAAGAAATATTCTGTTTGTCCCGTATTTCACCAACCCCTTGCTTTGCGTGTGTCCAACACGCACTCTATATAGCGGTGTATATATTATTATTTTGCTTGTTCGCGTTGGCATCAACCTGTATAAAGCAGGTATATAGCCTTCGCTTACGCGTGACCCATGCAACATGGGGACCCACGAATACAAACCAGCATATGTTCCCTCAGCAATACAAGCAAGCAAGCACGCAAAGATAAATGAGAGCCCAGGCAGCGAAAACAAAACGAAGCATAGGCAGGGATTGAATGTGTGCATCTGGGTACGACAGTTAACACGGCTAGTGCAGCCGTACAGAGCGCAGCAGCATGTAAATACAAAAGCGCCACAGCAGCAGCATCCAAGAGTGTGCAAACACTAAAAAAGATCAGTCCATGAAAAAATTATTGTCGCCACAGGTAGACATCTCCGGCAAGAATGCATGCGTGCGCACAAGTAGGCAGGCAAGCATGTCAGATGTAATCGTATTATTATGGCCAGGCTAATTAACAGTGCTGTTTCGCAATGAATTCCATCGGCATTTATCATACGCCACCTTCCGAAGCTGGGCTAGGCCAGGTCGCGACAGAAGCACAAGCCCCAGCTTCTCCCGACAATCCAGTGAGAGAGTGGTTAGCAGTGTTGTTCTTGGTCTGCCTATCCTTCCCCGCAAGGCACCAGAAGCAGCAAAATCGAGAGCGACCTGTGGCGGTGCCCCTGATGGCATCCGGAGCACATGCCCCCAGGAAGCTCCTCACCGCGATCTCCTTGGAGATGGGTTGGGTGCGACAGCGGTTGTGGAGTTCCGTGTTTTTGATTATATTTGGATACTTAATACGGAGTAGCGAGCGGAGGTGACGGCGGTGGCAAACGTCCAGAGACGTTCTGAGTGACTCAGTGAGGCCCCAGGTAGCGCAGTTGTAAAGCAAAATGCTTAGAACGTAGCAATTGTACAGCCTCAGCTTCAACGTTAGGGAGATCCCTGAAGACTGTAGAAGGCTTTGCATCCGGCCAAATGACTGCGATGCCAGAACCATTCGGTGTTTGATGTCCTCGGCAGTACCAGCTCTCGATCCAACCGACTTTGCCATCCGCCATTCTTCTTTCCCTCTTTTTTCCAGGTCTGCATCGAGGTAGAAGTGGGTCCGTTCAGTTTTCGCGCCGTTGACCATCAATTGGTGTTCTGGCATCTTCAGCACGCATACGTAATGGGTTTGTTCAAAATTTTGGTCATTTTCATCGAGGAAGTCAAGATCATCTGCGTACTGAAGTTCAGGGATAGACGGTGCTAGGCCTGTACTTTCTCTTCGCTTAAGCTGCCATAAAAAAGAAAGCTCATCCTAAGCGAGAGGGCTAGAGGAAAATATAACGATAATGAGATACAGAATACAAAGAGATCCAATGAGTTCAACATTCAATTCAAAACAAGAAAGAAAGGAAAGAAAAACAGAGCCGAATCTACTGATTGATCCATCAATCGACAAAAGGGGACTAAGTGGTGTACACATCTTAAACTTCTTGAATTTTACTTATCGCTGTGTACACGGTCAGGATGGCCCACTTCTGCAGCAACTAAGTCAGCTTCGCACGCACGCTACCCACACAGTTGCGATGACCCTTCTACAGGCCACCTCTGTTCGCAGCTTTCCTACTGCCCACACCCGCTTTGGCTTTCACTCCCTCGCATACAGCGCCGTTGCACGCTGGAACACCATCTATGCTGAGTGCCGTCTTGCCGACTGGACTCCTCCCTTCTGCAACCTTTGTCATACTTAACTAGCCAAGCAGCACCTAGGGTTCCCTGTAAGTGTCCTTGCTGTGCTTGTGTTTTTATGCTTCGTGCATTGGTTCGGCTGAGAGTGCATGGCGGTGACGAGTTGGAAATGCAGTAGACTACACTAGCATAACCTATCCGTAATACGGTGCACCCTAGTCTAGAATGACGGTACAAGTGGACCTCGATTCACTTTTCCCGTCAAGTAAAAAACGAGAGGGAGTGGATGAGAGAGTGAGAACAATTTAAACGCGCAAGCGTATCTTTGACCCATATCATCTTATGCTGGGTTTGCACCATTCACAGTGGGCACAGGTAAAGAATTAACGGCCACCAACGAGCCTGGTATAAATCGCCCAGCGAAGTGAAGTGGTTTTGTCCTGGCCAACGAAACCCTGAAAAAGACGCAAGCTTACACTGACTAAGCCTAAGGTTAGGTGAGATACTCATGCTCGTTAGTGTTAGGTTTCACTAGCATTTCGTACGGTAGTGTTATGACAAGCTTGCGTGATGTCAGGTTTGCGCGTGACATTGGTCGCTACCATTAGCATGGCACACATGCAACGTGCAAAATATTAGTGGAGCGAAGTGGCACGCAACATTCCACCCTGATAGTAAAAGTCATACGTTCTCCCTACCTTCCATTTGTGCCAATTCTATATTATGTTAGACGTCTCATTCTGAAGTAGTTTATATTTACGTAGTCGGTAGCGCCCTTGTCGCGCTAGATATATTACTAACACAGTGATTTCATCATTTTCCATCCAATATAATTAGTTGCTTCCAAAGAAGTTTGGCAGAAAGTCAGACGTTGAGCTGAGATATGCTTTGTTTCCCTTCATGGTGTTCATGGCATAATCTTAGCTTAACCATTTGTTCCTAGGTCTATTCTTTTCTGCTTTCAAGATGCGACCACCGTGTGCCTTCTGCGAAGATGGGGTGGAAAGAGCAGGCAAGCTCCTCAGGTGTCTTCACAGGGTGTGCAATGACTGTCTTCCAGGAAGCGTTCAAAAAGATGGGAGAATACGCTGTGCAAAGTGTCGACGTCCTACGCCATGTCCACCTCCCGCTTGCAGTCACGAACAGTTGTTAGTTGATGACTCCATGTTTGACAATGTACCAAAGAAAGGTATTGGAACGAAGACGGTGGACGAGAAAGATAAAGATCTTCAAATCGTTGTTGATGCAAATCAAAACACATTTGGACCAGAATCTGTGAGAGCTGACTTCGTCCGTTCAGCTATGGTGAGAGCCGAGGGTATCCATAAGCAGATACCTCCTCGCAGACGAGCGCACCTTTGTCCTTATCACACGAAGATGGCGATACAATACTACTGCAATCACTGTCGGGAGGCTGTGTGTGAAAAGTGTAAGGTCGACGTCAAACATGCCCCACATATTGATCAGATCAGCCATGTCAATGAAACTGCCACAGCGATAAGACACGGACTGACTGAGCGACTCCGCAATCTCGTCCCTGATGACAAAGAAGAGGAAGTGAAAGTAAGCATCCATCACGCAGGGGATCTCCTGGAAGCATGTGAATATGACCTAGTACGTCGAGTGTCCAGTATCAAGACAAAGATAAACGATACGGTTAAGGAGCAACTTCTAAAAGTGCAGAAGCGAAAGAAGGAGCTGATGAGCGAAGTAGAATTGCGTAAGAAGGAGCTAATCGAACGCCAAGACTATTACTGTAAGTTGGACACTATGGCAGGTGCTTTGCAACGCATACTTGCCGGACTCAGGCGTGCTCTAAGAAATGAAGACATTGTTAAAATGCGTCCAAATTTGGATGTACTTCTTACAGCATCTTTGCGGAACATAGACGACAAAAGACGTTCGCCACCACGGAGGCCGAGATTTAGCTGCAAGACACTTACCGAATTGCAAGGTCACTTTGGTGATAGTGGTAAAGTCGTGGATAACACAGGAATTGATTTGGGGCGGTGTGCCTTTGGTGAAGGTAGTTATAGGCATCTTACAGGGAAAGAGCTTCACATTATTGCTTTAATCAGAGACACGCGAGGCCAACCTTTGTCTCAACGAGCATTGAAAGATACCAGCATTCAAATTTGGGCAACCCGAATTGAACGCGATTTTTGTCTAAAGGCGCCAGTCCAAGTGCCAATTGTAGGACTTTGTGAAGGCAAAATTATCGCCCTTTTCAAGAATGCCTGTAGCGAACCAGCTGCAATTGTTCTAGAGCTGTTGCTAGATATTCCCTGTCCTTTTCCAAAATTTAAACCTCTACCGTTGTACAGGTATATCAGTACTTGTTTTCCTTTAAAGGTTTGGTATCACGTGTACAAATCTAGAGCAGTGTTCTTTAGACGACCCAGTCACTGTACTTCCAAAGGATACATAGAAACAGGACAAACCGTATCTCGTCTTTCGGATACGTTCGCGGGAAGCTACTTTCGCCAAGTAAATTCAGGAGTTGCCACGGTGCGCGGCCTGGAGCCTATTCAAGACACAGACTTTGGAGTAGCTTTCCTAATTATAAAATGCCCATCCAATGAGCTAGACATAGGATTTACATGGGGCTGTACAGAGAATAGCCAGGAAATGAAACTTGTTCTTGCGTCCTCGAATAACTCAAACTCTCCTATTTGTAATTTCGCTTCTGAAGACGTCATACACGTAACACGCTGTCCCGACACGCTGGTTAAGTATAAAATTGATCACTATTCTGAAGTTGGACGGTTGAAGAACAAACACAAAGTGACCTTAGATTCAAATACGAAGCCAATGTTAATGTTACGGATGTTCTGCTGCGATACACAAGTTTTGGCTATTGAATATGATAAAAAACAACTAAAACAAAGATTTCAAGATTTGATCAAGATGAGAGAGAGGTACTAGTACACCCAGACCGGTCTTGTGGCCCAATAACCTTAGCCGTTAATGCAAGTTGTACGTTTTTTAGGGCTGTAAATCAAGCATGTCTCCTTCTGATCATCTCGTAGATACTGTGCTTGTTCGATGGCTTACTAGTTTCATGTGTTGTTCTCACATATCCCATTTGCAACCTTCAGCGCCGTCACTAAGTGTACTTCGTTTGTTCTAGAACAGTACATTTCTGCTGCATTGTTCATTAGTTGAACGATGATTTCTTCCGAGTGTTGAACTAAAACTTGATCGAATCATTCTTTTATGTGTTGCCTTGTCATTATCAACATTTCTGTTTCGTGAATAAATAAATTTCTGAATAAAAACTCGGATGTTGAGTGAATAGTAATAAATTAAGGAAATACAAAAGGACCTATAAGTTACTAGTTATGACTAACCCGTTACCTTGGTTACCTTGGTGGACTGTTAATCATGCTTAGCCCCATCCCTCACACAAACAAGTCAACAAAGAGGCATCTTTGGATTGAGGAGTGCTGGTTTCGAGACAACTGGTTTGAAGCTCAAAGTAGAGCTGGTGTTAGCTCAGAGCAGAGCTGCTGTTAGCTCAAAGTAGAGCTGCTGTTAGCTCAAAGTAGAGCTGCGGTTAGCTCAAAGTAGAGCTGCGGTTAGCTCAAAGTAGAGCTGCGGTTAGCTCAAAGTAGAGCTGCTGATAGCTCAAAGTAGAGCTGCTGTTAGCTCAAAGTAGAGCTGCTGTTAGCTCAAGGTAGAGCTGCTGTTAGCTCAAAGTAGAGCTGCTGTTAGCTCAAAGTAGAGCTGCGGTTAGCTCAAAGTAGAGCTGCGGTTAGCTCAAAGTAGAGCTGCTGTTAGCTCAAAGTAGAGCTGCGGTTAGCTCAAAGTAGAGCTGCTGTTAGCTCAAAGTAGAGCTGCTGTTAGCTCAAAGTAGAGCTGCTGTTAGCTCAAAGTAGAGCTGCTGTTAGCTCAACGTAGAGCTGCAATGCTAAATGGATGTAATATAGCGCAAGGCAGAGCCGCAGCAAATAGCTAGATAACACCAGTTGTGAGAGTGGACCCGATTAGTGGGTACGATAATTATGATGGTGTGAATAAGTTGGATAGGGAGGGATGGTGGGAAAAGAAACACTGCTGAAGCACGATCCGTTGTCTGGAAGAGCACAACAGGGCAAGCAAGATTTGTTTTTCTTTTCCGCAAAATGGGCTGGTGCCATTTGTGATTACGCAGCAAAACAAAGCGCATGACGTCAGTCTTGAATGCAGTACAAAGCAGTGCAGTGTGTGCGCTAGTTCGGATTGTTGCTAACAAGCACTAGCACAGCTAGTACACCATTAGCCCCATCCCTCACACAAACAAGTCAACAAAGAGGCATCCTTGGATTGAGGAGTGCTGGTTTCGAAACAACTGGTTTGAAGCTCAAAGTAGAGCTGGTGTTAGCTCAGAGCAGAGCTGCTGTTAGCTCAAAGTAGAGCTGCTGTTAGCTCAAAGTAGAGCTGCGGTTAGCTCAAAGTAGAGCTGCGGTTAGCTCAAAGTAGAGCTGCGGTTAGCTCAAAGTAGAGCTGCTGATAGCTCAAAGTAGAGCTGCTGTTAGCTCAAAGTAGAGCTGCTGTTAGCTCAAGGTAGAGCTGCTGTTAGCTCAAAGTAGAGCTGCTGTTAGCTCAAAGTAGAGCTGCGGTTAGCTCAAAGTAGAGCTGCGGTTAGCTCAAAGTAGAGCTGCTGTTAGCTCAAAGTAGAGCTGCGGTTAGCTCAAAGTAGAGCTGCTGTTAGCTCAAAGTAGAGCTGCTGTTAGCTCAAAGTAGAGCTGCTGTTAGCTCAAAGTAGAGCTGCTGTTAGCTCAACGTAGAGCTGCAATGCTAAATGGATGTAATATAGCGCAAGGCAGAGCCGCAGCAAATAGCTAGATAACACCAGTTGTGAGAGTGGACCCATGAAACCAGCACTCCGTTAGCTAAGCACTATTGACGCACAGCAAGGGTCAATTTATGTCAGCACAGGCAAGCATTGCGCAGCTAGAGTTCAGTAGCTCATTACTCACCCGAGTTGGGGATCATGGCATCCATGGCACGGCAGCAAGCCGGGACGATAGCTGGCGCTTAGCGCTTGTTGTAGTCCGGATGTAGCATAGACACGCATCGCTCTTTCCACTGACCTGCCACTCGGAAGAAGGAGTCGGGGCACTAGCCATAGCAGCGGTGGTGGCTGCACCAATGTAGACCGAATGCCCGGAGTAGTTCGACTGGGATGGTACACCGGCCGCAGCGACAAGAGACCATACTGTTACTGTGAATGACTGCCTGGTCAGCTGCTGTCTGTTCGAGAGTACGAACAAGAGTTGCTCTGGTCCCTCGCGACGAGTGACAAATGGGTAGCTAACAATGGCACGGACCGGGCAGTACGGCGATACAGACGGGCCAATGTCACTAGTAACGCCTTTACCGAATGGGTCCGTCTTGGATGAAAGCAGGAAGAGTTGCAAGCGTCCGTCACCAGGGGAGCTAGTACAGCCCCGTGTGATGCCATTAGTGAATTCAGCACACCGAAGAAATCCAAAGAAGCAGCATGGCGGCTTGGTAGAGCAGCTTGTCATGGCCATTCAGGGTACTACTTTTCCGGCGTGCATCCGTCAGGTGTCGTAGGATTGGCATAGTTATAGGAAGGCGAGGGGTGAGTACAGCCGTACCATGGCATCGCTGGATGCCCTTCAACACCCTCTCCAGAAGCCACGCATCTACTAAGGGGCCGGCAAACCCATTCTCAAGGTGGGCTTTATGCACCGCACTCGCATACACAGATACAGTTCAGGGCACGCTGATCATAGTTCACGCATGAATGTGTGTCCAGGAACGATGACTCGGGCAGCAAAAGTGAGCTTCCCCAGGAGGGACTCGAGTTGACGCTGGCCGATGCTGCGCTCGCTGATAGTAGCCATGAGTGGCGCACGGATCTCGGACAGCTTGTCCTCTGGTAGCCGCAGTCTAGGAAAATACCAAGGTCAATGATGGTGATGGCCCTCGAGCTGGGATGGAGCAAAGAGGAGTGCCGAGATACGTGAATGCCCGGAGGGGGGGGGGGGTGGTGAGTTGCTGGTTGGCTGCAGCCAAACCAGTGGAGATATCGAGAAAGTCATCGAGGTAATGAAGCCGGTGATCTATAGCAAACTCGTGCTGCATGATCCAGTTGACTGCTGTGGCTACTGAGTCAAAGACGGCTGGGCTGGAGCGGAGGCCGAAAGGCAGAAAGCGCTCGTAGTAGTAGGAGCCTTCCCAGCGAAGTCCTGACGGCGGACTGGGATCTGCCGAAATGCACTGCGTACATCGAGCTTGGACAAATACACAGGCTGTGGGCATGACATGATGATGTTGATCGCGTTGTCAATGCTCGCGTAGTGCAGAGAGAGCGGCTCGGCAGGAATGCTGTCGTTCGCGCCGGTGCCTTCCGGACTAGACAGATGGTGGATCATTCGCAGCTTGCCGTTCTTTTTGGGGATGGCACCAATACCAGAGCGGCGCATGAACTGAAATGGAGGTGACGGAAATGGGCCTGTGGTCTCGCTGCGGGCGCAGGAAGCAGCTAATTGCTCGGATATAAATGCCGAGTGAGTGAAAGCCAAGGGTAGATTATTAGAGAAAACCGAAATGTCGTGTTGGCCGGCAGATCCAAGAGTAAAGCCACGGCGCAGCCCATGGAGAACATACGCAACGCATTATTGATATGAGTGGAATGCTGTCGTTCGCGCCGGTGCCTTCCGGACTAGACAGATGGTGGATCATTCGCAGCTTGCCGTTCTTTTTGGGGATGGCACCAATACCAGAGCGGCGCATGAACTGAAATGGAGGTGACGGAAATGGGCCTGTGGTCTCGCTGCGGGCGCAGGAAGCAGCTAATTGCTCGGATATAAATGAGCCCGGATCAGCGAAAACCATCGCTTGTGTTTGATATCAAGTTGATCAAAAAGTGACGTTGAAGTCGAGCGAAAGAAAAGTCGCGGACCTAACAACTACCCACCACCTTTCTGTCTTTCTTGTCACTAGTCTTTCTTTCCGCCTGACAAGCCCGTGTTTGTTTGTTTGTCAGTGACTAGCTAGCTAGGCGAGCCCCAGGCAAGTGAGGAGACACGGCTGGGAAACCCCACGTACCTGAGCTTGGCTGGCGAATAGGTACGATCGCGGGGCGCGAGCATCGCACGCGCATCGATCGTCGTTGACGCCAATCACGACACGACATTTTTTGGTGATGACTGGGATGGCGATTGCTCATCAAGGGAGTCAGGTGAAAGCCGCGGAGCTCCAGAGGACGACTCTCTCCTGCCGCAAAGCGACTCGGCGAGGCTGCAGACTTCGTGTAGAAGAAAGCAGCGCTGATGAGAATGACGACGACTCGAGTGGATATTGTTGAGCGATGAACGACTCCTTCACTAGTAAGTTTGTCGGATATCGACAGTGACGATGCAGAGCAAAGGCGTCTCGATTCACGACTGGAAGAGCAACGAGAGCTAGCGCCAGACAAGATCTGCTTCGTTGGCTTGGACACTGAGCAACGTTACTTGAAACATTTATTTGGTCCATGCAGCAGCTCCCAAAATAATTCAAAAAAATATGTTCCTGTAGGGTCAGGTAACCGTTGAATGTATGTACACCTAGTACGTACCTCATGCTCATGAGCCTGTGTGCTAAGTAGTCACAGCTGCTGTGATTGCACTCCGTGTGTGCAGATATGTTTTCATGGAAGTGAAGGGCTTGGAGAGCATCAGTACAGAGCCTGGTGTGGATGCAATATCAGCCCCTGGAACTTGGCCATATGCCGTTAGCTGCGCGATAGTCAGTGAAGCCAATGATTTACTTGGACGAGCCAGTGTCTGAGTACACCCCCCAAGGACTATAAAATTCCTCCTTGTTAGCCGGCTTCGTGATGGCAATGCCTAACAGGATCAGACACATACCAACGCCCATACTTGCATCCTACACAGAAATGCCACTTCCAACATTTGTACAGAGATGTGGTGTACCGCATTTTTTGGTCACTTACGGTGCTGTGATTGGTCTAAAATTTCTTGAGACTGGTTATCAGTGGTTGTGGATCAATTTGGAGCACAAAAATATTTTTCGAAAATTTTGCACATGTGATGGTTTTTGCTGATCCAGGCTCAAATGCCGAGTGAGTGAAAGCCAAGGGTAGATTATTAGAGAAAACCGAAATGTCGTGTTGGCCGGCAGATCCAAGAGTAAAGCCACGGCGCAGCCCATGGAGAACATACGCAACGCATTATTGATATGAGTGGTTACGTAACAGGCGGGCAAAGTGGTCAGCTAGCAGTGTGGTGTCTGCAGAGTGTATAGGAAAGAAGCTACGTACCGAGTCAAGCTATTCAGTAGCCATTCTGCTAGGAGCGGCGGGGTGGCCGATTGGCTCCGCGCTGCTGCTGGTTGCACATGATGCATGGGTGGTCCTTGCCACACTGGCTGCAGGTGTGGGAGAAGCGGCACGACGACGAAGAACAGCGACCTCCATTGAAGTTGCGGCAGATTTCTTGGCTGTCGCTGGTATGGTTGCGACCACTGGAGGTAAATGCTGCTGGCTTGGGGACGAAAAGGACACAAACCGCCCCTGGATGGGCCGTCTTACATTGAGCGCATTTTGGGTGTGCATGGCCTGTGACAGCTATCAGCCATAGGTTCACGTCGATGGTGTCCAACCTCTTCGTGCCTGGTTACTGGGCCACGAGCAGCCGCAGCTGGCGGTCGTACTCTAGCCACGCGCTTGGGAAGAACTGGCGGTTAGCAGTCAGGATCGACTGCTGGTACGCAATCAGTTCAGCCGTTCAGCAGTGCGGTGTAGGGCAGCAGCCGTGATAACAGACATGTATGTGGTCCATGCCTCGAGCCGGGTAGTTACATGTATAATTATCGTGAACCTTGCGACGCACCTGCTTCGCGTACGGTCATCCGACTCAACGATATTTAGCTGGCTATCGTTATTCGGGCTGTGCACCAGCCGGAATGTTGGGCCGGAAGTGTGCAAGAATTTCAGGCAACCAACTTGAAAAAGCTACGAACTCCCCTCGCAAGATACGTTCTTGCACAGCCTTGGGCACAGCTGGTGCAGGTGGCTGATCGGGTGGGTTACAAGGGCTTGGCCTGGCGTAGTGGCGGCAGCAGCCGCATTGCCTTGGCCTTGGGTGAGGAGCGGCACAATGCTCTCCGATAATAATAAAATGGCGGCCGACAAAGCCGACTACACCTCGTCACGTAGATCTACGGGAGCGCAGATCCCATGTTGAGCCCGCGTCACCTGAGCTGGCGGAGGAGGCATTGGTGCAAGTCGGGCTTCTGGGCTCGCGAGCCGTGTCCGCACTGTCATGTTGCTGGTTCTCCTGGCCGGAGCAGACCTCACTACCAAGGGCTAGTTGTGCCAGCAAACGGTCCTGTAAAATACTTTTACTAAGTTTCCTTTCGGATTCAAGCCGCGCTGAGAAGGCTCGCCGCGGGGGCTTGGCAAGGCATTGCCTTGACAGTGTCGACAGTTAGGTCAGACATACTGAAGAAATACAGTGTCGAGGTGACACTCGGGCTGGCAGCAAAGCTACGAAAGGAAAAGAAACACTGCTGAAGCACGATCCGTTGTCTGGAAGAGCACAACAGGGCAAGCAAGATTTGTTTTTCTTTTCCGCAAAATGGGCTGGTGCCATTTGTGATTACGCAGCAAAACAAAGCGCATGACGTCAGTCTTGAATGCAGTACAAAGCAGTGCAGTGTGTGCGCTAGTTCGGATTGTTGCTAACAAGCACTAGCACAGCTAGTACACCATTAGTAACTTATAGGTCCCTTTCTCTTTCAAATAAATTGTCCGTTTTTTATTTTTAGCTGAAATCGTCACCTTGATTCATGCAACCTCGCACTGACCAGACCCAGTTGATCTGGACAACTTTCGATCTCTACCACAGGATAATTTGGCTTTGGAATTGAAGTACTCTCACTCCACGTATACTGACACGTATACTGGCACACACAGAGACGTAGACAGCACTAGCAGCAGCGCACAAATTGAAGGGAAGTTTGCCGCAGCCAGATGAGAGATAGTAGTACAGCAAAATTCGAACTGTATTGCAGAAGAAAACTTCAAGCAACAACAGGAGACAGAGCCCTATATGTGAAGAATGGCTACGCTTCAGTAACAGAAATAGGCCGGGACAAACATAACTTGCCACCATCAGATTAATTTCTCTGGACCGTGTCAGCTGAAGACGGACGCATAAACGGGAGAAACAAACGGCTGCATAACCCCAAGTGGCAACATAGCAGCGTGAAAACAGGCACTACATACCCACAGCAAAGGAAGAAGGAGAGATGATGCACAGACATGGTATGCTGAGGAGGCTGCTATGCAGGTACTCCAGTGGGGAGCGTGCATTTGGTAGTTCAACAATGAAATGGGATTCAGTGGCTACCTGGAGGACAGGGTATGGGTAGCACATGAATAACATCGGCAAGACCATCACAAAAAGGGTGCTACACCCCCCCCCCTCCCCCATCGCACAATTCACTGCATACAGATTACAGATGCTGCGGAACCGATCGTTCAGTCTGTGCCTTAGTGCTGTGGCTGCTTTATGGACATGGCTGATCTGATCAATATGTGTGGCGTGTTTGATGTCGAACTTACACTTTTCACACAAAACTACCGACATTGAGTACAGTAATAATCGCAATTTCCATCTTCGTGTGATAGAGACGAAGGTATTCTCGTCCGGATGAGGTTTCTGCTTATTCTGAAATTGAATTGTGGAAAAACAAGCATAACGTGACTTAAGATTCAAATGCGAGGCCAATGTTAATGTTGCGGAAGTTCTGCTACGGTACACACATTGTTATTTACGAGTATGATAAAAAACGATGAAACCAAAGATTTCAAGATCTGATCAAAATAAGGCGCACCCTGACCCGTCTCACGGACTGATAACGTTATCCGTTAGGGCAATTTATAAGACAGTCAATAGTCAAGCCTTTTACCTTCTGATCACCTCATAGATAATTTCTTCATTTAATGAATCAATTATCATTAATATTTGTTGTCCTGCCTTGCCATTATAATGTTTTCTTGTTTTGTGGATTAGTACGGTGTGCGTGTTGTTTTTCGCTGAAATCGCCACCTTGATTTATGCAACCCGGCTTTAACCTTACCGAGTTGATCTGGTTAACTGTGGTGATAAGATCATGATTTTGTCGATTAACACAAGAATTTGAGTGGAATTTGACGCAATAATAAAAGATTGCCCTAAACGAAGAAATGTCTAGCACTGATTGTATATCTGATTGTATATACTTAGTACACAATCTTCTACCATAGGCCATGGGGGGGGGGAGTAATTACACTGAAACAGCTGGTTGTGTTGGCTATAATGATCTGAAAAAGACTTAAACATACAGGTGAGATGTCCATGTCCATCAGTGTTAGGTTTCACTGACATGAGCATCAGCAGGTCACATGGGTCACTATCATCACACGAACGTAGCATGCATGTACAATGCAAACATCAACGGAGTAAAGTTTGCACCCAAAGGTCCACCTTCGTAGTGACATTCAATGGCATTCCCTTCCTTCGGTATGTGACATTTCTATAGGTAACTATGGTTACCCAATGCTGTAGACAGCAAGCTGTTTCGGCCATTAAGGCCTCATCAGTACAGCTACGAGCTAAATAGGCCGAGCTACCAGCCATGGTGCAAAGGACGCACCACAGACATTAGGATAGCTCGTCGCTCTAGCGCCAGAGTGCTCAAACTACAAAAAGTAGCGGGAATTGCGCGATGCAGCAGCACTAGAGCAGCCTACTGAGAGTGCTCAACAAGGCGAAAGCCGAGGAGCGTGATGCCCAATGCTGCTGGTAACTAAGGTTAGATAATTCATTCAATTATACATTAACGTAACCAGTAACGCCCTTGACGCGCTAGAAATGTCTATCACGCAGTTAGTTCTTCACTTTCCAATAAAGTTAGTTGCACCCAAAGACATTTCCAAGATATTGTGTTGTTGAGCTCAGTTGTGCTTTGTTTCCCTTCATGGCGTACTTGGCATAAGTGTCGCTTATCCGTCCGTTTCAAATTTTAGTCTTTTGTGTTTGCAAGATGCGACCACCGTGTGTGTTCTGCGAAGATGGGGTGGAGAGAGCAGGCAAGCTTCTCAAGTGTCTTCACAAGGTGTGCAATGACTGTCTCCCAGCAAGCGTTCAAGAAGATGGCAGGATACGCTGTGCGAAGTGTCGACGTCCTACGCCATGTCCACCTCCTGGTCGCAGTCACAAACAGATGTTAGTTGATGACTCCATGTTCGACAATGTCGCAAATAATCCGGATGGAACTGTGAAGGCGGTCGCGAAGGATCTTAATCTCCAAATTGTGGACGATGAAAATATGAACCCTGTTTGTGTCCAGCCTGATTCAAAGAGCTTCCATGCCGTCCTGTCGACCATGACGGAATACCAATGTTTCCTGAAGGAGAAATATCAGGGGCGAATGCAGTTTTGTCCTTTTCACACCAAGATGGAGATGCGATATTACTGCACCCAATGTCGCGCGGCTTTGTGTGAGAATTGCAAGGTCGAAAGCAAGCACGCATCACATACTGGTGAGATCAGCGACGCAACGGAAACTGCAGCAGCGCTGAGACAGAGACTGACTGAGCGACTCCGCCATCTCGTCCCTGATGACAAAGTAAAGGAAGTGGACGCAAGTCTGGATCACGCCAGTTATCACCTCGAAGCTTTTGAATATGACCTAGTAGGTCGAGTGTCCAATATCAAGACGAAGATACGCGAAAAGTGCGAAGAGCTGCTTCTAGAAGTGAACAAGAGAAAGTTGAAGCTAATTAGCGAAGGAGAATTGCGACACAAGGAGCTAGTCGAACGCCAAGATTATTACCGTAAGCGGGACAATGTGGCCAGTGCCTTCCAGCGCATACTTGCTGGACGCAGTCATGCTCTAAGAAGTGAAGACCTCCTTAAAATGCAAAATTTGGATGAACTCCTTACAGCATATTCGAGTACCATTGAGGCAGAACGACGTTCGCTATTATGGAGGTCGACATTCACGTGCCAGAATCTTCCCGAATTGAAAGGACACTTCGGCGTGATGGGTAAAATCGTGGATAATACTGGAATCGATTTGGCGAGTTGTTCATTTACTAGCCAGGTCCATTACTACGGAATTGCAGGTGAAGCACTACCTCTTTCTGTTCTCGTTAGAGACTGGCGAGGCCAACTTGTGTCTGAGCGAGCATTGAAGGTCAGCAGCATTCAAATCTGGGCAATTCGAATTGAAGGTGATTTCTCTCGGATAGCCACAGTGCATGTGCCGATAATTGGTTATAACTCAGGTCAAGTTAACGCACTTTTCCAGAATAAGTGTAGTCAGCCAGCTGTATTTCTCTTAGAACTGTTGCTGGATACACCTTGTCCCTTACCAGAACGTAAATGGAGATCGTTGGCCAATGGTATTGACATAATTGAGCCCTTACAAACTTGGCTTTTTGTGTTAAAATCCAGGGCCGTGGTCTTTCACCCACTTTCCTGTTCTCCCAGAGAATACATACAGGTAACAGGAATTATATCTAAGGGTTCACAGCGTTTTGCGGGCCTAGCTTTGAACCAAGTACAGTCCGGAGTTGCTACGATACGAGCCAATAGCCCAATACAGGAAAATGACTTTGGAGTACTATTCAGAGTTGGACATTCCAGTGAGCTAGACATCGGATTTAGATGGGAATGTGAAAAGACTAGTCAGGAAGTGAAGCTTGTTCTTGCGTCCTCCAATAAATCCCACTCCTCACTTTCTCCTATTTGTAATTTAGTCGCTAGGGACTATATACACGTAACACGCTGTCCTCACACGCTGGTTAAGTATAATGTGGATCACTATTCTTATGATGGATCGTTGAAGAACACACATATGGTGACTGTAGATTCAAGTTCGAAGCCAATCTTAATGGTTCGGATGTTCCGCTATGGTACACAAGTTTTCGTTTTTGAATACAATAAAAAACAGTTAAAACAACAATTTCAATATTTACGTATGAACAGGCTTAAAGGTACGAACTGACTCGTCTCACGCATCGATATCAGTATGTGCAAATTACGATTTGAGTGTCAATTGCTCATGCAATTTTCCTTCTGATGACCTCATTCATAATGTCCTTGTTCGATGGCTTACTCGCCATAAATCTTATGTGTTGTCTTGTCATTTTTAACGTGTGCGTTTTGTGCAGAAATATAATGTTTGTTTTGGCTTTAGAAGAAATGCACACCATGCCGTATGCAAACCGGCAATACCCATACCGAGTTTATAAAAAATTTAGTTGAACACTAAAGTATGCATGGATTTAACTTATCGTGATTATCGCCCGTATCCAATTGTTACTATGATTGAAAACGAGGCAGAATGGAGGTGATGTATACTTACAATTTAACCTGAGAAGACCCAGCGGTGCCATTTGAAAATCCGCAACAAAAACTGTTTGGAGTTACTGAATCTAACCTTTGAATGGTGTTGTCATTCCTAGGGCTGCAAGTCAGACGTTCTTTCTTTCTCTCAGATACTATTTTAGATTCTGAATAATGTCGTAGGGTATTGGTTGGAGCAGGAATGTCATATGTGCAAAACCTGAAATTGCGCTCAAAAGGAGTATGAGCTTTCAGTGGAGACGAGAGTAATGTTTCTTGATGCTCAAGCCAGTTTTCTTCATCCTAGCATGTTTTCGCGTTTCTCATAATAATAATAATAATACCACAGCACGCGTACAAAGGCCAAAGAACAATACATGAGAATACACTGAAATTAAGCCAAATCCGCTTCTGTCTCCTGTCAACAAAACATTCATCCATAAACAATGTCTGATCTCCATTTCGAATTGTCTGCAGCAAATGCTCGTGCTCCTTCTAGGTCGCTGGCATTCTTCAAAGGGATGTCGTGCCCTGCCAGGTCCTTCATGATGATGGTAGGGAGAGTAGCCGCGCGACGGCCCCTTCGTCCACGTGACCCCGCTTAAAAATAGGAGGACATCGCAAGGCAAGGCGGTGACTGCTCACTCATCCTAAGCACATGGCCAGTGAGGCTACGGCGTTGCTTGGCAACAAGCTCCGACAGTGGCTGCGAGCCACATCTGGAATACAGATCACCATTCGTAATTCTGTCTGGATATAGCAATCCCACCAGGTTTCTGAGCTGTCGGCGGTGAAAACAGTCCAGTCGCTGAAAGACTGCCTGGGGTACTCCCCAAGTCTCACAGTTGTAAAGGAGGACAGGCAGCACCAGCGAGCTGTACAGCTTGAGCCTGGACCTCTCTGACACATGCTTGCGCCGCAGCCAGAGGCTGCACATACTGCCGTATGCCTGGGATGCCAGCGAAATCCGCCTGTCGATATCCTCAGCGCTTCCCATTAGAGAGTCAAGCTGCCTGACGCTCCGCCAGAATGAATCGCCTGACGTAAAGTGCCCACATTCCGTTTTTGGCTCATTTACGTTTAGGTTCCAAGACTGCAGTGTCGAGGATATGACGGGTAGTGATTCCTCGAGCCTAGGTTTACTGGTAGAGTAGAACGTTATGTTATCAGCGTACCCGGTTTCTGGAGGGATGCCTCCATCAGTTATAGGTCGCTGTGAGAGTCTTGGGCGACATTCTTGCAGGGCGGCTTCAAGGTAACAGACGAACAGCACGGGACTTAGACTGTCCCCCTGGGGCGTGCCGATGGTGGTATGGAATGCCTTGGAAGTGGAGCTGCACATACGAACAGATATGGTGGTGCCATACAGAAGATGCTGTATCATGTGCACTTCATCGCGGCCAAGGAACGAGCTCATAACATCCAGGAGCTTGGCTCTGTTGATGGTGTCAAATGCCTTTGACATGTCTAGCCCCAAGGCATGACACTCCCACACGTACCTCTGTGACTTGGTGTCGTTGTCTTCTTCGTCGGCATCGGCTTGTTCGTCATTGCCTTCGTCTTTGCCGTCTCTTCCTTCTGTCCGATCATCACCGTTGGTATCTGCGGTTTCGTCTTCTTTGACTTCCTTGGTACCGTCATCCGGTGTGTCCATCTCCGGTGGAAAAAAGCGTGGCCGGCCACCGAAAAAACCACTGGATGGTGTGTCTGTGGGACCAGTGACTCGCTCTAGGGCGAGGTTGGCAGAGTCTTTATCGTCTCCGTCGTTGTCGTCATCGTCGTCGTCAGCATCTTCCTCATCTCCCTCCTCCTCTTCATCAACACCAACGGCCATTGAAACGCCAAAGGGAGCATCATCGCAGCAGGCAGTGCCAGTAACGGACGTGTCTTTGGTACTGACATCATCGGCCTCGTCTGGATTGGCAGTAGCGGCAAGGAATGTCAGGTCGGTTTCATTGTCACGTAATTCCAAAGTATGTACTGGTTCTAGTAGTGGTGTTAGGGTGTATGAATCTTCTGTTGCAAACCATCTTGTTCAGAATAGTGATTGTCGTTCTAGGTATACTGATGATTGCTTTTCTGTTTGGTCTCGTTCACGTAGTGAAAGGTATCTGCGTGTATTGGAGTCTATCTACATTTTTACCACCAAGCCGATTTTGTGTAGGCAGAAAAAGAATTTGTTTACGTTGAAATTCTTTGTGAATTTAGATCAGTAGTTCTCGTTTGTGGTGAATGGTTACTTTCTAGTGGTGCATTTATCGCATCTGTTGTCACTTGATATCGTTGATTGATGTAATGTTTCTTTCAGCTCTCATTTTCTCGCGCTAGTTAGGGTCTAAATTATTACTTGCATTGTGCGTATATATATTGAGTTTAGAGCTAATTTTGATTTGCCAGTAATCCTCTGATGAGATGGCGACGAAAACGTTTAGGATCAAGCTTAGAATATTTACATGAAAACAAGTTTTGCTAATGGTGTTTTTACTGAGTGCGCAGCTTACTCTATTTATTGCGTTGATTATTATTATTATTATTATTTATAAAGCATACGTGGATATAAAATGTAATTAACGCAATGAATAGAGTAAGCTCCGCACTCAGTACAAACACCATTAGCAAAAACTTGTTTCATGTAAACGCTTGTTCCTCCATCTTTTCAGAAGAATTACTGGCAAATGAAAATTAATTCTATACTCCATATATATACCGACAATGCAGTTAAAAAAACTGAAGGATGTCCTACGCACTCTTAAATTATCACATCTCATTTACAACTTCGAGTGCCGGCAATGCGATCGCCCGTATAACGGTAGGATTCTTCAGCACCTGGAGGCAGGGATCCACCAACATGTGCCTCTTCACGTTATGCCTGTTGAGGCAAGGTCATCGAGACCTAGACGAGGACGTCCCCCAAACAATGGTACTGAGACTGGAATTGCACCCTCGCTGGGGACGGCACCAACTGGGTTGCCGTTGTCTTCTTCGTCGTCATCGGATTGTTCGTCATTGCCTTCGTCTTTACCGCCTCTTCTCTCTTTCCCATCGGCATCGTTGGTATCTTCGGTTGCTTCTTCATTGACTTCCTCGTTACCGTCATCGGTTGTGTCCACCTCTGGTGGCAGAAAGCGTGGCCGACCACCTAAGAAACCGCCAGATGTTGTGTCTGCAGGTGACCAGTGACTCGCTCTAGTACAAAGTTGGCAGAGTCACTATCGTCTCCGTCGTCGTCGTAATCGTCGTCGTCATCCTCCTCCTCATTGGAAACGGCCTCTTGTACGGGCTTGAAACGGTGATAACCGAGATTATGTGCAAAAATCGTGATCGATATTCAGGTAAAAATATGACATTTAACAGTTGAATGATTAGAGCCAAGTAGATATTCAAATGCTGATTATTTTACCAGATAGATAGATATTGAATGACAGATGATGTTACTTTACCAAATAGTTATTTAAAAAATGTGATGTTATCCATAGTGATATTGTTGAGAGGCATAGCATAAAAATTCACTATGCGGCCAAACGACACTGGGCCACAAAGGAATTCACCCGCCGTCTGTTATAAGACCCTCGGCAACCACGAAAGCACGTAATGGCCCACCTCAAGAGGCAAAACGACAGGCGGGTACGCAACATACCCATGACAACAGGATATTTGAGATCCTGGTTTCTCTCTACAAAGAGAGAGGCAAGAGACTTTAGGAATTGAGGTGTCTCAGGGCCGCTGAAACCATAAGTCGAGAACACCAGTGGGGTGAACGATCCTTGCTCGACATTCACAACGCGGCTGGCATATTGATTCTTTTTTGCCCGTTCATGGGACTTCAGCTGACTCAAGGCTTTTGATCGAGACAACACGGACGCTGCGGGATGGGTAATCCGCACATCAAAAAAAGCGTCTTGTTGCCACGACCAAAAGCCTCGAGCCCGCACGTCAAGACGAGCCTCAGTACTTCTGCTGAGCGAACGCCCTCCTGGTAGATCCTCATCACCGCACGGCAATAATCTAGGCTCGGTCTCGACGTCAACAACACCTGCCTCTCTCAGGAGACCGGCGACAAGGTCTCTCACCTCGTTGTGCCTGGCGATTGTGTACCCACCAGTAGCGCAAGTGAGGGCGTGTGCGGGACTGAGATCCACTCCACACACACATTTCTCCGGCAGTCCACTCAATCTGTGACCATACCGGATGCATAGAGCGTCCCGGAAATCTGATTTCTTTAAAATTGTTCCATGCTGCCAGAGGGGAGCCACCGTCAGCCACGATGATAGACCCTTCTCATTTGCGACTTCTACCAAAAACTGCTGCTCGGCAGTCAAGCATGGCTTGATATCGGCTTGGCGACGACACACATCCCCGATCCTGGCCGCACGCGTTGTTCTTGCAATGTGCCGTGCATCGCCCACTGCATCACGAACCGGATCATGTGTCAAGATTAATTGATCTGGATTCGCCAGAACACCAATATTTCCATCAGGCTCTGCGATTTCCTCCTGGGCTTCCATCTGTGGGACACAGGAAACGTCAGGAGGGCTTGTGTAATCGCCGGTCAGCAGCAGCTGTACCAGAGGCTTGGTCACTGCCCTTGACGCAATAAATTCAGCAGGTGCACTAGCCGCCAGAACGGGAATGGCAAGGCCACCATACCGGACGGGGAATGTCAACAGCTCTCTCTCAGGACCATCAGGACGGACACCATCGACAAGTAGGGGCGGAAGCAGACGTTCATCTCCTCCTCATCCTCCTCCTCATCATCATCAACATCAACAGCCATCGGAACGTCAAAGGGAGCATCATCGCAGCGGGTAGTGCCATCATCGGACTTGTCTTCGGTATTAATATCTACATGAGCCTCTTCTGGAAGGGCAGTAGCGGCAAGGACTGACAGGTCGGTTTCATTGTCACGTAATTCCAAAGTATGTACTGGTTCTAGAAGTGTTGTTAGGGTGTATGAATCTTCTGTTGCTAGCCATCTTGTTTAGAATAGTGATTGTCGTTCTAGTTATACTGATAATTGTTTTTCCGTTTGGTCTCGTTCACTTAGTCAAAGGTATTTGCGTGTATTGGAGTCTATATACATCTTTACCACCAAACCGATCTTGTGTAGGCAGCAAAAGAATTCGTTTACATTGAAATTGTTTGTGAATTTAGATCAGTAGTTCTCGTTTGTGATTGCATGGTTACTTTCTAGTGGTGAATTTATCTCATCTGTTTGTAGCCTGATATCGTTGATTGATGTAATTTTTCTTTCAACTCTCAGATAGGGTCTAAATTATTACTTGCATTGTGCGTATATATATTGAGTTTAGAATTAATTTTGATTTGCCAGTGATCCTTCTGATGAGATGGCCACGAAAACGTTCAAGGAACAAGCTTTTACATGAAACAAGTTTTGCTATTGGTGTTTGTACTGAGTGCGCAGCTTACTCTATTTATTGCGTTAATTATTATTGAAGAAGAGTAAAGGACATATGGATACGAGTTAAGAGTAACTCTCCATCACTGTAACATGATACGTCGTGTGAAACCACTTGTTTTGATCACCCCACAAACCACTTGTTTTGTAGTCAACTAGTCCATCACAATGTCATGCATGAGGAGTACTGTAGTAGTTTGGCTTTCGGCTTGTACAATTCGTTTTCGCAAAGCTTCCCTTTCTTTACTTATCTTTGATATTTATTACCCACCCAAGTTGGGAAGCTTTGCTGCTTCGAATTGTAGTTAGACCGCTTTGTCAAATATCGTACTGGTCTCGTCATCGTCCAGTAACAATCGACAATCTTTGTTCCGTTGGGACTGTAGCTTTTGCTCGTTTTCGTTGCGCTTGCCTTCCCCTCTTTGGTCTTTCCATAACCTTGAACCTTCCAAGTTGGAAGGCTGTCGGTTAGCGCTACGGAGATGTGTTGAAGCTAGGTGTCAGGACGTCGAATGTTTCAGTACTCTGTCAGTTTTGTGCCTAGGTATTGCACTTTCTGACTGTATATAGTATCATGTTACAGTGATGGAGAGTTACTCTTAACTCGTATCCATATGGCTCAACATCCGAGTTTTAATTATTATTTATATTATTAAAAGATATTAACCATCGAAGCAAACTTGGTGGTGGATTTCTAGGATGTCACGATGAATCTGGACACCGGGAAATTTCAACCCTTCCGAAAGCCAAATGACAACCCGCTCTACGTCAGCAAGCAGTCAAACCACCCGCCTGGGATCACCAAAACCGTCCCTGCTGCTGTCAACAAGCGCCTTTCCACTATGTCAAGCGACGCGGAGGCATTCAACCATGCAGCCCCCGTGTACCAGACCGCATTAAAGGCCAGTGGATACAATGAAGTGCTGAGCTTTCAGCCCGAGGCACACGAGCAGAGGGGCAGGAAGAACCGCAGCCGGAAGGTCATCTGGTTCAACCCCCCTTACTCCAAGAACGTCAGCACGAACGTCGCCGGTAGGTTCCTGAGCCTTGTCTCCAGACACTTCCCGAAAACATCCAAGTTCGGTAAGATTTTCAACCGTAACACACTGAAGGTTAACTACAGCTGCATGCTCAACATGGGAGCGGTGATCAGCAGCCACAACCTGCGAGAGCCAGAACAAACTAAGGCATGCAACTGCAGAATCAAGGAGTCCTGCCCGCTGCGTGGAGAGTGCCAGACAAAGAAGATAGTGTATGAGGCCACTGCAGAATCTATCAGCAAGATTTACATCGGTCTATCAGAGACGCCTTTCAAAGCCCGTCACGCCAACCACCTGAGCTCCATGCGCCAAGAAAAATACAAACAAGAGCACGGAGCTCGCAAAACACGTATGGGAGCTCAAGAGCGAGGGAAAGCCGTTGACCATTACATGGTAGGTGCGGGAGAGGAGCCGATCATACAGATGTGAGTTAAAAAATGCAATCTATGCACCGCGGAAAAATTCCACATCCTGACTACACCCAAGAAGCTCCTGCTCAACAAGCGGTCTGAGATGATCTCGAGTAAGTTCTCGAATAAGTGTCGCCTCGCAAATTTCACACCTATCAAATGAACTGACCAGAAGTACTGTACTGCACTTTGCCTGAGCACCCCAATATAAATTATTAATAAAACAATCCCTTGGCCTGTTGTTGGCTATGCCACTCTGCACACCATGCTCACGCCTGCCCATCACCCAAATACCCCTTAGCGATCCCACTGGCCCATTACCCGTCATTCTCCTGGCACCTCCACCCATCTGCTGTACACTGCCTCCCCATCGCCTCTTTCCGCGCTTTCATGCTTACACCTGCCTGTTGCCCGCCACCCTCCTAGCACTTCTACAGTCGCGCCTTGGCCCGCGTCAGCTTTCTAGCCATACCTTACACCAGATTTGGCGCTAAATTTGTATATGCTTGTGGCCCTATGTGTTTATAAGCATACTGTTGGGTAGACCCGAGTATCAGTTGTCTGATGATTGCCTTACAGCATGAAACTGAGTGTAAATCCGCCCAGATAGTTGGTACCAGATTGTGCACAAAGTTCACGCTGCCTTCGGGCGAACTCTGTTATAATTTGTTTAGATTCTTAGAAGAGTATGAGGTTCCCTCGAAGAACGCAGTATTACGCCTTACGGCAATGTACAAGTCACGTCTTATGTTTGGATATCTTTTTTCACATTCATTCCAATCAGTTTTCACCGAGTATTGTCAAATGGCACTCTTGCTCTTCTAGGGTCAAATTGCCACTATAACTTGCCTCCGTTTGTTGCCAGACTTACAATCATTGTTACAATTTTCTTGCTTTAGTGGCACAATTAATATTTCTTCGAATTCCACGGAAGCAATGTGGTAATCGACATCAATTATAGTGATGTAATCACCGGAGTTAACTAGATCAACTCGCTATGGTTATTGGCCGGGTTGCATAAATCAAGGTGGCGTTTTCAGCGAAAAACAAAACGAACGCCGTACTAAATCATAAAACCAGAATGAAAATAATGACAAGACCAGACAAAATATTTATGATTGTGAGGCCATCAAACGAGACAATTATCCCTCAGGTAGTCTAAAAATTATAACTAGCGCTAACTGATTACGTAACGGGTCTACGGGACGGGTCAGAATGTACCTATTATCTTCATCCGATCTTGAAATTCTTGGTTTAATTGTTCTTTATCCAACTCAAAAATACTAATTTGTGTATCGGGGCAGAACATCCGCAACATTAAGATTGGCCTCGTATTTGAATCTAAGGTCACTTCGTGCTTGTTCTTCAGCGATCCAACTTCAGAATAATGATCAATGTTATACTTAACCAGCGTGTGGGGACAGCGTGTTACGTGTATGACGTCATTAGTGACAAAATTACAAATAGGAAAAAAGGGGGAGTGAGATTCATTGGAGGACGCAAGAACAAGTCTCATATCCTCTCTAGTCTCTACACAATCCCATGTAAATCCTATGTCTAGTTTTGTGGATGGGCAGTTTTCAATTAGGAATGCTACTGAAAAGTCTCGTTCTTGAATAGGCTCCATGGCTCGTATCACGGCAACTCCCGACTTCACTTGGTGCAACAAGGCACCCGGGATCGGCTGGGAATGGGTTGTTAACATAACAGTTCGCGCTACTTCTATGTACTCTCTGGAAGGAGAGTTACTTGGTAGGTCAAAGAAGATGGCCCTGGATTTGTACATGTAATACCAAACCTTTAAAGGCGAACACATAGAAATATACCTGCGCAACGGTACAAACTCAAGTTCTGGAAAAGGACAGGGAGTATCGAGCAGCAGTTCTAGGAAAAATTCAGCTGGTTGACTACAGTCAGTCTGGAAAAATGTGTGAATTTCACCTTGGTTCAATCCTAAAATCGGAACCAGCACTGGGGCTTTCAGAGGAAAACCACCTTCAATTCGAGTTGCCCAGATTTGAATGCTGCTGACTTTCAATGCTCTTACAGACAATGGATGGCCTTGCCCGTTCCTCACTAAAGCAGCGATGTGTACCACTTCCCCCACAATTCCGTTATAACAGACCTGATTACTAAATGAACAACTCGATAAATCGATTTCAGTGTTATCCACGACTTTACCCATGACGCCAAAGCATGCTTTCAAGTCGGAAAGTTTCTGGCGCGTGAATGTTGGCCTCCGCAATAAGTAGCGTATTTTTTCTTCAGTGTTACGCACGGATTCTTTATGAAGTTTATCTAAGCAAGGATGCATTTTGACCAGGTCTTCATTTCTTAGAGCACCCCTGAGTCCGGCAAGTAGGTGTTGCAAAGCACCTGTCACATTGTCCGACTTACGGTAATAGTCGTCTAGCTCCTTCCTACGCAATTCCCCTTCGCTAATCAGCTCCTCCTTTCGCTTCTGCACTTTTAGAAGTTGGTCCTTAACCGTATCGCTTATCTCTGTCTTGATACTGGACACTCGAAGTAATAGGTCACATTCACATGCTTCGAGGAGATCCCCTGCGTGATGCATGCTTAGGTCCACTTCCTCTTCGTTGTCATCAGGGACGAGATTGCGGAGTCGCGCAGTCAGTCTGTGTCTTAGTGCTGTGGCTGCTTCATGGACATGGCTGATCTGATCAATATGAAGGGCGTGTTTGATGTCGACCTTGCACGTTTCACACAAAACCTCCCGACAATGAGTACAGTAGTATCGCATCTCCATCTTGGTGTGATAGAGACAAAGGTGTTCTCGTCCGTGATGAGGAATCTGCTTATGGGAACCCTCGGCTCTCAGCACGGATGAACGGTCCACGTCAGCTCCTTCTGATTCTGGTCGGACGCTAACAGTGTTCAAACTTTCATCTACGACGATTTGCAGATCTTTATCTTTCGTGTCCGCCTTCTTTATTCCAATGCTTCTATTCGGAGCATTGTCGAACATGGAGTCATCAACTAAAACCTGACCGTGACTGCGAGCAGGAGGTGGACGTGGCGTAGGACGTCGACACTTGGCACAGCGTATTCTCCCGTCTTCTTGAACGCTTGCTGGAAGACAGTCATTGCACACCTTGTGAAGACACTTGAGGAGCTTGCCTGCTCTCGCCTCGCCATCTTCGCAGAACACACACGGTGGTCGCATCTTACAAACACAAACGACTAAATATAAAGTATGAAAGGATACGCAGCGATTAGGCCATGTACATTATAAGAGCAAAACAATGCACGTCTGACCTCAACATCTGAATATCTTGCAAACTTCTTTGGGAACAACTAATATTTCGATGGAAATTGAAGACCTGGTTTATATTTCTAGCGCTACAAGGGCGCTACTGGCTACGTAAATACATACTTTAATGAAACATATAAGATATATAATTGGCACATATGGAGGTAGGAAGAACGTCTCTCTGTTACTAGGAAGGTGGAACCGTGGTTGCAAACGTCACTACGCTGATGCAGATTATGAGCTAGGGTCAACCGGTTAGACATGCCTTTCGGGAGCGCAATGTAGTGCTCTGGAACGCTTCAGCGCTGCGCAAAAATGGTAATAAATTTAGAACAAGTGCGGCTGTGGTATGATGGATTTTATTCTAACGCAGCTTTTTTGCCTCCACATACATGTAGACTGGCACACATAGAGTCATAGACAGCAAAAGTAACAGCAACAAAATTGACATGTAGTTGGATGCCGCCAGATGTGGGCAGTGGTGAGACTAAAAACGGAGTGTAGAAGTCAGAAAAAAAGAAGAAAGATAAAGCACAACAATATGCCATATTTGAAACCGAATATGTTGGGAGGAAAATCATTTCTAGCCTATTTCGCTGCGCTCTGCGTAAAATAGAACATCTTATAACCCACCGCTTTCCTTATGCCTTTTGTCCATGCCTTGTCATCACAGTTGAGAACATGTGTACCAGTGTCCCACTGAATGCGATGAAGCAAATTTTAGAGTGTCCGCGGTCATTATGCTAGTGTTTTTTTTGTAAAAAAGAATTCGGGTGGACACACCCATTCCCATAGCGCTGCGCATCACATCCGAACCAGTTCCGTTATTTTTACAACGTTTCGGCACTTGGCCATCGTCAGGTAATAACAATGAATACCTTTTTGGCGCTACACTCTGCGTATATACTGCCCTTGTGTGGCTTCCACGGTTTTCATTGTTATTACCTGACGATGGACAAGTGCCGAAACGTTGTAAAAACAACGGAACTGGTTCGGATGTGATGTGCAGCGCTATGGGAATGGGTGTGTCCACCCGAATTCTTTTCACAGATGAAGCTGCAGGAAGCCTCAGCCCTTTTTTTGTAGTGACTATTATTATTCTAAATAAAGGTAAACAGGCATCACCATACGTGGCAAGGTTAGACGAGTCGAATACCGCTCGTGATGTCGCAAAGAAAGGACAATAAAACTATTACAGATCGTGGCGAGGAAGTAGCATGAAATGACACTATAGCGTGATAGACGGGTTGCGCGCAACACTCACGCCGGCGTTCCGCACCAGGCGAAGGAAAGTGGGGATCGAGAATGAAAAGGCTTTCATGAGTTTCGTGTTTTGATCTTCGTAGCAGCGCGAACTATCCTGCGTGTTCATGGCTCAGGTATTGACCGAGCTAGATTATCCTTAAGGATTCCCACTTACCAGAAGGCAACACGTTCACAACAGGTCAGTGATAAATCCTATCAGTGCCACACAATTATGACGCTAAAAGTTTGTATCGCCTGTTTGAATATTAAAGTTTAGTGTTCCAAACTATTTCAATAAGACATTCAGTGGTCGAACTCCGATCCGTTTCCCGTTGTCATCAGGTAGTAATACCACAGCGTAGCCTGCCTACCAGTTTCGGTTGTGTTCTATTGGAAGATGCGACCACCGTGTGTGTTCTGCCAAGATGGATTTAAGAAAGCCGGAAAATTTCTGAAGTGCCTGCACAAGATCTGCATGGAATGCCTTCCAGCCAGTGTTCAAGAAGACGGGAGAATACGCTGTGCCAAATGTCGACGTACGACCGCATGTCCTCCACCTGGTCGCTGTCACGAAGACTTGTTGGTTGATGACTCCATGTTCGACAGGATTCCAAGTAGTCAGGAGGAAGCAAAGGTACAAGATGCTAGATGTGATGATGATATGAGCCTATTTGCCAGTGGCGAAGAAGCACCGGGAACACAAGCCCTTCGTTCTAGTTCGTCGGATGCCGTCGGTTGCCAGAAGCAGAAGCCTCGTCAGTGCGCACGATCGCATCTCTGTCCTTTCCACAGTAAGATGGAGATGCGGTATTTCTGCACGCATTGTCGACAGGTTTTGTGTGAAAAGTGTAAGCACGAAAGTGACCACGCTTCACATGAGGATGAGTTTACCGATATTCCTGTAGCAGCCGCAGCACTACGACACAAACTGACGGAGGGACTGAAAAACCTTGAGCCGAAAGACGAAGATAAGGAAGTTGACGCAAGCCTGCAATACGCCAGTGATATCCTGGAAGCGTTTGATTGCGACCTCGCACATCAAGTGGCCAATATCAAGGCATTGATACACGGACACTGCAGCGAGCAGCTGAGAGCGGTTAAGAAGCGGGAAAACGAGCTGATGATCGAGGGAAAAGTGCGGACGGTGGAGCAATTCGAATTCCAATCCCACTTCTTGATCCGGTATCACGGAGGGATTTCCAAATGTGTAGAGGTTCGGCGCATTATCGATGGTGTTTCCAGCAATGAAGACCTCCTTAAGATCTATCCTTATTTGCTCAAAGCACTTACAGATGCTTTGCGGTCCATTGACGTCAAGAGATATTCTGCGATGTGGAGGGCGAGGTTTCAATGCAAAAACTTTCCTGATTGGAAAGGTCCTATTGGCGTTATGGGTAAAGTCGTGGACAACACAGGCATCAATGTGTCGGGATGTAGGTTTGATGAGCCAGGAGGCTACGTTGGATTCTTAGGCGAGGATTATATAGAACTATCGGGTCAAATAGTCGATTGGCGAGACCAGCCTGTGACTAAAGCAGCTTTAAAACTCTCCAGCATCCAAGTCTGGGCAAGTCAAATACATGTTGATGGTGAGGTAGCGGCCCCTGTGCAACTGCAGATAAACGGTTATAGCGAAGGTGCGGTGCATTTTATATTCGGGTATGCCACTATCCAAAACGCTGCTGTATATCTCCTTGAACTTCAGTTGGATAAACCTTGCAGATTGCCGAAATCAGTGCGTGAATTATTGTACTGCACTATGTACATGTATGCACCTTTGAAAACATGGGTGTTCCTATTCGAAAACAAGTCCGTCTACTTTGAATCATCAGTCTTTACAGATTTTATGGAATCATCTGCACGTTTGTCGTTAGTTTCACCGGCATACCCCGAGATCAACTTGTACCAGAGAAAGGATGGACTTGCTTCCCTCCGAGCCCTTCAACCAGTTCAAGAACGAGACTTTGGAGTGGCTATAACAATTATGGAATGTGCATCCCAAAGTCTAGACATTGGGTTCGCATGGGACGACGAAGAGTGTGGTCAGGAAATGAAACTAATTCTTGCAACATCCGCTGAAGAGCACTCCTCACCTGTAGCAATTTGCCATTGCGAAGCTGGAGCAATGTTACGTTTTGAATGCTGTCATCGTTCGTTGAATACGTACACTATTCAGCGTCTTATGCCAGATGTCACGGCTGAGCAAACCGTGCTGCTAGCCCCCAGTATAAAGCCATATTTGATGGTTCGAATGTATGACACCGGCACAATGGTCCGAATCCTCTCATTGGTCGATTAAGTAAGTCGTAGAATACCGCTATGTAGCAAACGTCCGCTGTAAAAGGCAGTGGTATTATGTCAAGGTTGATCGTACGTGTAAATGTGCATTAAAATTATAATTTCAGGATACTACCTGAAAAGTCGATAGTCGCCCTCTAAGTAGGTCATACTCTGTAGATGTCTGAATATTCAATGCTATCGTCAGCAGATGAAACATCTTGCCATTATCTGTGGCTTTGTAAGCTTTGTACCACGTTATCACCCTTTCCTACAGATAACCTGGATTCAATTTCCTGTATTTGTGAATTCCTTGGAAGCATGAGTTAATTAGTTCATCGTACACTGCTTTGCAATGTTGTCTTGAAAAGTTCAAAATACATCGTTTGTACGTTCTTTGCTGGGATGGCAGCTACACCCGGTGGTTTGAGCCTCGCTGGCCTCAAGCAAAGGTCCCTGGTTTGAGTCCTGGTGGGGGCAGTCAATGTTTTCTTCAAACATTTCCCCTTTCCCATACCCTAAACAAGTGCAACATTCAGGTGCTAACGGATGGATTAACCCTTTGGAGCTGATCGTTCGAAATCGAACGATGCCAATGTCATGTGTGCAAGGACACTCAACTTAATGACCACGCGCTGGGGAGTTTCGAAAATGTGCGCAATTTCACTTACATCTAGCAGATCCTCCTATTCTTGCGTGGAAGGAATTGATTTCTTCACCGATTTGACTGCATGCTGGATTCAACCTCCACAATATTCCATAACGATAACACCAGAAAAGTCTATCAAGATTTGCTCTCACCTAAACCTTCGTGTTATATTTAAATGCCCTGTTGAATCCCAAACGAAATGGGGAGAAATGCGACTGAGCCACAAACAAAATCTAGCATTACACATGTACATTAATGTCGTCCCCATATCTGTCTTTCGATACCATGGTAGGCCTATTGCATATTTAGAATTGAATTAACACCCATGCACTCGCTATTACAGACCAGTGGAGAACACAAAACATATGGACGATTCATCTACTGCAACGTAGCCCTGGGCAACCAAATCTGGCATGTGATAATAATATAATAGGATCGTCCACGCACAGGGTAAAGTAAAAAGAGAGTAAAATATCGTGTCCGTTCCCGAAGGGAACTCACGACGGCCGCTAACACCCGGTAAACCCTAACGGCAGATGCAGCGCCTAAAGGTGGATGTGAGTGGATAAGTCTCACCACCACTGGCACAAGGGCTGAGAAAGACCCCATTACCCGCATCCATGCACCCCACGCACTAGGTGCAGCCCATGAAATGTGCGGAGTGTGGACGACCCAAATGATAGTTTGTGCGATAGTCCGCGCACAAGGTGCAGCCCATAAAATAGGCACTCATGAAATGGGCGGAGTGTGGACGGTTCACATGATAGTATGTATAACTGTCCGCGCACGAGGCTGAGCTCATAAAAACGGCACCCATGAAATGGGCGAAGTGTGGATGGCTCATATGACAGTATGTGTGATAGTCCACGGACGAAGCGCAGCCCATGAAATGGGCTGTCCAGGACGCCTGCCTGCATCAACAATGAGAAGGCAACCAGGCATCTCATGTTCTTGGGGCAGCTGGACATCGACCTTGTGATTGCTCATATTTAGTACTCCCCTATTATAGTTTGCTACAGAGCCAGTTTCAATTCATTATTAATTTACTCCCTGATGAAGCCCCAAGGGCGAAAATGTGGAGAATTATTTTTTTTGGAAAAACTTTGCAGCGTCAACGACCTTAGTATAGTGGTGGTGACTGATCATAATATGAATTGGCTGCAGTAGAGCCTCCGTGTTCTAAAAAGCTTTGTTACTCCTAAGATTTCTAGAGCTTTCAGGACCTGATGTTGCTGCAAGACAAGTTAGTCGCCCACCGTGGCCACCAACAAGGTCAGGACCTGCCTTGCACATTACCGTTTCATCGATAGTTGAGCACACGGCATAGTTCTGTACAAGCTGCAATATATCTGGAGTCGAGGGGGAATATTGTGCTTCAAGCTCGTGAATTTGGGTCCGGAAATGCTGAAAGCCATTCTGCCACCATCAGCAGCCGCACCTCAATGCCGCATGTCTGCATATCATTCGTCACAACTCGCCAGTATCCTTCCTCCTCAGTCACGAAACAACACACTCCGCTCATTTCCCCACTCCCATTGTCGCAACGTGGAATCAGCTCCCACGTATCCTTCAGCAGTGTCCCGCTTCTCGCAGAGGTATATATGCACACCTTCAAGAAAAATGTTAACGACCACTTGCGGGGCAGCGTGTGGGTGTAGACCACACACTGGTTATGATCTCTCAATCTCAGCCAACACACCAGCCTAAAATACTGACCGCACAACAGCTCCCTTCAACCCTTTTTGATCCGCTTCCCTCAGCCGTAAACCTAGCTTGTCTCTCCCAGTCATCGTACCTTATGCGCTTATCAGTTCTCTTTATCTTCTTATTTCCATGGTGCACTGCTTTCACTATTGTTATGTCCTATCTCAATCTCAAATTCTCCCCATTATCGTTTGCAAAGGTGCTTCCTCCCCTCTTGGGTGCACATGTTCTTTTCTCCTATGCATCTGCGCACATGAGTAACGATGAATCCGCGACCGTTGGTTGGATGACTTACTTTTTCCACGCCCCACTTGGGGAATGAAAAATACGTGCCCGGGGACCGAATGGACCCCGTGTCCGTGTCCATTTATATCTCCTGTTTGAACAGTGCGAAGAAGAGGTTGGGGCGACTTCGGCGATACTTGGGGAATTGTGTGTTGCTCCCTACATGAGAACTTTAGTTTTCCTGCCGACTTGAATTCTCACTTGACTGACTCACGACTGCCGTCCAGAGCACACGAGTAGTCCATCGAACCGTCCACTCGGCAAGAAGGCACTACTCCCTTCACAATACACAATGTTTCGGGGAATTCACCGCTCATCAGTTGAGCTTGAGTAGGCTGAGGACGATTGTGCATATGCATGACTGTGCTCTCCAAGCACAAACATCACCAGGGATACAAACTTACAGAGACTCTCCGTTTCCAACGCGACAAACACCTCGTTAACACCAGATAGCAGTGTGAGTCAGTGTCGCTCGTGGATGTGCTGGACAAGCGCTGAGGACCATTGGCCATTCACAAAGTTGTTGCCTCCAACCCATCCGATTCTCAAGCCCGCGCTGGGGACAAAAATGTGAAGAAGAGGTTGGTGCGACCTCGCCGATACTTGAGGGATAGTGTGTTGCTTCCTGCATGGGAGCTCGCGCTTTTCCTGCTGACTTGAGTAGGGAGTGGTGCTTTCTTGCAGGTTTGCCGAGTGGAAGGTTCGATGGACTTCTCGTGTGCAGGCAGTCGTGAGTCAGTCAAGTGATAATTCAACCAACACACAATTCCCTGTTTGAACAGTAGTTGACAGAATATCTAGTTCTAACTTCAGAACAGAACAACAAGGTCAATCAAGGCTGGTTTGCTGGGACTTGAAGTTTCATGCTCTCGCAATCATCAGCAAACAAGCCTTGATTGTATTTGTTATTCTGTTCTGGGGTAGTTCTAACTCCATAAATCAACACAGTTCTTGTATGGGTTTAAAGTAAGAGAGCATCTGAGTGTACCAACCCAACATTATTCGTGTTTTCCACGTTTCACCACTCTTCGGCGATATAGGAAGTACCGAGTTGCAGGTTTCATGTCTCCTTCACGTCATACTCCAGTTTTGTTGCTGACAAACGTAGTTATTTTTGAGTAGTGGTATACGTGACGAGAAGTACAAGAAAAAAACCCTCCAAAATATGGCCTGAGCTGATGAAAACACCACGAAATACGGCTAAAGTCCAAGTGGACCCCAATATACTGGGAACGTAGGAATAAGGTCAACATGGAATGAGGGTTTAGGGCGCGTTCAGACTGGCGTGAATAGCCGCCGGAAAGCTGCAGCGTAATCCCGGGAATCGCAATCACACTGCACGTGTATCCCGCTGGAATGCCCAGTACATTATGTGAAGCTTCGACATTTGAAAAATTTGAGTTGACTCAGTTTGAGTTGGATATCAAAATACACTAATTCAGTCTGTTGAGATACTGGATCATTGTGCTTTTGCTTGTGCTTGTCGACGGAAAGAATACTATGTCCGGAGTGTTTGGTGCTTGGGTGGCATTCATCCGCTCCGCGATCAGAGTATGCTTCTTGTTCGCAGTAAGCGTTTTGCCTGCAGAGCGGCCCGGAAAAATCACCACGTACAGCTCCATGAACTCCCTCTCCATTGCTGAGTCGAACAAAGATTTCGGCATGATGGGAGAAGTTGGCAGTCTAGAAGTCAAAACTCAAAACTCAAAAGCATGCAGTCAGACTGCAAGAGTAGAGGCTGAAATAAAACGAAAAGATGGAACATGTGCTGCAAGGGTATCAAAAGCGCTCCGCGTGCCGCCGGAATCTGCATTCCACTGGCCTGCAGAGTGGTGGGAAACCTTTTCCGTGTTTACGCTGGCGGGAACGTCACGTGAGCGATTCACCTTGACAACTTTCACATTCCGCTTGTTTTTTACGCCAGTCTGAACGCGCCCTAACCAAGGCGTGGGGACAGCGTGTTACGTGTATGACGTCTTCAGTGACGAAATCACACAATTTAATAGGAGAAGACCGAGAGTGCGATTTATTCGGGGACGCAAGAACACGTTTCATTTCTTGGCTAGTTTCCGAACAGTCCCTGCAAATCCTATGTCTAGGTTATTGTATGGAAACTTTACTTTCTTCAAAGTCACCACCCGCCTCCTGAAGAGGTATATATTTTTTACACAAAGTAGCAACCGCTGGTTACTACTTTTATACTGGTTACCACCACGGCGTGAATAATCTCACAGATTACGCCAAGCAATATCTTTCTATAATGAGTACCATCCAACCCGCAGGCGTGTCGGAGGATCAACGTGAAATATAGCTACCAAACCACATGTTTTAGTGAAATTCCGCTCTGGACTATGGCACCCGAACGTGCACTAAGGTCACGCTATGCCATTGCGCGAACATTGTTATTCTTGTTCAGATCCTTGGTAAGACTATTAGCTGTGTTACGGTGCACGCCATTCTATTCGTTAGATAGTGTGTGTTGACATCGTCTATTCACATTCCAAGCATTTCGTTAGTTTCTGCCATTTCCTGATTCATGTGACTGGGGAAATGCGACCAGAATGCGTTTTTTGCTTGGCCGAACCTCGACAACCAGGAAAGCTTCTAAAATGTTTGCACAAAATATGCAATGACTGCTTGCCCGCCAGTATTCAGGAAGATGGTAAAATCCTCTGTTCAAAATGTCGTCTTGTTACGCCCTGTCCGCCACCTGGTCTCAATCACGAACAGTTGCTGGTAGACGATTCCATGTTTGATCGCAGTCAGCACGGCAGAGGAGATGAGGCAATGCAAGCAGAAGCGAGCGATAAAGATGCTCTAAGTGGCGAAGGGCAAGTAACACCGCCTGGTAGCGTCCCACACGCCGGGAATTCTGCTGCCGCCTGTCGGGACTTGCCGAAAGGGGAACGTTGCCAGGACCTCAGTTGTTATAAGGCCAAAGTGCGCTATTGTCGGGTCCACATCAAGAAGGAGCTGAAGCACTACTGCAAGCGATGCCGAGAACATATCTGTAAGGTTTGCAAGCAGGAGAGTAAGCACGCAAAGCACATTGACCAAATTGGTGATGTGCGCAGTGAGGCTGCGGCATTGCATGGCATGCTTTCGGAACGACTACAAACACTTTCCCCTGACAGAGCAGATCGGGAGGCTGACGAACTCACACAGTTCAGCAGTGGTATTCTTGAAGCAGCTCAGTCGGACGCATCCTGTTTGGTCGAGAGTATCAGGAGGAGCATAAACTCAGCTTTCGAAAATGAAATTAGTAGCATTCGAAATAGGGCACGAGCCCTCTTAGTGGAGGCGGAGAGAATACAAGAACAACAAAGGGACTTGCGTGATCAGCACTGGAAGACCTACCGCGGAGCGCTGCGTAAATTTGAAAGGATACAGAGTATCTTACAGTCTACACAAACCGATGTGGATTGCCTCAAAATAGGTCCCCTCGTCAAAAAATTCTTAGAAGAAACCGAGGGTGACCTCCGCGAGATCAATTTCTCGCTGAGCTCAGGTACCCAGATGCTTCGTCACTGGAGCCCTATTCGTGTGAAAATGTGCATTGACAGCATGGGTTTAGTGGTGGATAACACTGACTTCGATCTCTCGAGATGTGTGATGTCCTTACCCATTCTGTTTTACACGTATGTTGGCCAGAGGATCAATATTACTGCTCAAGTGCGAACGAGTGATGGTTTTCCAGTGTCTCAACGTGCTTTGAAGGCTTCTAGCATACAGCTCTGGGCAGTGTCAAACCTTCGCATCTCCACAGTGCGAATACCGATTGTTGGATTCATAAAAGGTGAGGTGCGAGCAATTGTTAAATTTGACACCTCTGGAGTGTTCAGGCTGGAAGTTCGTCTAGACACCCCTTCTCCTATCCCTATGTGTTTCCTCAAGCAGTCATTTAATGACTCGGTTTGGCAGATACATGAGGCCAGCAAGCCACCAGAAGCTGGATGTGCCTGCATAGGTGTGGTATATGCGAACGGGGCTGTCATATTCGATTCTAAAAACAATAACCCAGAGTTCTCCATGTTAACAAAGCCTGTACTCGCCCTGGGTAGCGCCCATGTAGTGGCGTGTGTGCGCCAACAGGTGAATGGCCTGGCTACAATCCGTGCTCGGGAACCATTGAACGACACGTGCCCTGGAGCCATAATATACATACAAAACTGTCCTTCCGGTAACCTTGAAATAGGACTGACATCTGGAGACAGCGGCGGGAGGAAGGCAAACTTCCATGTCCTGGCGGCATCCGGCAATGCCCGCTGCTTCGGTCGTCCTAAGCAAAAATGGGTTCGAGGCGAGCGGATAAAGATACTGCCTTCTCCAGACTCCTGCCACAAGTTTCAGGTAAGTTATCTATCATCAGAGGGCCGATCTGAAATCACAGTGTCAGTGGCTCATGTTCACCGGCCCACCTTGATGATTCGCATGTTCCACAAAGATACTGAGATTCATATTAACGCCCTGCGTAATCGATGATTGTACTTGAAGTAGAAAGATAAGCATAGTAGAAGTAGAAAGATAAGCATGGCAGAAACACATCATGATAGATTGTGTACAATATGTCTGCCCAACCTTTCGTTGCTCAAACCAAGATGAATTATCTACTTTCATCTAGCTTTCTGGGTTCTTGAAGCATTGCTAGGTGCTCGGATGACACGCATCAAAACCGCTTATTAGGTTGCTGCCGCTGTATTTTGGCAAGTCTAAAGGCTTAGTCTCGTTCTCCTTTACCCCACAATCGATAGTCTAGTTCCAGCTCGATAATTATTCTTTTGCCAATTCCAATCCAGCGATGCATGCGTACCCTCATGCGTATTCTCAGTCCTCACCTATTCATGTCGCTGTTTGTCTCTGTTGATCCCCACCAGAGTACTGTTAAGTCTACAATACCCTATAGAGTAGAGTGGTGTGTAGCGTCTCCAGGGATTTTTACATTGGCTGTTTACCAGTCGAAAATATTCGAAAACGAAATACAGTATGTTGGCATGTTATACTTTGTATGCTGTCTTCCTATCTGTTCGTGTCTTACCACGCGTGTGCGGATGTTTTAGTGAAGCCTGCAGTCATATTAAAATGAAGATCAATTTCAGGTCAAGGCAAGAATTGTGTGTGACTTCGAGTTACAGCACTAGCTTGATTTTTACTAGTAGCATGTATATGTGACTGTTCTGCATTATCGATCCAGTGTTAGCGTAGCAAGCGGACCATCACAGCACGGCTCATTTTGTTGGTGAACGAGATTTTCATTTTTCTTGGCCAGGTCACGAAGGTCGTCAAAGCCGAGCATGGCAAGGTCGTCATTAGATCGATCTTCAGACATACTAAATCCACTACTTCAGAATTAACATACGTGGAAACTAGTGGAAAACAACAGCTTAAGTCATGCTCTGTAAAACCAATTTATGCGGAGCAACGTAATTTGCATCGACCTGCTAACCTGTGATGTCCATCGTTTTGAGTTCTCTGCCAATAACCCTGGCCTCGTGGCCAATAATCCTGGCAGAAAAATTGGTGGAATTTGTAACTTTTTCAGGTATGTTTCATGCATGTCTGGTACAATTATTCTATATGTACCGGTATGTGGATAAAGAAATGGAGCCGAATTGAAAGCATGCTATAAGAATTTTATGGTTCTGCCAATTTCACTGCTTTACGATCAGACCCTGTAGTATCCGCCAAGGCCTACCTACCCTGCCTTCTGTACATTTCACAACTGTATTTTCTCTTACTTTCTTTTTTACTATTATTCACAAAAATATTTTCACAAACCCAACTCGTAAAATAAATAATTATGTGGGCAAAAACAAACAGCTACCGAGTAGGGGCTGCACTGAGCAGCAGAGATGGTGAGGTGCCAGGGGCTCCACCGACCAAATTGCTCGGCTTCAATGCCACAAGCACGCCTAACGGCCCGGTCACACATGCACTGGGATTCGCTTGGGCGACGAGGTTCGGCGGCAGCGAGCCTGGTGTCGCTCCAGCGAAACCACGTGTGCATGGTCACACACACAAACAGGGCACAACTCCTACTTCGGCGGAAAATGAGAGTAAAGTGGACTGTGGTGCATACAGTACGGAGAATGGACGAGGTCAATGACTATCTTGCACGCATTTTTGTTGCATGGACATCATACGCATACAAATTTCTCGTACCAAGTCCATAAAGCAGACCATTGTGTTTTCCGCTGAAGCGAATCCGCAAAAGCGACAGTCTCGCTTCGAAAATTTTGGAGGAAGCGGATTGGAGTTTCCGCTGAAGCGGAAGTTCCGCTTTTGGCAGTTGCCATGCCATTTTTCGCTCCTGCAACCTCGCTTCAGCGTATACGCTACTTTTGAGTGCATGTGTGACCGGGCCCTAAGGGTGGGGGAGTAAGAAAAGGTATCTCTTAATTTGCTAAATCCTATATATAGGATTTTGGTCATATTTTTCAACTCAAAATGGGTGTGGCATGAGAATAGCAAAAAGTATGTGACCAATTTTTCCTTGCTAGGTTTTAGTAGATATCGAGAGTTGAATAAGATAATTTTTTCAAACACTAACATCTCAGGCGCATCTCCTTGCCCAATATTACTAAGGCCTGTGCCCTATTTTTCGAATCCTATATATAGGATTTGAGATTTTATTGGACCTTGTTTTATCCTTAAAACTGGTAGTTTCATGACGGCATGTGCAATATGTCGTCACGAAACCACCCCGTGCCACACCTGCAATGTTCTTCTGCACATTCACTGCTTCAGTCCTTTCCATGACAGCAGCTGAACAATTATGCTCAAATTTCCAATTATTGCTAAACATGGGTATTCATCAGAAATATTATCGCCCTATGAATCTAAAATGTTAACATTCATGCCTCAAACATATCTACAACTTCCATGAAAACCATTATGTCGTTATTATTGGTCGTGATGACCAATAACAACGGCATAAAAGGCACACATTTTCAAATCCTATATATAGGATTTTCGGCCAGCAAATTAAGAGATAAGTCCGTGAGTGTGTGAGTTTACATGTATTTGGGAAGTTGTGAATGAAAGAGAGTAGGTCTAGTGTTATTAGGCTTAATAGAATGGTAAAGAGAAGCCAGATGTGCACTGCGTCCATGTGATAACGGGGTTGTGTGAGCGATTTTATAAAGGGCGGATAATGAGAGCATGCGGGTTTGACGGAGGATATTCTTGTGGTGTATTTCAAGCTTTTCAGCAGCGGAAGAGGATAATCCAACCCAAGACGTATCGGCATAATCAAATATTGGGCGAAGGTAGGCTAAATAAAAATTACTTCAGGAGAGGAGTGTTCTTAAGCGGAGGATGCAAGAACAAGTTTCATTTCTTGACTAGTCTCTGTACAGTCCCATGTAAACCCTATGTCGAGATTACTGGATTCACAAGATAAAATTTCAATTGTGATTGGTCCAGAATATCGGTCTTCAACCGGTTTGCTGGCTCGAATAGTAGCAACTCCATTCTTTACTTGCTGCACTAACATGGCCAGAACCCCTGCGAAATAAGAAGAAAAACTTGCGGAGGTTTTAATGAATCCTCTAGGCGAACTAAAGTGTGGGCCAAAGTAGCTAGCTCCGGATGGGTGCACGAAATCCATGTTTTCAAAGGATCATACATTTTCACGTTTCTGCAATGTGATCCATCTAACGATTGTGGTAATAAACATGGACATTCGAGCCGCAGTTCTAGTGAGAAGGCAGCCGGTCAAGTAGATTCATACGTGAATAAAGTATGCATTTCACTTGACATACAAAACGCTATCAACCACACGCACATCAAGCAAGTGGAAGTTGGGGTTGCCGAGCTGCTGCGGCTGGATCATTTCAAGTGTTTTGTAACACAATTTGTAGTCTGCGAATTGTTTGCAACAATGCATTTATACCAGGCGGCCCCGCAAAGCGGGATTGTAGAAAATTCTGTTACAATGCTGGTAGATGGCAGGCAGTGCAAGAGATTAAGGCCAATAATCCTAACTAATGCTGCTGTGCCCTTGTGGGGCACGGCTGTGCGCAGGTAGTCAAATGACTGCTGGGACCGGACGGTCCTGCTGTATGCTGGGGCCAATTGGCCCGGCTGCTGGACACAATGTGTCTATGCTGGGACCATGAGGTCTTAACTAATGCTGCTGTGCCCTTGTGGGTCACGGCTGTGCGCAGGTAGTCAAATGACTGCTGGGACGGGACGGTCCTGCTGTATGCTGGAGCCAATTGGCCCGGCTGCTGGACACAATGTGTCTATGCTGGGACCAGCTGGTCCTGCTGGGACCATGTGGTCCTAACTGATGCTTCTGTGCCCATGTGGGGCACGGCTGTGCGCAGGTAGTCAAATGACTGCTGGGACCGGACGGTCCTGCTGTATGCTGGGGCCAATTGGCCCGGCTGCTGGACACAATGTGTCTATGCTGGGACCATGTGGTCCTGCAGCTGGGCAGCGCGTGCCGCCAGTGCTTGAAAGCTCATGCAGAGAATTGTTCCAAAATGCATTCAGCTGAGGGGCTTTGCTTGCTTCCCCAAGAAGAGTCAGTGGTTAGTGGCAACCCCGCTTATACACACTGCTCTTAACCATATTTCCTTTCTTGCGTTCTTTCCGTGGTTGAGTAAACCCTGCGCTACATGCATGCAGATAAGCTTAGCAGTGACAGTGCGCAACACAATGCGTTAAAGAGTTTGAGTATGTGGTCCAGGCTGGAGAAGAGACACTTAATCGGACAAGCTGCTGAGAGATCATATTCCTACATAAAGGGTGCAGAGTGCTTAGAGTATTTTGGGCAGGATTGATACAAAAACAGTGCCCAGCAGCACGCGCATGCACAAATGGCAGCGTAGCCGGCTCATTGCTGGCCAAGAGGCAGGCCAGCCGGCACACGGAGGTACGTTTTGTACGTGTCACTAGCCCAGCGGCCGGCCTTCTGGAGCTGCCAAGCTGAGGCATTCCTTCCGGCCATTGCAGTAGCCCCGCCGATCCTGAGGGAGTGACTGCTAACACCCGGACCTAGGGCTCTCGTCATCCAGTAGTTCACATCTTTGGCTGTGAGATATTGCCCACTTCGGAATATGAACAGCGGTGACGTTGTTGGGGTTGCGTGGCGGATAGCGTGGTACTTGCACATTGCTTGGACAGGGCAGAGCTGGCTGCCGGACCATGGCTGCAAGATGACTTGGTCTCCAGTGACCCTTTGGGAGGTCTTCGTTATCCCGAGTCGTATGCTGATCTGAGTCCCAGTGAGTGAGACTTGACCCAGGGTCAGAGTGCGGCCATTAGAAGCGGAGCGGGGAGAGGCGGCAGTATCCTCGCTCACTCTGAGCAATCCCGCAAAGGCTGTCATGAAGGCGGCCCAGAGCATGCACCTGTCCGATTTGCAGTAGTGGGAGCGCTGGATCACGGTCAAGAGCTGCTGCAGGTCTGATTGGGTGATAGCCTGGCGTTGACATTGTGTCGGTGCTGCTTGCTGGCGGTGCTGCCATTGCTGATGCTCCGTTCCCTTCAGGGCTGCTGTAACTCTATCGTGCTGAGTTGTGTGTGACGGCCCACCATGGCAGATGAGGTAATACCTCAAGGCGGATACATATACTCGGATGGTTGCGCTAGATCTGTGACCGGATACGCAGTGGGTGATGAATGCAAGCAAGTCATTTACGGACGGCCTACTCGGCTGGCATCCCAGTTGTGTACACAGCTTCAGATACGCCCCAGTCCCAGCGGGTATGTGCGGGCAGAACCTGGGGCTACTGAGTCCCTAATTAGGTCACCGGTCTTTATCAGTAGCATCTGACGGAGATGATGTGCTCTATTGAAGTAGTCTGTTTGTTGGCGTTGGGCAGCATGATGCGTCCATTGTTCTCCCCATAAAGAGAGCACAAGGGCAATTGGGTAGAGCTCCCGCCAGATAATGCTGCGAAATAGGCCATCCGACTGGTCTGCTGACCATGTGCCATAGAACCGTGCTGTGTTGTAAAGCCCGCCGAAACCGACGCCAGGCGTGTCAGTGAAGAGCTGAAGGCTGGGGGAATTGGGTCAACTGATGTCTCTGATTAGGGCAATGCCATTCCATGGGAGCGCCGATTTGGGCAACTAGTATGATAGCTCTGCTCGGGACCGCTAGAGCTGAGCTGGCAAATGACTCCGCATGGAGCCAGCAAATGACTTCACATGGAGCCTGCAAAAGACTCCGCATGGGGCCGGCAAATGACTCCGCATGGAGCCAGCAAATGGCCCAACTTCTGCGAAAACCAGGCTTAGGGTGAAAATCATTTTTTTGAGAAAAATGATGTTTTGTAAAAAGGTTGTGTCGCGTCGACACTCGAGTGCAGTGAAGTGGAACCAAAGAGAATCTCGCTTGTTTGAAGAAGTAGCAGTCATGGCAGGAAGGGTTTCAGCAGTCAGGGAAGTCAAAGGGCTTCCGGTAGAATATTCCCTGCTACTCCTCTAGTCACAACGAAGAGTTTTTGAGCTGATCGAACGGATTCCATCTCCTTCACTCAGGAATGGCGAAATTTCTGCGCTAGCTGCTGCTTGCGGAAAATGGTGAAGAAATCGTCTCCAGTTAGAGTCGTGATGGCGATAGCGAGGAGAACCTGGACGACATCGATCCAGCCAATCGAAGTATGGAGATACTAGCTGTTTCTGGGCCTCACGCAAAGGGAACACGCGCAGCAGAGCTCATACGTTTGCAGCAAGTTCACGAGGAAAAAGGCTTGAAGCGCAGTGTGAAAACTGTTTTGAATTGAAGTCCTTGGCGATGAAGTGCTACTGAATGCCAGGCGAATGAGCGAGCAGATCGAGAGGCCTCCACTCGAGACTTTCCTCGCTGGACAGCTAGCTGCCAGGGATTGTACGGCGTGCCGAGATAATCGCGAGATTTCACTTGCTGGTCAGCACCAAGCAGACACTGCAGCACGCCAGCACACTATGCGCATACTATGAACAGTGGAACAGTTTGAAAGGCCGTGTTCTTTCTGGTTTCTGAACAGTTGTACTAGATTTACCTTTCAAAAGGTGCCATCTCGACTTGAGTCGGGTTTCCTTGTGGTGTGTAGCGCCAGAGCATGCCAGTACATGAATTCAGCCCCAGAATGTGCTGAGTGAGGAGCAAACAAAACATGCAGAACTGTGCATGTTGGCTACAGCCTGCAGCACCAAGAGGCCACAACAGGCCTGCCCCCACATGCCTACCTTGTCATGTCACCTAAACAAAAATCATCCATGTCTCTTCCTTCACTCTGGTGGATCTCTCTTCATTTCTTTCCTGTGATAACAATTTTGTGTTTTTTTTGGATTTTTTAACACAATACCCTGATGTGTTTGAAATACTTTTAATACCACTATGAGTCGACCCACAGCTGTAATATTTTGTTTCCTGACCTCCCATGCCCAGTAGATGCTGAAAATGGGAAAAAGTCATTTTGTGAAATTTCACCCTCAGCCTGGTTTTCGCAGATTCTGGGCCAAATGACTCCGCATGGAGCCGGCAAATGACTCCGCATGGAGCCGGCAAATGATTCCACATGGAGTCAGCAAATGACTCCGCATGGAGCCGGCAAATGACTCCGCATGGAGCCGCCAACGACTCTGAGTAGAGCCACCTAATGCTAAATATAAAGGTATGTATGACAGTTGAGAGCATATTTTCTCATGGATTGTAAGAATACATTCTCGCGCCACCTATATACTGGTACACGCAGATTATAAACAGCAATAGCGACAACACACAAATTGAAGGGTAGTTGGCCGCAGCCAGATGTGAACCGAAGCACGAGTGAGGCATGAAAGCAAGAACTGGGAACAGAGTGTGTCTCAAATGGGAAAGATGTGCATGCGGATAACATAAATAGGCCAGGATGAAGAACCACTTGGGACCGTCAGATTAATTTTCCAAGCCAGCCGGGAAAAAACCCTCGCGCCGACGGACGCAGTAGTGAGGGAAAAAACCGGGTGTATAACCCCAATGGCGATTTGGCATCATGTAGGCATGGCAAGCACATATTGGCAAGAGATAAAGAACACGCCCGATGCCATATATGCAACCGAAACATGTTGAGCGAGAAATACGTCATGTGTGCGCCAGAAACATGAGTTGAGGTAGCGGGTGAGAGGGTGGGAAGGAAATTGTGTGGGAACAAATGTTCCGCAAGTTGCACGCTCGAGAGTCAAAACAGCAATGACAATGCAAGAGACATGACTAGCACATGCGCACGGGTCGGACCAGCTTCCGGGGCTGAAAGATAAATGATCAAGCGATGCCCACCCGACATGCCCTCTTGCCCCATGTGAGCATCCCCAACATCAGGGTAGTCAAAAGCTGATCTAAGATTCTTGCTGAGGGTAGAATGCTTAACGCCCTTAGGACGTGATGCTGGTATACCAACAGTTTGTTCAGGCAGTGTGTGCGTTGCCTGCCCATAATGATGGACAACACTGCCCACGCTTCGGCCCAGGCCACTGTCTATAGACTCGACTCTCGCTTTTTCTGCTATGCTAGGGCCAGCACTACTGACCCATCCGAGTCGTTCTCGAGCCTGAAACGTTTGGCTGAGGGTTCAGCGGGCACTACTGAGGAGCGCAGGAGCCTGAGGAGGAGTGCTAAATCCACGAACTCCCCTCGGAGCACTTTCTTCACCACTCTCTGGGCCACATGTGCAACACACAGGGGACGAGTGTGGGCATGTGGTGGAGATGCATGTACAGGCACGTCAGAGTCAAGCCTACCTAGCACCTGCCGAGTTCAGGTCTTGTGCGCAGTCGATCTCAGCATCCGGCTCGCCAGAGTCGTCCCCGGAAATGGTTTCTCGGATGGAGGAGCGGATTAGCTCGCGGATCTCCTGGAGCTGCTGTTTGAAAATGACTCATGATACGCTAGCGGTAGACACTAGTCGCACAACGCTGCAGAAAAGTCGCACAAGACTGCTGATATTGCAAGCTAAGGTGCTCAAACAAATTTGTTTGCATAGAAAGGTCTCGCTGCTGTTCTTTGCCAGCAAGGCTGCGAGTCCCACGCGTGCGCATGTGCCATTTTCCCACGCTTGGGGACGATGTACGATGACAGCCGGCGTTGCGGACTGCCTGCGAGGCGCTGGCCGCGAGTGCTTCTGTGGCAAGATAACTTTGGTTTGCCCGTTGCAAACCTACATTTATCGGCAATGGCACAGGTGCTGTCCGAGCAAAATCAGCTTCAATTCGAGTGGCCAAGATTTGAATGCTGCAGGCTTGCAACTCACGCGCGCCTACGACCCGGCCTCTCGAATTTCTTACGAGGGCAACAATCGGCCTAGACGCACCAGAAAATGTGGAGTAAATGCCCGTGTCTCTAAACGCACACATTGACAGATCGATTTCAGTGTTGTCAATTACTTTTCCAATTGCACCTATTCTGCTTTTAAATATGGAAAGATTCTCGCACGCAAATATCTCAATATTTATCAACGATAACGTATGGGCGTCACTAGACCGCATCAGACTTCTTAAGACCTGCAGCTACAACTACAACAAGTGCGGGTACAACTTGAGGAGGTCTTCATTGCCTAGAACAGCTCTCGTGATGTCCTGTTCGCCTTTAAGTTTGTGCACAGCCTCAGCGTACTCAGTCTTGAATTTGGCTTGGCAATTGGCTTGCTTCTGCCTCTACATTTCCACCTTCCCCGCCAGTTCCTATTCTCGGTTCCTAATGACCCTAAGTTGGTCGTCGCAGCTCTCGTGTATCAATCTTTTGACATTGGCGACTTGACCAGCTACGTCCACACCAAATGCTTCTAGGAGGTCCTCGGCATACTGCAGGCTTGCATCTACTTCATAGTCTTTGGTCTTGTGGATAATGTTTCCGAACCGCTTTGTTAGTCTGTGCCGTACTGCTGCGGCTTCCTTAGCTATATCGCCAATCTGATCTCTTTTAGAGGTGTGCTTGTGTTGTTGCTTACACTTATCACACAAAACGTCTCGACATTTGCTGCAGTAATGTCTTATCGCCATCTGGCTGTGGAAACGACACGTGTGATTTCGCCTGTGTTGTTTGGCCTGCGACTTGGGACCAAGGAAGCTGATGGAGTGTGAATAGACGGCAGGGGAGGCCGTTGGTCGTGGATCGATAGGGTCCCTAGTCATATCAAGTACCCTTCGAAATGTTTGGTCACTCACGTCCACCGTCGCGGATTCATAATCGTCACAGGGAACGTCTGCGAACATGGAGTCATCGACCAACATATGTTTGTGACCACAACCAGGAGGCGGGTATGACGTAGGACGTCGACACTTGGCACAATGTATTTTCTCATCTTGCGTAACGCTGGCTTGAAGACAGTCACAGCAAATCCTATGAAGACACTTGAGAAGTTTACAGGCTTTCCCGGAATCATCTTTGCAGAATACACACGATGGTCGCATCTTCCAATCCAAGAGAACTAACAAGTATTAGGACTACGACTGCGCACTGGATATCATGGAGACGAAAACGAGCCAATTTTCACTTCGGGCTGAATAATTTGCTCTGATCCCTATGAACACATCGTTTTATGGCTAATTGGGTTAGGTCCTCCACACGTCATTTCAAATTATAGCGCGATGTTTGTTCAGTGAGGCATACGTGTAACAAATGTAGCACTTCCAATATCGTAGGTGAAATGGAAGCTGTCCAGGAGTGTACAAGGTTGGTGCATGGTTTTCTCCGTTAAACTAACATACAAGTATAACTTGTAAAGAGCAAAGGACCTATAAGTTACCACTTGTGATTCGGAGATGTGTTGGAGCCAGGTGTCAGGTCGTCGAATGTCTCAATATCTTTGTCAGGTCTGTGCCGTTTTGTCGCACTATCTGACTGTATTATTATCTCTTTACCTTGGTGGACTGTTAGTCATAACTAGTTACATATAAGTCCTTTTCTCATTACATATCACTATTGGCTCAACATCCCAGTTCTCACAAGTATAACTCACACTGATTATTGCACACGAACAAATATCACGCGAAAAAGCCAAGTAATCCCCCAATAGCATAGCTCATTGGTTAGAGCATCGCTGGCTACAAGCTATAGTCCCTGGTTCAAGTTCTGATGGTGGCAGTCAATTTTTTCCTCAGACTTTTCCGGTTTGTGTCTTTCCCTCAAACCGATTAATCTCCCAATAGTCTCCGAATTTCTTGGCAATAGTCACGCCTACAAGTCTACACGTAGATGAATGTTGCAACATATGGCAAAAACCGAACGCGCCAAAATCCTGTGAGGTATTGCAAATGTCATGTGCGACATCTCAATGGCGTAAGGATATTAATTTTACTCGATACCTCTTGCACTTTAATAACATTTTTGCTATTACCCATGAAATGACGTCACGCAGGTGTTGACGTTTTTAGTTTTAGTCATGCATAGGCTCTCTGGCATACGCATGCTCGTGCAGTGCCTTCGTTTACTCACCAGCAGTCACCAGGCGGACGTCCAAAAAGGAGATGAGGTGCTAGTCTTTCGGGATTATCTGCTCACGCCCGAAGCTAGGGATTGACCGTCAAGCAAGTTGCACCTCTACAATGGAAGGGCGAACTCAGCCTGCTCCGCCAACGTTGGTAGATCCGCAAGGTAACACTCGCTATATCGTAGAGAAGGTGATCTCCAACAGAACAAGAGGAACCCGCACTCAGTACTTCGCGGAGTGGAAAGGGGATATGGTGATGCCACCTGGGAGCCAGAAGAGTATCTACATACACTGAGAGGCAATGACCTTGAGCCTCTTGCACAGTATGGATGAATTTTGAGCTGAAATGAATTGCTGACCCTTTCCATGTTCTCCTGAGACTTTTGTTGCGTTCTTGACCTTTGACATTTCAATTGAACGTACATGTGGACTTTCGTATCATAAAATGAAATATAAAATAGCAATAAAGAGAACAAATGTGTTGAAATAAATAGCTGACCGTTTCGGTGTTCTCCTGAGACTTTTGTTGCGTTCTTGACCTTTGACATTTCAATTGAGCGTACATGTGGACTTTCGTATAAAAACATTAAATAGAAGATAGGAATAAAGTGAACAAATTCTGCTGTGATCGCCATACTACAACAAAGCCATAAAAAGCTTTCCAAAATCGATTTTCCCGTCACATTCATCAGTGGAATGTCGTTACTGAAGAGTATCCGCGCTAAACAATGATTAAATATACATTCAATAATGTGTTACGAGACCAAAATAGAGTGCTAAAATAGAATGAAGGAAGGTGGGAAAAAAGAATTGAAGTGATAATTGAGTTGGAAGGGGGTGAGACAATAATAAAAACGCTAGAACTGTGCAGTGAGACAAACAATCATGCTGTGCAACTACGAAAACAATTTCAACGCAACTACGGTATGCTAGTCAGTTGAAAGTGCTTGAGGCTGTTTGTATTCGTTTGTACACTTTATTCATGTAATGTAAAACTGTGGAGACAATGTGCAATAAAACGATGGAAAGGTGAAGAAATGGTGTAGAGAAAATGAGGATTCAAACAAATTTTCGTACAACACTCATCAGGAATCTTCGTTGTACTAAAGGACAATGAAAACAAAATTGAACTATTATAGAAAATCTAAGTTAGAGAAATAACACTAAGAACAACAGCAGTGAAATATACAAGTGTGAATTTTATCAATGAAAGCGAGTTGTGCCGTGGTCGTCATGGTTATGGACTACAGGTAAAAGTTTCGGAAGCCATCTGTCAGCGTCTGTATAAGCCTTATTTGTGTGTACAGAAGGATAGTATAATTGGGTTGAAATTGTTCAAGTAAAGTGTCATTTTTTGTGCGGCCAAGCTTGGCCGTTAATTTTCTAGGTGTAATGTACTGCTGTTATTTGTTATCACTTTGTCCCCTTCTCTTCTTTGTTCATTTTTCAGTTTCAAGTTTAGTGTTAGTACACGCATACGTTATTGCTCTCGCTTTCATTGATAAAATTCACACTTGAAAATTTTACTGCTTTGTTCTTAGTGTTATTTCTCTAACTTAGATTTTCTATAATAGTTCAATTTTGTTTTCATAGTCCTTTAGTACAACGAAGATTCCTGATGAGTGTTGTACGAAAACTTGTTTGAATCCTCATTTTCTCTACACCATTTCACATTTTCATCGTTTTATTGCACATTGTCTCCACAGTTTTACATTACATGAATAAAGTGTACACAAATGTCGATCCAGCATGCATTACTGATTGCGTTTATCAAATAATAATATTGCTAATCTAAAATTGTTGTCTCCAAGTCGATTAGTTAAAAAAAGATCAGTCCGACTTCGCTCAAAATATGCGGGTGGGTTCCCTTTGGGGTTTAGATTCACTTACCCGAAGCCCTTGAAAATATTTCTGAAAGGAACCTTGAAACTTGCATACCCCTCTAAAATGGCCGAAATATCACATTATTTACCACATCTATGATAGTTTCAATAGTTTGTGTATATGTCAGTTATAGTAGTCCACAATGCTGCTTTTCTAATTCTCATTATGACAAGCATGCAATGTACTACCCGAAGTACTGAATTTACTTCTTTTGTATCCTATATTCTAATGTATCTTCTACCTCTTCTCCCTTACGAACATACTTTCTCATTTTCCATACTTACTTAGGGGACTCCCTTCGATAGGCATCTATTTGCCTCTGGAGGATCCGTGAAATAAAAAGCAATCAATGAATCAATTTATTGACCAGTCACGCCTTCTAGGTTCAGCCTGAGTCACGCCGCAGCGTATACGAACAACCTTCGAACATAACTACATTGCTTTACCTTAGAAGAATTCCTGGAGCAGTTCCGCTAAGCCACACCGACATCCCAGAAGACGAAGGCCATCACCCCTGAAGCCCCAAACTATCGTCTTGAAAATACCCAGTTTACAAGCGATGATAATACAGCCAGCTACATGTACGTCCTCAATTAGCAAAATATATGCACCGGCAGATAGTAGAACAACTCTTCTAGTACTGAGGACACGTCCCCCATCTTCCTTTGGAGGTTTTCTTGAAATAAACCTTTTTTAGTTTTTCCACCCAACCATGCCGAAATACGGCCAAAGTCAAACCTGCGCAGGAAAGCTCGCCCGTCCGCGACGCGTCATTGGCTGTTAGAGACTGGGGCACTATTAGAGATAGGGCATTATTCAAGAGAGGACTCTAACCGCACGAGTAAGGTAAGTGCGTGACTGTGTGAGTGCGTGTGTACTCATGTAATTGAAGAGAGCGAGCGAGAGAGAGAGAGAGAGAGAGAGAGAGAGAGAGAGAGAGAGAGATAGAGAGAGAGAGAGAGAGAGAGAGAGAGAGAGAGAGACGGAGAGAGAGAGAGAGAGACTTTAACTCTACCCAATGTTCAAGTGAAGGAGGAGAGGGTCTTTTCAAGTTTTCACACAACTGTTATGATGGTTGACTGTGGTTCATATATCACGGACTGGAGTTACATGTACGTACATGTACAAGTATAAAGAAATATGACATTTTGGCCATGTTTAAGTTAATCGGTACAGATAAGGGCAAAAACAAAAGTAATTTTTCGTACTCGACTGGTTAGGTGAACATAATCGCCTACTGAATATTTCCAGACAAACACAGTGTATTATTCTCCACGGCGTTTCTAGAACGTGTACAATGAATGACCTGTAATGTGTGCTAGTTCTCAGACATCAGCGTCGCCTGCAGCAAGATTAATGGGTACGCAAATCATGCAAACCAGACAAACATGTTCGCATAAGCCACTTCGAATATATTTAAATTGACAAAACAGGTACAAAATGGAAAAATGCCAAACAAAATACAAAACTCATAGTACAGATACGACGTGGGTACTGATATCCACCAAGGCGTGTGCAAACCAAAGCTAAAGAAAATACTCTCGATACGTTGCATAAACTGAACTGCACTTATTCCGTGGGACGTGTTCACGTGGAGATTCTCCTCATTATGACTACACGAGTACAGAAAGTGATCAAGGACTTTGAACATCATTACAGTGTCACGTGTTCTGATATCGTGCTACAAGCCAGGTAGGATAGCGTGGTAAAATTTAGGTCTTTTCTCGTCTTTCTCATATGTTGCCTACCTGTACACTCCGGCCTTGAGCAATCCATACCGCTGTGTCGGGGTCAAACATTCGAACCATCAAGATAGGCTTATTACGGGCATCTACACGCACAATTCTCTTCTTCTTCTCCGAGCCAGCACCCTTCATTTTCACGACATCATATGTATCCAGCGAACCGGCACATCGCGATATTTGGATGACGTCACCAGTCACACAGCCACCAATGGCTGGTTTAAAAAGGGAGCGTTCTTGAGCGGAGGATGCAAGAACGAGTTTCATTTCTTGACTAGTCTCTGTGCAGTCCCATGTAAACCCAATGTGGAGTTTACTGGATTCGCAAAATTCAATTTGTATTGTGATTGGTCCAGAATATCGGTCTTCAACCGGTTTGCTGGCTCGAATAGTAGCAAATCCATCCATGACTTGCTGCAGCAGCGTGCCCATATATCCTCTGAAACGAGGAGAAAAACATGGGGAAGTTTCAATGAATCCTCTAGGGGAACTGTACCGTGGGTCAAAGTAGCTAGCCCCCGATGGGTGCACGAAAATCCATGTTTTGAAAGGTTCATCCTTTGTCAGGTCTGTGTGGTGTGACGGGTTCAGCAATTCCGGTAATGGGCATGGAGGATCGAACTGTAGTTCTAGGAAGAAGGCCGCCGGGCGAGCAGATTCGTCCTTGAATATAGTATGCACTTCACCTGTCCTGTAACATATTATCGGCAATGGAACAGCTGCTGTCCGAGCACCATTACCCTCATATTGAGTGGCCCAGATTTGAATGCTGCAGGCTTTCAACCTAGGTTCGGATACATCAAGGCCTCTCGAATTTCTTACTAGCGCAACAATCGGCTTTGACGCACCAGAAAAGGTGGAGTAAATTCCCGAGTCTCTACACAAACACGCCGAGAGATCGATGTCAGTGTTATCAACAACTTTTCCCATAGCATTGATTCTGCTTTTCAATTTGGATAGGTTCTCGTACGCAAACATCCCAGTCTTCATAAACGATAACGTATGGGCGCCACTAGACCGCATCAGACTTCTTAGGACCTGAAGCAAATGTGGGTACAAGTTAAGGAGGTCTTCGTTGCGTAGAGCAGCTCTCGTGATGTTCTGTTGGACTTTAGCTTTGTGCAGAGCTTCAGTATACTCAGTCAAGAATTTGGCTTGGCAATCGGCTTGCTTCTGCCTCCACATTTCCACCTTCCCCTCCAGTTCCTGTTCTCGATTCTTAATGACCCTAAGTTGGTCGTCGCAGCTCTCGTGTATCAATCTTTTGACATTGGCGACTTGACCAGCTACGTCCACACCAAATGCTTCTAGGAGATCCTCGGCATACTGCAGGCTTGCATCTACTTCATAGTCTTTGGTCTTGTGGATGATGTTTCTGAACCGCTCTGTTAGTCTGTGCCGTACTGCTGCGGCTTCCTTAGCTATATCGCCAATCTGATCTCCTTTGGAAGTGTGCTTGTGCTGTTGCTTGCACTTATCACACAAAACATCTCGACATTTAATGCAGTAATGTCTTATCTCCATCTGGCTGTGGAAAGGACACGTGTGATTTCGCCTGTGTTGTTTGGCCTGCGACTTGCGACCAAGGAAGCTTATGGAGTGTGAACGGGCGTCAAGGGGGGTAGTTGGTTCTGGACCTATAGGGTCGCTACTCACAGCAAGTACCCTTCCAGGGTTTTGGTCATTCACCTCCACCTTCTCGGATTCATTTTCGTCACATAGAACGTCGTCAAACATAGAATCATCGATCAACACCTGTTTATGACTTCGAGCAGGAGGTGGACATGGCGTAGGACGTTGACAATTGGCACAACATATTGTCCCATCTTGTTGAACGCTGGCTGGCAGACAGGCATAGCAAATCTTATGAAGACACTTGAGTAACTTGCCGTCTTTCCCGGAATCATCGTTGCAGAATACACACGATGGTCGCATCTTGCAATCGAAGAGAACTAAGAATTAGTACGTGCTGTGCTACGACTGCGCTCCGAGCATCATGAAGACAAACCAGAACCAATCTTCACTTAGGTCTGAATAGTTGTCTCTGGTCCTGAGGAACACGTTACTTTAATGGGAATTTGGGTGAGGGCCTCCACAAGTCATTCAAAATTATAGCGCGATGTTTGCTCAGTGATGCAAACGTATAATAACGGTAGCACTTTCAAGTCTCGTCGGTGGAGTGGATGCTGGCCAGGAGCGTGCAGGCTTGGTGCAAGAATTGCTCTGCATACATGTATATAATTATGTAAGAACTACGCAGGAGCAGCTATCACCTGAGGCACCCATATCCACCTGGGAAATCAGCGCTGCCTACACATCCCGTAACTATTATCCCTTACGGCGCTGATTTCCCTAGTGTGTGCTTACACGCGCACCAACCAGCCAACTAGCTTTGCACTAGCCCAAATTGCTCTTTCCTTCAACTGGCACTAATTTTCTCTGGCCCTGATCTTGGCTCCTATCATTCTCACCTCACCCCACCAGGCCTTGTTATAAGACCACTTTTTGTGTCTAGTCCACTATTGTTGCTTTTTGGCTGCCTGATGATTGCACCTGCTTGAGCATGAAACTCTTGAGTAGCAAAAGTGAAATGATGTTTTCTTGGTAAACTTTGTTTTCCATCAGATAATTATGTATACATGTATAACTGATACGGATTATGGCAGCAGCACAAATATCACGCAGAAGAGCCAATTATTTACACTAAACGTTCTAAATTTCTTTTGCCTCAATGCAGGCTGGAAAACATTCATAGCAGACCCTGTGAAGACACTTTAAACATTTGCCTGCTTTCTGAAACTCATCTTTGCAGAATACACACTGTACCCGCATCTTCAAATCGAACAGTACTACAACTGTTAGATAGTCCTGGTCAGGTTAATGCTACAAACAAGAAATAGAACAGGCATAGCAAATCTAAACTTTACATCTTACTGAAGTCATTCGAAACATCAACTTAATTGACGTAAATCTCTAGCATCCACACAGGATGCAATATTCCAGCGCTATATTTGTGTCGGACCGGTTACTTTCACAAAACAGAATAATCGTCAAAATATCGTCACGCCAACCACCTGACCTCCATGCGCCCTGAAAAATACAAAAACAGCACGGCGCTCGCAAAACACGTATGGGAGGTCAAGAGCGAGGGAAAGCCGTTGACCATCACATGGTAGGTGCGGGAGAGGAGCCGATCATACAGATGTGAGTAAAAACATACAATCTATGTACCACGGAAAAATTCCACATCCCGACTACACCCAAGAAGCTCCTGCTCAACAAGCGGTCTGAGATGATCTCGCGTAAGTTCTCGAATAAGTTTCGCCTCGCAAATTTCACACCTATCAAATGAACTGACCAAGTACTGTACTGCACTTTGCCTGAGCACCCCAATATAGATTATTAATAACACAATCCCTTGGCCTGTTGTTGGCTGTGCCACTCTGCTCATCATGCTCATGCCCTCCCGTCACCCAAATACCGCTTAGCGATCCCACTGGCCCATTGCCCGCCATCCTCCTGGCACCTCCACCCATCTGCTGTACACTGCCTCCCCATCGCCTCTTTCCGCGCTTTCATGCTCACACCTGCCTGTTGCCCGCCACCCTTCTAGCACTTCTACAGTCGCGCCTTGGCCCCCGCCAGCTTTCTAGCCATACCTTACACCAGATTTAGGGCTAAATTTGTATATGCTTGTGGCCCTATGTGTTTATAATCATACTGTTGGGTAGACCCGAGTATCAGTTGTCTGATGATTGCCTAACATCATTAAACTCAGAGTTACAACCGCCCTGAACGTCCTCCGCTGAGTCTGCAATGTTATTATTTATAATAGAATTATTAACCGACTGTTTGAGTGTAAATCCGCCCAGATCGTTGGTACCAGATTGTGCACTAAGTTCACGCTGCCTTCGCGCGAACTTTGTTATAATTTGTTTAGATTCTTAGAAGAGTATGAGGTTCCCTCGAAGAACGCAGTATCACGCCTTACGGCAATGTACAAGTCACGTCTTATGTTTGGATTTCTTTTTTCACATTCATTCCAACCAGTTTTCACCGAGTATTGTCCAATGGCACTCTTGCTCTTCTAGTGTCAAATTGCCACTGTACCTTGCCTCCATTTGTTGCCAGACTTACAATCATTGTTACAATTTTCTTGCTTTAGGGGCACAATTAATATTTCTTCGAATTCCACGGAAGTTAATGTGCTAATCGACTATAATAATTATAGTGATGTAATCACCGGAATTAACTAGACCAACTCGCTATGGTTATTGGCCGGGTTGCATAAATCAAGGTGGCGATTTCAGCGAAAACAAAACGAACGCCGTAATAATTCACAAAACCAGAATGAAAATAATGACAAGACCAGACAAAATATTTGTGATTGTTAGGCCATCAAACGAGGAAATTATCCCTCAGGTGATCTAAAAATTATAACTTGCGCTAACTGATTACTTAACGGGTCTATGAGACGGGTCAGAGTGTACCTATTATCTCCATCCGATCTTAAAATAATTGGTGTAATTGTTCTTTATCCAACTCAACAATTGTAATTTGTGTATCGAGGCAGAACATCCGCAACATTAAGATTGGCCTCGTATTTGAATCTAAAGTCACTTCGTGCTTGTTCTTCAGCGATCCAACTTCAGAATAATGATGAATGTTATACTTAACCAGCTTGTGGGGACAGCGTGTTACGTGTATGACGTCATCAGGGACAAAATTACAAATAGGAAAAAAGGGGGAGTGCGATTCATTGGAAGACGCAAGAACAAGTCTCATTTCCTCGGTAGTCTCTACACTGCCCCATGTAAATCCTATGTCTAGTTTTGTGGATGGGCAGTTTTCAATTAGGAATGCTACTGAAAAGTCTCGATCTTGAATAGGCTCTATGGCTCGTATCACAGCAACTCCCGACTTCACTTGGTGCAAGAAGATACCCGGGATCGGCTGGGAATGGGTTGTTAAAATAAGAGTTCCCTCGACGTCTATGTACTCTCTGGAAGGACAGTCACTTGGTAGGTCAAAGAAGATGGCCCTGGATTTGTACATGTAATACCAAACCTTTAAAGGCGTACACATAGAAATATACCTGTGCAACGGTACACACTCAAGTTCTGGAAAAGGACAGGGAGTATCGAGCAGCAGTTCTAGGAAAAATTCAGCTGGTTGACTACAGTCAGTCTGGAAAAATGTGTGAATTTCACCTTGGTTCAATCCAAAAATCGGAACCAGCACTGGGGCTTTCAGAGGAAAACCACCTTCAATTCGAGTTGCCCAGATTTGAATGCTGCTGACTTTCAATGCTCTTTCAGACAATGGATGGCCTTGCCTGTTCCTCACTAAAGCAGATATGTGTACCACTTCCCCCACAATTCCGTTATAACAGACCTGATTACTAAATGAACAACTCGATAAATCGATTTCAGTGTTATCCACGACTTTACCCATGACGCCAAAGCATGCTTTCAAGTCGGAAAGTTTCTGGCGCGTGAATGTTGGCCTCCGCAATAGGGAGCGTATTTTGTCTTCAGTGTCACGCATTGATGCTCTATGAAGTTTATCTATGCAAGGATGCATTTTGACCAGGTCTTCATTTCTTAGAGCACCCCTGAGTCCGGCAAGTAGGTGTTGCAAAGCACCTGTCACATTGTCCGACTTACGGTAATAATCGTCTAGCTCCTTCCTACGCAATTCCCCTTCGCTAATCAGCTCCTCCTTTCGATTCTGCACTTTTAGAAGTTGTTTCTTAACCGTATCGCTTATCTTTGTCTTGATACTGGACACTCGAAGTAATAGGTCACATTCACATGCGTCGAGGAGATCCCCTGCGTGATGCATGCTTAGGTTCACTTCCTCTTCGTTGTCATCAGGGACGAGATTGCGGAGTCGCTTAGTCAGTCTGTGTCTTAGTGCTGTGGCTGCTTCATGGACATGGCTGATCTGATCAATATGTGGGGCGTGTTTGATGTCGACCTTGCACTTTTCACACAAAACCTCCAGACAGTGAGTACAGTAGTATCGTATCTCCATCTTGGCGTGATAGAGACAAAGGTGTTCTCGTCCGTGATGAGGAATCTGCTTATGGGAACCCTCGGCTCTCAGCACGGTTGAACGGTCCACGTCAGCTCCTTCTGATTCTGGTCGGACGCTAACAGTGTTCAAACTTTCATCTACGACGATTTGAAGTTCTTTATCTTTCGCGTCCGCCTTCTTTATTCTAATACTTCTATTCGGAGCATTGTCGAACATGGAGTCATCAACTAACAACTGTTCGTGACTGCAAGCGGGAGGTGGACATGGCGTAGGACGTCGACACTTGGCACAGCGTATTCTGCCGTCTTCTTGAACGCTTGCTGGAAGACAGTCATTGCACATCTTGTGAAGACACTTGAGGAGCTTGCCTGCTCTCGCCTCGCCATCTTCGCAGAACACACACGGTGGTCGCATCTTACAAACACAAACGACTAAAAGTATGAACGGATACGCAGCGATTAGGCCATGTACATTATAAGAGGAAAACAATGCACGTCTGACCTCAACATCTGAATATCTTGCAAACTTCTTTGGGACCAACTAATATTTCGATGGAAAGTGAAGACCTGGGTAAAATTTCTAGCGCGAGAAGGGCGCTACTGGCTACCTAAATACATACTTTAATGAATCATGTAAGATATATAATTGGCACATATGGAGGTAGGAAGAACGTCTCTCTGTTACTAGGAAGGTGGAACCGTGGTTGCAAACGTCACTACGCTGATGCAGATTATGAGCTAGGGTCAACCGGTTAGACATGTCTTTCGGGAGCGCAGTGTAGTGCTCTGGAACGCTTCAGCGCTGCGCAAAAATGGTAATATATTTAGAACAAGTGCGGCTGTGGTGTGATGGTTTTTATTCTAACGCAGCTTTTTTGCCTCCACATAAATGTAGACTGGCACACATAGAGTCATAGACAGCAAAAGTAACAGCAACAAAATTGACATGTAGTTGGACGCCGCCAGATGTGGGCAGTGGTGAGACTAAAAACGGAGTGTAGAAGTCAGAAAAAAAGAAGAACGATAAAGCACAACAATATGCCATATTTGAAACCGAATATGTTGGAAGGAAAATCATTTCTAGCCTATTTCGCTGCGCTCTGCGTAAAATGGAACATCTTATAACCCACCGCTTTCCATATGCCTTGTGTCCATGCCTTGTCATCACAGTTGAGAACCTATGTACCGGTGTCCTACTGAATGCGATGAAGCAAATTTTAGAGTGTCCGCGGTCATTATGCTATTTTGTTGTAGTGACTATATTCTAAATAACGGTAGACAGGCATCACCATATGTGGCAAGGTTACACCAGTGGAATAACGCTTGTGATGTCGCAAAGAAAGGACAATAAAACTATTACAGATCGTGGCGAGGAAGTAGCATGAAATAACACTATAGCGTGATAGACGGGTTGCGCGCAACACTCACGCCGGCGTACCGCAACAGGCGAAGGAAAGTGGGGATCGAGAATGAAAAGGCTTTCATGAGTTTCGTGTTTTGATCTTCGTAGCAGCGCGAACTATCCTGCGTGTTCATGGCTCAGGTATTGACCGAGCTATATTATCCTTAAAGGATTCCCACCTACCAGAAGGCAACACGTTCACAACAGGTAAGTGATAAATCCTATCAGTGCCACACAATTATGACGCTAAAAGTTTGTATCGCCTGTTTGACCATTAAAGTTTAGTGTTCCAAACTATTTCAATAAGACATTCAGTGGGTGAACTCCGATCCGTTTCCTGTTGTCATCAGGTAGTAATACCACAGCGTAGCCTGCCTACCAGTTTCGGTTGTGTTCTATTGGAATATGCGACCACCGTGTGTGTTCTGCCAAGATGGATTTAGGAAAGCCGGAAAAATTCTGAAGTGCCTGCACAAGATCTGCATGTAATGCCTTCCAGCCAGTGTTCAAGAAGACGGGAGAATACGCTGTGCCAAATGTCGACGTACGACGGCATGTCCTCCACCTGGTCGCTGTCCCGAAGACTTGTTGCTTGATGACTCCATGTTCGACAGGATTCCAAGTAGTCATGAGGAAGCAAAGGTACAAGACGCTAGATGTGATGATGATATGAGCCTCTTTGACAGTGGCGAAGAAGCACCGGGAACACAAGCCCTTCGTTCTAGTTCGTCGGATGCCGTCGGTTGCCAGAAGCAGAAGCCTCGTCAGTGCGCACGATCGCGTCTCTGTCCTTTCCACAGTAAGATGGAGATGCGGTATTTCTGCACGCATTGTCGACAGGTTTTGTGTGAAAAGTGTTAGCACGAAAGCGACCACGCTTCACATGTGGATGAGTGTACCAATATTCCTGTAGCAGCCGCAGCACTACGACACAAACTGACGGAACGACTGAAAAACCTTGAGCTCAAAGACAAAGATAAGGAAGTTGACGCAAACCTGCAATACGCCAGTGATGTCCTGGAAGCGTTTGATTTGCGACCTCGCACATCAAGTGGCCAATATCAAGGCATTGATACACGGACACTGCAGCGAGCAGCTGAGAGCGGTTAAGAAGGGGGAAAACGAGCTGATGATCGAGGGAAAAGTGCGGACGGTGGAGCAATTCGAACTCCAATCCCACTTCTTGATCCAATATCACGGAGGTATTACCAAATGTGTAGAGGTTCGGCGCATCATCGATGGTGTTTCCAGCAATGAAGACCTCCTTAAGATCCATCCTTATCTGCTCAAAGCACTTACAGATGCTTTGCGGTCCATTGACGTCAAGAGATATTCTGCGACGTGGAGGGCGATGTTTCAATGCAAAAACTTTCCTGATTGGAAAGGTCCTATTGGCGTTATGGGTAAAGTCGTGGACAACACAGGCATCAATATGTCGGGATGTAGGTTTGATGAGCCAGGCGGCTACGTTGGATTCTTAGGCGAGGATGATATAGAACTATCGGGTCAAATAGTCGATTTGCGAGACCAGCCTATGACTAAAGCAGCTTTAAAACTCTCCAGCATCCAAGTCTGGGCAAGTCAAATACTTGTTGATGGTGAGGTAGCGGCCCCTGTGCAACTGCAGATAAACGGTTACCGCGAAGGTGCGGTGCATTTTGTATTCGGGTATGCCACTATCCAAAACCCTGCTGTATATCTCCTTGAACTTCATTTGGATAAACCTTGCAGATTGCCGAAATCAGTGCGTGAATTATTGTACTGCACTACGTACATGTATGCACCTTTGAAAACATGGGTGTTCCTGTTCCAAACCAAGTCCGTCTACTTTGAATCATCAGTCTTTACAGATTTTATGGAATCATCTGCACGTTTGTCGTTAGTTTCACCGGCATACCCCGAGATCAACTTGTACCAGAGAAAGGATGGACTTGCTTCCTTCCGAGCCCTTCAACCAGTTCAAGAACGAGACTTTGGAGTGGCTATAACAATTAAAGAATGTCCATCCAAAAGTCTAGACATTGGGTTCGCATGGGACGACGAAGAGTGTGGTCAGGAAATGAAACTAATTCTTGCAACATCCGCTGAAGAGCACTCCTCACCTGTGGCAATTTGCCATTGCGGAACTGGAGCAATGTTACGTTTTAAACGCTGTCCTCGTTCGTTGAATACGTATACTATTCAACGTCTTATGCCAGATGTCAGAGCTCAGCAAACCGTGCTGCTAGCTCCCAGTATAAAGCCATATTTGATGGTTCGAATGTATGACACCGGCACAATGGTCCGAATCTTCTCATTGGTCGATTAAGTAAGTCGTAGAATACCGCTATGTAGCAAACGTCCGCTGTAAAAGGAAGTGGTGTTATGTCAAGGTTGATCGTACGTGTAAATGTGCATTAAAATTATAATTTCAGGATACTAGCTCAAAAGTCGATAGTCGCCCTCTAAGTAGGTCATACTCTGTAGATGTTTGAATATTCAATGTTATCGTTAGCAGATGAAACATCTTGCCATTATCTGTGGCTTTGTAAGCTTTGTACCACGTTACCACCCTTTCCTTACAGATAACCTGGATTCAAATGTCTGTACTTGTGAATTCTTCGGAAGCACGAGTTAATTAGTGCATCGTACACTGCTTTGCAATGTTGTCTTGAAAAGTTCAAAATACATCGGTTGTACGTTCTTTGCTGGGATGGCAGCTACACCATAACTCAGTGGTTTGAGCCTCGCTGGCCTCAAGCGAAGGTCCCTGGTTTGAGTCCTGGTGGGGGCAGTCAATGTTTTCTTCAAACATTTCCCCTTCCCCATACCCTCAACAAGTGAAAAATTCAGGTGCTAACGGATGGATTAACCCTTTTGGAGCTGATCGTTCGAAATCGAACGATGCCAATGTCATGTGTGCAAGGACACTCAACTTAATGACCACGCGCTGGCAATGTCATGTGTGCAAGGACACTCAACTTAACCACACGCTGGGGAGTTTCGAAAATGTGCGCAATTTCACTTACATCTAGCAGATCCTCCTATTCTTGCGTGGAAGGCATTGATTTTCTTCACCGATTTCATTGCTTGCTGGATTCAACCATCACAATATTCCATAACGATAACACCAGAAAAGTCTATCAAAAGTTGCACTCACCTCAACCTTCGTGTTTTATTTAAATGCCCTGTTGAATCCCAAACGAAATGGGGAGAAATGCGACTGAAACACAAACAAAATCTAGCATCATACATGTACATTACTGTTGTCCCCCATATCTGTCTTTCTATACCATGGTAGGCCTATTGCATATTTCGATTTGCATTAACACCCATGCACTCGATATTACTGACCAGTGGAGACCACACAACATATGGACGATTCATGTGCTTCAACGTAGCCCTGGGCAACCAAATCTGGCATGTGATAATCATATAATAGGATCATCCACGCACAGGGTAATGTAAAAAAGAGTAAATATCGTGTCCGCTCCCGAAGGGAACTCACGACGGCCGCTAACACCCGGTAAACCCTAACGGCAGATGCAGCGCCTAAAGGTGGAGGTGAGTGGATAAGTCTCACAACCACTGGCACAAGTTCTGAGAAAGACCCCATTACCCGCATCCATGTACCCCACGCACTAGGTGCAGCCCATGAAATGGGCAGAGTGTGGACGACCCAAATGATAGTTTGTCCGATAGTCTGCGCGCAAGGTGCAGCCCATGAAATAGGCACTCATGAAATTGGCGGAGTGTGGACGGTTCACATGATAGTATGTATAACTGTCCACGCACGAGGCTAAGCTCATAAAAAGGGCACCCATGAAACGGGCGGAGTATGGATGGCTCATATGAGAGTACGTATGATAGTCCACGCACGAAGTGCAGCCCTTGAAATGGGCTGTCCAGCACGCCTGCCTGCATCAACAATGAGAAGGCAACCAGGCATCTCATTTTCTTGGGGCCGCTTGACTCCGAACTTGTGAGTGCTCATATTTAGTGTCGCGTTGACACATCTCGTTACCTCCTTGACGAAAGCCAGGGAGCTTTGATACTCATGATTAGTCATCACCACTACACAAAGGTCGTTGACGCTGCAAATTTTATTCAAAAGAAAAGAAATCTCCAAATGTTCGCCCTTGGGGCTTCATCAGGGAGTAACACAATAATGACATGAAACTGGCTCTGTAGCAAACTATAGTAGTGGAGCATTGAGACATTAGATATCCTTAGCTAAAAAGCGCAAACGTAAACGCTAACCTTTCCGTACTTCGGATCGTTCAAGCTGACCTTTCCCTTAGCACAATGTACGTTATAGTACTGTTGGGTTCATGCATTATTCGTTTGGCCTGGGTAGCTACTTGCGCGTCCATGTTTGCCATAGCTACCCAGGCCCTATATATTGCGTTGCCTCTCTTTAAATCACTCTCTCAACTCTCTTTACTGAATAATCGCTCTCTTGAGTCGAGCTCTCAATAATCACCATGTAGTCGTTTCGTTCGTCTTTGTCTCTTGTCCCGTTTCTAATAAATGTCGTTACCAACCTACTTGTTCCCGTTGTTAGTGTCTTGTTGGACTCAACAGTACAGACGAAGTAGTCGTGCCACCCATTTCGATATGAATTTTCGTGGAAACAAATTCGGGAAATTCAAAATTTTGAACCTGGGATTAGTTTGCTGTCGTTCCGAACGAATACCTTGGCGAGGTCTTTCACTCTGGAATGGCAAAGGTACGGCGAAAATGGATTTTCGCTGTTTTTTGTTTTGTTTTTGTTTTTACTAAGGCATCAGTCCCAGGTCCTTGGAAACCCTTTCCTCAACGCAGCACCGAAGAATGGAAGGGTTCTCCAGCTCCAGCACGTCTCGGAGAGGCCGATGAATCTCTTGTTCAGGAGTGCCCCGGGAACGGTCCCTTGTTTCCCCGATAGGAGAGAGGGTGAACGGCACGAAGCAGAGGACGCAGAGATTGTCAACTGAAAGGCAAAACTCGCAAAAAAAGCTCAAATTTATGTCACAAGAGGAAGCAATCTCGAATCTGATCCCGATCCACACGTGATTTTTATCTCCCGCCAGTAAGAAAACAATGCGAGTTTTCCAGGATTACCATAACGAAAGTTGGCCCGTTATTTTGAGCTCTCTAACGTTTTTCCGTTACCCGATAACGTCTTTGGGCATGGCTGGGAGTGAGTACCGTGAAAGTAAGCGTTATCGTACTTTTGCTAAGGATCTCTATTGAGACATTGGCACTACAGAAGTGAGGAGAGGAGAGCACGAGGCGTCATACATTTGTACTATAATAAATGAATGGCGAGGACAACAAGCGGTGCACACTGGTTACATGGTGATAATCTCGTGCTCTCCTCTACTCACTTCTGTATTGCCAATGTCTCAAGGCTCCTCTATTATAGTTTACTACAGAGCCAGTTTCATTTCATTATTAATTTACTCCCTGATGAAGCCCCAAAGGCGAAAATTTGGAGATTTCATTTTTTGAAATAAAATTTGCAGCGTCAACGACCTTAGTATAGTGGTGGTGACTGATCATAATATGAATTGGCTGCAGTGGAGCCTCCGTGTTCTAAAAAGCTTTGATACTCCTAAGATTTCTAGAGCTTTCAGGACCTGGTGTTGCTGGACCACAAGTTGTCAAAATCTTATCGATTTGATTATAGAATGTAGAAGACCTTTCCAACCATGCACACACTCACACTACTACAACACAAACCACCATCGTTCATTCATCAACTACACTTCAGTCAAGAAGAAGAATAAGCCCAAAACAAGGAGATACAAACCACGGAGAAAAGAACTGAGACGCACAATGAGTACGCTCCGAAAACGGCGGTGCTCGGAAGCAAGCGAGGCCAAATAGATCGCGACGCAGCGCACCCGGACCCATTCGGGCCTGAGCTGCGTAGCGATCGCGTGGTCAGGTGCACTGTGGTGCCATGGAAACAAAGATGGTGGCACATGTAGCGCGTGTACCACGAGGTAGAAAGAAAGGAAAATAAATAAATAAACTGCAGAACGAAAGTGAACGCGAAGAAGAAATATATTTGAGAGTCTTTAGAGAAACAAGAATGTAGTTCGCGTCTGGCGGAGGGTGCTTGCACCTAGCTAGAGGTGAGAGCACCACTGTCAGATAATGGAAAGACTGAGTTAGAAAAGGAGAAAGACGACGGAGTTGCAGACTGAAACTACAGGAAGTTCAAGTAAGACGTGAACACTAAATTTATATGTATTTCAAATATTCGTGAACGGCAGTTCTCGACACTCCCACCAAACAGAAGTGTGAATGCACTAGAAAGAGAAAGGAACAAAGAAGATTGTGAACTAAAGCGTAGAAATATAATAAGTTATACTTACCTTAACGCCGTGAAGTTACAAGCCGTCCATCTAGCGATGTTTTGGCGTGCCTGATCGGCAGCCTTGCGCCTCGGGCGGGTTGCTGATGGCGGTGGTGCTTGCACTCCAGGAGCATTATCTGACTGCTGGCTGCTGATGACTGCGGGGGCATCATCCTGCCGGGTGCTGGGTACCTCGAGTGGATACAGCAGCGATAGTGGGCGTTCCACTGTGCGGCCAGACGGCATCAGGACCTCTGCTGAGCGGACGCAACCATCTGTCGCACTAGCGTTAGCCGCTGTTACCTTGCCAATGTGCCACTGGCCACGTGGTATACCTTCGGATTTGACGATGACGATCTCCCCAACCTGTGGCTGGCCGGATAGAGACGTCTTGGGCTGGCGGTGATCAGGGTTCGCACGTTCCCTGAGTAATTGCAAGTACTCAGTCCGCCAGCATTTCCAGAAACGTTCCAAGAGAACTTGGGACGCCCTCCACCACTGCAAGATGTGATCCCGGGAGCTGATATCAGGCGAATAGTCGGGATCATCAGCAGAGGATGTGTCGACAGGGATCAGCGTGGGTCGACCACCAACGAGGAAGTGAGCTGGAGAGAGCACGAGAAGACCAGGACCTTCATCGTCAGCCGAAACGGGAGTCAGTGGGCGGTTGTTGACGACAGCTTCAACTTCAGCCAGCAAGGTGAGGAGCTGTGGGAGCGAGAGCAACTGCCGGCCAACAACTTTCCGCATGCAGCCCTTCACAAGGCCAACCATGCGCTCATAAATACCACCTTGCCATGGGGCGAGTGCAGTGGTGAATTTCCACGTGATCTGACGTTGAGAGAGAAACTCGCCTAGGACGGGGTCAGACGGTAGAGAGGACCAGGCATCCGGCACAGCAGAACTGGCGAGGTGAAATTGGCTGGCGTTGTCAGAATACAACAGACGCGGTACGCCACGACGAGCAATGAAGCGACGTAAGCCAGAGATGAAGGCAGCTGTGGACATGTCATCCACGAACTCGAGATGGACAGCACGGATAGCGAAACAGGTGAATAAACAGACCCATACCTTGGTCGTGGAGGAGTCGGACTGCTTGATGAGCAATGGTCCAAAGTAGTCCAGACCGGTGAACTCAAATGGATGAGCAGGGTTGACACGCTCAGCAGGCAGAGGCGGCATCAACGGAAGACGATAGGGTGGCGAGTCTTGACGACGGCACACAAGACATAGCTTCAGTTCATGGCGAACAGCCTGACGACCATGAGGAACCCAGAAGTTGAGGCGAAGCTGTGCGAGGGTGTGGCTTGGACCAGCATGCAGCAGGCGACCATGGATGTCGAGAATGATCAAGACAGTGAGACGATGCTGGCGTGGCAGCAGAGCAGGCTGGCTGGTAGCATGGACGTGAGCAAGCTTGCCATGACAACGGATAATACCGAGCTGGTCACGCTGAAGACCAAATTGCTTCACCAACGGTGACGTGCTATCAGCGAGAGAACCAGAGTACAGATCAGGATAGGAGCTGTGCTGCGCTGAACGTACGAATAGAGACAGAACCAAGCGTCGCACACTGACGCTGAAGACGTACGGTTGAGCATCAAACTGGCTGAGTAGCTGAGCTAGCAGAGCATGGCCATCCTGAAGGCGTGTCTGCTGAGCAGCTGGCAACCGAGTCCACACAACACGATAGAGGAAATGCATGCAGTAGGTCAAGATCCTGACGGCTTTGGACAGTGAGGACGAGCGCGTTAGGATAGACTGCTGCACAAGTGACGGCGGCAGGACTGGTTGGGTAGCGAGCATGCTGTGGATGAGACGAGGTCCACGATACTCGGCCTCGGCCAACGCCAAGTCCTGAGGAGTGATGGTGGGGTGACTAGAAGCAGGCCATTTGCTGACGTCTTCTGTTAGTCACGAAGGACCAGACCACCATAGAGTACTGTCGGCGAGCTGCGCAGCTGTTTGCGGACGAGTAGCCAAATCAGCAGGATTAGCAGCACTGGGGACATAGCGATACGTGATGTCCGGCAGAGCACGTAAGCTAGCGATGCGATTGGCCACAAATGTAGACAGGTCCCGACTTGATACAAGCCAATGCAGAATGCACCTGGCATCAGTCCAGACAGTAGTGGACGAGAGCGTGAGGTTGAGTTCCTGCCGAAGGAATGACGCAAGTCGAGCACCAATGACAGCACCCAGTAATTCCAGGCGAGGAATGGTCATGGTGTCAGCTGTAGAAGATGACTTCTTCGGAGCCGGTGCGAGCCGCATCTTGCTGAAGACGAGGGCAGAGTGTACCGAACTGCCATCTGTGACCCGGAGGTAGCCAGCAGCTGCATACGCATTGACAGAAGCGTCAGTGAAGATATGGAGCTGCACATCCGTAGCGCTGCCGACCGGACAACACAAACGGGGAATAGTGATCGAAGAGAGCGATGCCATCATAGAGGAGATAGCAGACCATTCGTCAGTAAAGTGTGCAGGTAGAGGGTCATCCCAATTGAGCGCAGCTTGCCACAATTGACGAAGTAGCAGGCGCCCAGACAGAATGGCTGGTACGAGTAGACCAAGCGGATCGTACAAAGCAGAGACGGCTTGCAAGACAATGCGCTTAGTAGCAGGTGCATCAGCAGAGAGGGTGCAGCGAGAACCAGCAATTGACAATACATCGTCATGTGTGTCCCACTGTAAACCAAGCACCTTGACATGTCGAGTCGTGACGATGTCATCCGCTGGTAGAGTCGCCCGAGCAGCTGTACTATTGGTTGTCCACTCACGCAAGTTCATTGATGCACGCTGGAAAACGGACTTGGCCTCCTCATATACAGCAAGAACATCAGAAACATCTGAGACACCAATCAACACGTTGTCCACGTAGATATTCTGATCGATAGAAGCGGCAAGAGGAGTACACTGCAGCTGCAGATGGTGATGGATAGTAGCTTCCAGCAGAAACGGACTGGCAACAATACCGAACGGCATCCTACAGAAGCGATACACAGCCAAGTTGTCCTTGGATGTGGCAGGGTTTGCTGGATCGTCAAACCAGAGGAAACGTGTGACATCTCGGTCATCCGGCCGAATGCTGAGCTGGAGAAACGCTTTCTCGATGTCAGCCAACAGCACAATGGAGTGGCAACGGAAGCGGAGAAGTATGCCACAGAGATTCGGCAAGTTGATAGGGCCACGATGCATGCACTCGTTCAGACACTTCGCTGCTTTGGATGACTTGGCCGAGGCGTCGTATACAATGCGCAGCTTAGTGGTCGCCTTGGAGGGTGTCACGACTGGCTGGTGCGGCAGGTAGTGCTTGACGGTGTGAGTTGAAGTGTTGGTTGACACACGTTCAACAATACCCAGCTCAACCTGAGACTGGATCACTGCATCGTAGCGCAATAGCAGGTCATGGTCCCTAGCGAGCTGCTTAGCGAGGGAGGTCAAACGACCGAGTGCGAGGCCATAGTTGTCTCGCAGGTCAGGTGGCTCAGACTTCCACGGCCAAGCGACTTCATAGCGGCCATCGCGAAATCGGACGGTTGAGTTGAAGTGCTGCTGGGCACGGTTGTCGTCAGTGAGGAACGGCGAGTCACTGATACCAATACTGTCGAGAGACCACATCTCGGACAGATCCGGTACGCGTTCCGTAGCGCACACAAAGACCACAGAGTCAGAAGCAGAGGCATGCGAGCTGTCTGCAGTGGCTGGATTCGGGTTGCCAGACAACAGATATCCCAATCGAGACGGAATGAGGTAGAGGCCAGAAGGCAACCGTGTTGGCAGACCACTCATGAGGTCCCAGAAGTACTGTATGCCCAGTAGCAAGTCGACTGCATGAGTGGAGGCACCGTCCGGTAACGGATCAGCCAGAGAGTCTGCCGGCAGATTGATCAGAACTGCTCTGTCTGCCGCAGAGAGTGAGCTGTGCTGCACAGGGTGGATCGTCTTCGATGCTGGCAACACATGCGCATGAAGAGTCCGAGTAGAACCGTCCTTGTGGAGGAGAGCAAATTGTACCACATCTGGCACAAGGCGCAGAGGAGTCTCACTGCCAAAGGAGAATACGTTCAGCGTGTCCTTACCGAGGGGCTGAAGTTGAAGTTGCTCAGCAGCAGATGCGCTGAGGAATGTTGATTGACTGCCACTGTCAAACAGGATGCGCACAGTGGTACGGCGACCATTGGCGGCGATAGCAGAAGTTGCAGTCATCATGCGCGCTAAACCGACACGATCCTGTACCATGTTGCACTGGACATTGACAGACATACATGAAGATGAGAACTGTGCTGGTGTCGTAGCGGATTGAGACTGCTGCTGTAGCGGCGGAGGCGGCGACCTCTGCGGCCTTGGCTGCTGCTGTTGCTGGGGTGCCGGCTGCTGTTGCACATTGTTGACACTGATCTGGTGAACGGCAGACTGTTGGTGCCGCGAACAAATAGCAGTGTTGTGATGGTTCGGCTGCTGGCAATGTCGGCATTTCCGTTGCTGGGTGCAGGCAGATGCGACATGGCCTTTGCCAAGACAACGGTAACAGAGATGGAGCTCAAGGAGCCTGTCCTTCCGAGCTGAGGTAGTTGCGAACCTAACGCAGGCATCGTGGTTGTGGGCACCACCGCAGAACACACACGGCTTCCGTGGCCGAGCGGGTGCGGACGTAGCAGCTTGCGGCCTACGGAACGGTGCGCCAGAAGTGGCCACAAGTGTACTGGACGGCAGCATATCCACTGGAGCGGTGCTTTGCTGCTGGCCAGAGCGTTGGTGTGCTCGGTCGTGCAGAAGCACGTACCGTTTCAGGTACTGGCGGAGGTCTTCTATGTCCCACGGTGCTGAGACGTCATGGGAGGGTCGCCACTCCTCAAGCTTCGTAGTTACACTCAGTGGAAGCTTTGAGAGTACCTGGTGGCATACTAGGCGTTGACCTTTCAGTATTTCCCCCTGGGCCTCCAGTTGCAGGAGGATGTTCTCCAGAGCCTCACATGTAGATTTTATATCCGCATAGCGTGTGGAGGACTGAGCGGTATGCTGTAGGCGACCGTATAACTGAGCAATAACTATATCAGGCTTGCCATACTCGGCCTTCAGGGTGCTGACAGCAGTCGGATAATTTGCGTCGGTCACTGCAATGCCGGAGACCAGACGGGCGGCAGGACCTTTCAGCACACTGCGCAGATACGTGAACTTTGACACCTGGGGTAACTGCTGTGTGTCGACTGCAGCAGAAAATATATCCCAAAAGTCGGGCCATGCAAGGATATCACCATGAAAGGTTGGCAGTGTGAGCTTAGGGAGCTGCACGGGTGTCCGACCAGGAGTGCGACGTGGTGTGTTCGAGGTGTCCATCTGCCATGTGGCCTCCACAGCAGCACGTGCGGCATGACTGGCAGCCTGGGAGACTGCAGCAACAAACATAGCAGAGCCTGGAACAACCGAGGGTGCATGGAACGAGGTGTTGGTAGACGTGGAGTCAGCATCCGACCAGACAGACTCGCTGTCAGAAGTGTACTCTGCATTGCTCCACTGTGCACGACCAGTGGCACTACCAGTACCAGGTGTAGGCTCAGGCAAGTGTAGTGGTGGTGGCGGTGGCACTGCTGGTGTGTACTGCAGTGTGCTTAATGAACCAGTATGGTGAGTAGGATCATGGGTATTTGCAATTGCACTGACTGCTGTGAGTGCTTGACTAGCAGTACCAGTGGCATTTGGCATACTGTCCATCACACCAGTAAAGGCAGGCGTGCTGCTAGCAGGATGACTAGCGTGTTGAGAGACTGAGAGCTGCTCCGAAACAGGGTGCTCAGTCTGCATGTGTTTACTACTATTACTAGCACTACACATCACACTCTCAGAACACCTGCTTTCACTTGGCACTGGTTGCTGTAGCAGGGAGGGCGCGTGTTTCTCCAAAAACGCCCTCGCTGTTCTCAAAATTTCCACCTCCTCATCGAAGGACGACTCCCAAGAGTCGAGATCGTCTAGTTTCTCATCGTTTGCGTCGAGCTCGACGAGGCTACGTATTTGTGATTGGAGGTCGTTTATGTGAGACGCTAGCTCTGCCGCTGTTTGCCAGTCGCCCAGCACGTAGTGTGGGGATGGCTCCTCCTTGTGGAGCTCCCTCGCCAGCTTTTCCCTGACGCGTGTGAGGCGACGCTTCATATTGGCCCGGCGCTGGACCATTTGAGTGTACATACCTGCACGACGATGAGTGTCGGAAAAACGACGGGGAAACTGCGTTGCGGACAGGTAACCGTCACCTGGTTACAGCACCATGTCAAAATCTTATCGATTTGATTATAGAATGTAGAAGACCTTTCCAACCATGCACACACTCACACTACTACAACACAAACCACCATCGTTCATTCATCAACTACACTTCAGTCAAGAAGAAGAATAAGCCCAAAACAAGGAGATACAAACCACGGAGAAAAGAACTGAGACGCACAATGAGTACGCTCCGAAAACGGCGGTGCTCGGAAGCAAGCGAGGCCAAATAGATCGCGACGCAGCGCACCCGGACCCATTCGGGCCTGAGCTGCGTAGCGATCGCGTGGTCAGGTGCACTGTGGTGCCATGGAAACAAAGATGGTGGCACATGTAGCGCGTGTACCACGAGGTAGAAAGAAAGGAAAATAAATAAATAAACTGCAGAACGAAAGTGAACGCGAAGAAGAAATATATTTGAGAGTCTTTAGAGAAACAAGAATGTAGTTCGCGTCTGGCGGAGGGTGCTTGCACCTAGCTAGAGGTGAGAGCACCACTGTCAGATAATGGAAAGACTGAGTTAGAAAAGGAGAAAGACGACGGAGTTGCAGACTGAAACTACAGGAAGTTCAAGTAAGACGTGAACACTAAATTTATATGTATTTCAAATATTCGTGAACGGCAGTTCTCGACACAAGTCAGTCGCCCACCGTGGCCACCAACAAGGTCAGGACCTGCCTTGCACATTACCGTTTCATCGATAGTTGAGCACACGGCATGGTTCAGTACAAGCTGCAATATATCTGGAGTCGAGGGGGAATATTGTGCTTCAAGCTCGTGAATTAGAGTCCGGAAATGCTGAAAGCCATTCTGCCACCATCAGCAGCCGCACCGCAATGCCGCATGTCTACACGTCATTCGTAACAACTCGCCAGTATCCTTCCTCCTCAGTCACGAAACAATACACTCCGCTTATTTCCCCACTCCCATTATCGCAACTTGGAATCAGCTCCCACGTATCCTTCAGCAGTCTCCCGCTTCTCGCAGAGGTATATATACACACCTTGAAGAAAAAGGTTAACGACCACTTGCGGGGTAGCAAGTGGGTGTAGGCCACAGATAGTTTATGATCTCTGTATCGCAGCCAACACACCAGCCTAATGTACTGACCGCACGCCAGCTCCCTTCTACCCCTCTCTGATCCGCTTCCCTCAGCCGTAAACCTAGCTTGTCTCTCCCAGTCCTCGTACCGCATGCGCCTATCAATTCTCTTTATCTTCCTATTTCCACGGTGCACTGCTTTTACTATTGTTATGTCCTACCTCAATCTCAAATTCTCCCCATGGCCGTTTGCAAAGTGCTTCCTCCCCTCTTGGGTGCACATGCTCTTTTCTCCTATTCATCTGCGCACATGAGTAACGATGAATCCGCGACCGTTGGTCGGAGGACTTACTTTTTCCACGCCCCACTTCCATCCGATATGCCACCGCCCTTGCTGTGCAGCATCTGGTGGTTCTGTGGTAATCAATAAAATATGTTCTACCGAAGGTCCATAAGGGACTACAAAACCCAATATGTTCTTCAGACCATTTGGAGAATCAAAAATACGTGCCCGGGGGTCCGAATAGACCCCCTTCCGTGTCCATTTATCTCGCCTGTTTGAACAGTGCGAAGAGGAGATTGGTGAGACTTCGGTGATACTTGGGGAATTGTGTGTTGCTCCCTACATGGGAGCTTGTGTTTTCCTACCGACTTGAATTCTCACTTGACTGACTTACGACTGCCGTCCAGAGCACACGAGTAGTCCATCGAATCGTCCACTCGGCAAGAAAGCACTACTCCCTTCTCAATACACAGTGTTTCAGGGAATTCACCCCTCATCAGTTGAGCTTGAGTAGGCTGAGGAAGATTGTGCATGTGCATGACTGTGATCTCCAAGCACAAACATCACCAGGGATACAAACTTACGGAGACTCTCCGTTTCCAGCGCGACAAACACCTCGTGAACACCAGATAGCGGTGTGAGTCAGTGTCGCTCGTGGAGGTGCAGGACAAGCGCTGAGGACCGTTGGACATTCACAACGTTGTTGCCTCCAAACCATCTACTTGTAATTTGCAAGCCCGCGCTGAGGGGCAAAAATGTGAAGAAGAGATTGGTGCGACTTCGGCGATACTTGAGGGATGGTGTGTTGCTTTCTACATGGGAGCTCGCGTTTTTCCTGCCGACTTGAGTAGGGAGTGGTGCTTTCTTGCAGGTTTGCCGAGTGGACGGTTCCATGGACTTCTCGTGTGCTCTGGATGGTAGTCGTGAGTCAGTCAAGAGATAATTCAAGCAACACACAATTCCCTGTTTGAACAGTAGTTGAGAGAATATCTTATTCTACTTCCAGAACAGAACAACAAGGACAATCAAGGCTTGTTTGCTGGGACTTGAAGTTTCATGCTCTCGCAATCATCAGCAAACAAGCCTTGGTTGTCCTTGTTCTGTTCTGGGGTTAGTTCTAGCACCATAAAACAACACAGTTATTGTATCGGTGTCAAGTAAGAACGCATCTGATTGTGCCAACCCAACATTATTCGTGTTTTCCACGTTTCACCACTCTTCGGAGATGTAGGAAATACTGAGTTCCAGGTTCCATGTCTCCTTCAAGTCATACTCCAGTTTCTTGCAGACGAACGTAGTTGTTTTGAGTAGTGGTATACGTGACGAGAAGCACAAGAAAAAAAATCTAAAATATGACCTGAGCTGATGAAAACACAGGGAAATACGGCTCGGGTCCAAGTGGACCCCCACGCAATATACTGGGAACGTAGGAAAAGGGTCGACAAGGAATGAGGATTAACCAAGGTGTGGGGACAGCGTGTTACGTGTATGACGTCTTCAGTGACGAAATTACACAATTTAATAGGAGAAGACCGAGAGTGCGATTTATTCGGTGACGCAAGAACACGTTTCATTTCTTGGCTAGTTTCCGAACAGTCCCTGCAAATCCTATGTCTAGGTTATTGTATGGAAACTTTACTTTCTTCAAAGTCACCACCCGCCTCCTGAAGAGGTATATATTTTTTACACAAAGTAGCAACCGCTGGTTACTAGGTTTATACTGGTTACCAGCACGGCGTGAATAATCTCACAGATTACGCCAAGCTATATCTTTCTATAATGAGTACAATCCAACCCGCAGGCGTGTCGGAGGATCAACGTGAAATATAGCTACCAAACCACATGTTTTAGTGAAATTCCGCTCTGGACTATGGCACCCGAACGTGCACTAAGGTCACGCTATGCCATTGCGCGAACATTGTTATTCTTGTTCAGATCCTTGGTAAGAGTATTAGCTGTGTTACGGTGCACGCCATTCTCTTCGCTACATAGTTTGTATTGACATCGTCTATCCAGATTCCAAGCATTTCCTTAGTTTCTGCCATTTCCTTATTTATGTGACTGGGGAAATGCGACCAGAATGCGTTTTTTGTTTGGCCGAACCTCGGCAACCAGGAAAGCTTCTAAAATGTTTGCACAAAATATGCAATGACTGCTTGCCCGCCAGTATTCAGGAAGATGGTAAAATCTTCTGTTCAAAATGTCGTCTTGCTACGCCCTGTCCGCCACCTGGTCTCACTCACGAACAGGTGCTGGTAGACGATTTCATGTTTGATCGCAGTCAGCACGGCAGAGGAGATGAGTCGATGCAAGCAGAAACGAGCGATAAAGATGCTCTAAGTCGTGGCGAAGGGCACTTAACACCGCCTGGTAGCCTCCCACATGCTAGGATTTCTGCTGCCGCCCGTCGGGGCTTGCCGAGAGGGGAACGTTGCCAGAATCACAGTTGTTATATGGCTAAAGTGCGCTATTGTCGGGTCCACATCAAGAAGGAGCTGGCGCACTACTGCAAACGATGCCGAGAACATATCTGTAAGGTTTGCAAGCAGGACAGTAAGCATGCGATGCACATTGACCAAATTGGTTATATACGCAGTGAGGCTGCGGCATTGCATTGCATGCTTTCGGAACGACTACAAACACTTTCCCCAGATAGAGCAGATCAGGATGCTGACGAACTCGCACAGTTCAGCAGTGGTATCCTTGAAGCAGTTAAGTCAGATGCATCCTTGTTGTTCGAAAGGATCAGGAGCAGTCTGAACTCAGCTTTCGAAAATGAGATTAGTGGTATTCGAAATAGGGCACGGACCTTCTCAGTGGAGGCGGAGACAATACAGGAACGAAAAAGGGACTTGCGTGATCAGCACTGGAAGACCTACCGCGGAGCGCTGCGTAAGTTTGAAAGGATACAGAGCATCTTACAGTCTACACGAAGCGATGTGGATTGCCTCAAAATAGGTCCCCTCGTCAAAACATTCTTAGAAGAAACCGTGGGGGACCTCCGCGAGATCAATTTCTCGCTGAGCTCAGGTACCCAGATGCTTCGTCACTGGAGCCCTATTCGTGTGAAAATTTGCATTGACAGCATGGGTTTAGTGGTGGATAACACTGACATCGATCTGTCCAGATGTGTGATGTCCTTACCCGGTCTGTTTCCCACGTATGTCGGCGAGAGGATCAATATTACTGCTCAAGTGCGAACGAGTGATGGTTTTCCAGTGTCTCAACATGCTTTGAAGGCTTCTAGCATACAGCTCTGGGCAGTGTCAAACCTTCGCATCTCCACAGTGCGAATACCGATTACTGGATTCAGCAAAGGTGAGGTGCGAGCAACCGGTAAATTTGACACCTACGGAGTGTTCAGTCTGGAAATTCGTCTTGACACACCTTCTCCTATCCCTATGTGTTTCCTCAAGGAGTCGCTCAATGACTTGGTTTGGCAGATACAGGAGGCCAGCAAGCTACCAGAAGGTGGATGTGCATGCATAGGTGCGGTATATGCGAACAGAGCTGTTATATTCGATGCTAAAACCAATAACCCAGAGTTCTCCATGTTAACAATGCCTGTACTCACCCTGGGTAGCGCCCATGAAGTGGCGTGTGTGCGCCAACAGGTGAATGGCCTGGCTACAATTCGTGCTCGGGAACCATTGAACGACACCTGCCCTGGAGCTATAATACTCATACGAAACTGTCCTTCCGGTAACCTTGAAATAGGACTGACATCTGGAGACAGCGCCGGGAGGAAGGCAAACTTTCATGTCCTGGCGGCATCCGGCAATGCCCGCTGCTTCGGTCGTCCTAAGCAAAAATGGGTTCGAGGCGAGCTGATAAAGATACTGCCTTCTCCAGGCTCCTGCCACAAGTTTGAGGTAAGTTATATATCACCAGAGGGCAGATCTGTAAACACAGTGTCCATGGCTCATGTTCACCGGCCTACCTTGATGATTCGCATGTTCGACAAAGATACTGAGATTCATATTGACGCCCTTTCTCTGCCTAATCGATGATTCCAGAGAGAAAAGCATGGCAGAAACACATCATGATAGATTGTGTACAATATGTCTGCCCAACCTTCGTTGCTCACATCAAGATGCATTATCTACTTTCATGTAGCTTTCTGGGTTCGTGAAGCCTTTTTAGTTGCTCGGATAACACGCATCAATTATTGGGTTGCTGCCGCTTTGTTTTGACAAGTCTAAAGCCTTAGTCTTGTTCTCCGTTACCTCACAATCGATAGTCTTGTTCCAGCTCGATAATTCTTTTTTTGCCAATTCCAATCCAGCGATGCATGCGTACCCTCATGCGCATTCTCAGTCCTCACCTATTCATGTCGCTGTTTGTCTCTGTTGATCCCCACCATAGTACTGTTAAGTCTACAATACCCTATAGAGTAGAGTGGTGTGTAGCGTCTCCAGGGATTTTTACATTGGCTGTTTACCAGTCGAAAATATTCGAAAACGAAGTAGGGCCATGTATGTTAGTATGTTCTACTTTGTAAGCTGTCTTCCTATCTGTTCGTGTCTTACCACGAGTGTGCAGATATGTTAGTGAAGCCTGCAGTCATATTAAAATGGAGGTTAATTTCAAGTCAAGGCAAGAATTGTACGGTGTGACTTCGAGTCACTGCACTTGCTTGAATATTACTATAAGCATGTGTTTGTGACTGCTCTGCATTACTGATCCCGTGTTGGTGTAGCAAGCGGACCATGACAGCATGGTTCATTTTGTTGGTGCGCGCCTACGACCCGGCCTCTCGAATTTCTTTCTAGGGCAACAATCGGCCTAGACGCACCAGAAAATGTGGAGTAAATGCCCGCGTCTCTAAACGCACACATTGACAGATCGATTTCAGTGTTGTCAATTACTTTTCCCATGGCACCTATTCTGCTTTTCAATGTGGAAAGATTTTCGCACGCAAATATCTCAATCTTTATCAACGATAACGTATGGGCGTCACTAGACCGCATCAGACTTCTTAAGACCTGCAGCAAGTGCGGGTACAACTTGAGGAGGTCTTCATTGCCTAGAACAGCTCTCGTGGTGTCATGTTCGCCTTTAGGTTTGGCCACAGCCTCAGCGTACTCAGTCTTGAATTTGGCTTGGCAATCGGCCTGCTGTTGCCTCCACATTTCAACCTTCCCCGCCAGTTCCTGTTCTCGGTTCCTAATGACCCTAAGTTGGTCGTCGCAGCTCTCGTGTAGCAATCTTTTGACATTGGCGCCTAGACCAGCTACGTCCAAACCAAAATTAATGCTTCTAGGAGATCCTCGGCATACTTCGGGCTTGTATCTGATTCATTGTATTTGGTCTTGTGTATGATGTTTCTGAACCGCTCTGTTAGTCTGTGCCGTACTGCTGCTGCTTCCTTAGGTATATCGCCAATCTGATCTCTTTTGGAGGTGTGCTTGTGTTGTTGCTTACACTTATCACACAAAACATCTCGACATTTACTGCAGTAATGTTTTATCTCCATCTGGCTGTGGAAAGGACACGTGTGATTTCGCTTGTGTTGTTTGGCCTTCGACTTGGCACCAAGGAAGCTGATGGAGGTGAAGAGACGGCAGGGGAGGCCGTTGATTCTGGATCGATAGGGTCCCTAGTCATATCAAGTACCCTCCGAAAATTTTGGCCACTAACGTCCATCGTCGCGGATTCATAATCGTCACAGGGGACGTCTGCGAACATGGAGTCATCGACCAACATATGTTTGTGAGTCTCAGGCCAAGTCGGGTTCATTGCCACACCTACCTGTGCCCACACAACACTGGTCAGATAATAAAATGGACTTCATAATACCTCTTCCATTAACCTCCCGAGATAATAGTGTCACACTTTACCTTTTTCGATCGTTTGACCAAATCTGTTCATCTCATTTCCACCACGGTAAACTTTGATTCCCAAGAAGCAGCCCGCCTTAAGGTTGACCATAATTTCTCTTCACATGGTCACAACACCAGCCATTCAAATATCGATCCACGTGGATCTATGCAATAGGCGATCACCAAATATTTTGTCACACGCTCAAATATTGTCGGATTATTACAAATGAGGGATCTATGTCTTCAGAAAGACCTTGTCTATCGACTACAACTATCGCTTTCACTCCTTGGCACACGACGAAGCTCGACACACTAGGTAGCCGCTTGAGTCAGAGTCGCTCATGGAGTTGTAATAAACAGAATAATAATGTTGAGAGCCAGTATAGCTATTCACAACGCTGTCACCTCCAACAACTAGTTGCACGTCCACGTTCACAAGGTGCTTGTCGCGCTGCAAAAAAAGCGTTTGTATCCCTGGTGATGGTTTGGCCTGGAGAGCAGTATATAAGTGATGCTTTTCGGGCACAATCTTCCTCAGCCTACTCAACCTCAATTGACGAGGGATGAATTCCCCGAAACATTGTGTATTGAGCAGGGAGTGGTGCTTTCTTGCTGGTTTGCCGAATGGAAGGTGCGACGTACTCCTCGTGTGCTCCGGAAGGCAGTCGTGAGTCATTTAAGTGTCAAGTTCGGCAAGAAGGGTGTGCTCCTCTTTGGAGCAACTGTAACAGGTAGCCGAGTGGCAGACGCGGTGTAATCAAACAGAGTTCGTTTTATTCTTCTCTTCTCCCTGGTACACACCTGGTATATAATTATTAGTGAAAGAAGAAGCGGCAAATAAATAACTTTCTCTCCGGTGCATACCTAGAGGTTGACTACTTCTTCTTCGAGTTAGCTTTGTCGTTGCTATCTAATCTCTCTAATTAAAACAGAAATGCGCAGCAGCTTTTATGCAGCAGACGCCGTGCGCTTATATGCGGAGATACACTAAAATTAATATACATAAGGTCAAGTTCACACACAAGCGGAAAAACCGTCAGAGGTCAACTTCCATTACACAGTGTTTCACCGTTCAAGCAACGGATCATCAGATGGATGATCAAACAAAGTATGATACACTGGTCATATACTCAGAAGGTGTGAACTCCGTCACTATGGAGTGTGAAAATTATCATTATGTCGGGTCCCGGATGTGACAAGTCCATTTTTCATGATGCAGTGTACAGAGTGCCTAGGTGCTAGATGAGGGTGATGATATTGCGGGGTGTGACCAGCCCATTTTTCATGATGCATTGCACAGAGTGCCTAGGGAAAGGTGATAGCGCAGAGTGGTGCCATGCCAGGTAACAGATATAGAGGCGCTACCAAGGCCATAGAATAATCACTGTCCTTATGTGATGGGCACAAAATTTGATAGGACATACTTGCTTTCGTGCCTGCATTTTGACACAATCTCATTTCGCTTGTTTAGCCTAGTGCGGGCGTCGGTTCCGAGGATGTGATACTTCTCGGTAGTGCAGAGGCCACATCTCTTGGACGTGTTATCGAACGAGGTGGCCCTGTCGCGGATCTTCCAGTCAATGACGTACTGTCTGTTGTCCCGCTTCATCGACCAAACATGCTTTGACAACTCGGTGGAATTCTCATAGCGGTCATGCCTGAGCGTAGTCAAATGGTTGGAGTAGCGAGCTTTGAAAGGCGGCGCAGACATGCCGGTATAGACCTTGGCGTTACGGGTGTCGTCCGACACCGTGGCCTGGTAGATGACGTTGTCCGCCTGGCACTTCCTTCGAGTGGACACGAGTTCTTGATCCTGCAGTTGCAGTCCTTGTCCGGTGTTGGTGGGTGCAACACTCTCTTGTTGTGGGCCTTAATGAGTCGGGCCATATTCGGCATGGAGCTATATGCGATCTTCACAGTGTTCCTGTTGAATAATTTGTGCATCTTGCTGCCCTTAGGGAAATGCTTTCGGATGAGGCTCAGGAACCGTGCACCGATGCCTGTGGCCACACTCGCACTATATGGCGGGTTGAACCAGATAACCCTGCGGTCACCATTTCTCTTCTTGGGACGACTGCCCGCTGCCGGTGGCGGTTGGTCTTCATCAGGGAACGACAGTTCACTTGCGTGACCGCTTGCGCGTAGGGCATCGGCATAAAGCGGCCGCGCTTGCTCGAAGACCTCCTTGGTGCATGAGATTGATACGAGCCGCTTGTTGACGCCAACAGGTATGCTCTTGATCACGCTAGGCGGGTGGTTGGACTTTGTGTTGACATATAGTGGCGTGTCGTTAGGCTTCCTGTAGGGCTTGTAGATGCCGGTTGCGATGTTCATGGTAATGTCGAGGAAGTTCACGGCTTTCATGTTGGTATCTATTGTTATTCTCAGTCCGAGCTTCCTGAATGCCTCAATAACATCCTTACGGACCCGGTCCGCGCGGTGGCCATTAGCGTTTCGGAGTATGGCCAAGCCATCATCCCTGTAGAGACCCACGTTTTCTTTCCCGAAGATCGGCACTAGCTTACTGAGGATGAAAGCGCCAACCAACTCGCAGGCTTCCGCCCCATCATGCGATCCCATGGTAACATCAAAAATCTCGTCTTTGTCCTTTTTCATCCATGCTCGACCACCCGCGAAAAGCAGTGATTTTCTGGCGTGCATCACGATATCGATGTTGCTCTTTCGGGTGAGAGCATTACTACTTGCATGCTCCAGGGCACTTTTCAGCAGTTCCTCACAAGTTCCGTATTGCTTCCGTATTGCTTCCGTATTGGTCGGGCAGGGATACTACACAACCAACTTCATGACTAATACAGCCGACGTCGCAATTTCTAAGTTCACATTATTGAATGTATGTTTTAATCATTGTTCAGCATAAATACTCTTCAGGGACAACATTCCACTGATGAATGTGACGGGAAAATCGAAAGATTTCATGGCTTTGTTGTAGTGTGGCGATGGCAGCATACTTTTTGTTCCACTTATTGCTATTTTTAGAAGTGTTGTCTCCGCGTCGATTATTTAACGTTAAATAAAGAGATTTATCCGATTTCGCTCAAAATCTGCAGGTGGGTTCCCTTTGGGGTTTAGATTCACTTATCGCCCGTCCGCGACGCGTTATTGGCTCTTAGAGACTGGGGCACTATTAGAGATAGGGCATTATTCAAGAGAGGACGCTAACCGCACGAGTAAGGTAAGTGCGTGACTGTGTGAGTGCATGTGTACTCATGTAATTGAAGAAAGCGAGCGAACGAGCGAGAGAGAGAAGAGAGAGAGAGAGAGAGAGAGAGAGAGAGAGAGAGAGAGAGAGAGAGAGAGAGAGAGAGAGAGAGAGAGAGAGAGAGAGAGAGAGAGAGAGAGAGAGAGAGAGAGACGTTCACCTTGCCCAATGTTCAAGGAGGAGAGGTTCTTTTCAAGTTTCCACATACCTGTTATGGTGGTTGACTGTGGTCCCATATATCGCTGACTGGAGTTACATGTACATACATACATGTATACAAGTATAAAGAAACATGACATTTGGGCCATGTTTAAGTTAATCGATACAGATATGGACAAAAACAAAAGGACTTGAAGTAATTTTTCGTACTCGACTGGTTAGGTGAACAAAATCGCCTACTGAATATTTCCAGACAAACAAAGTGTATTATTGTCTCCACGGCGTTTCTAAAACGTGTACAATTAATGACCTGTAATGTGTGTTAGTTCTCAGACATCAGCGTCGCCTGCAGCAAGATTAATGGGTACGCAAATCATGCAAACCAGACAAACATGTTCGCATAAGCCACTTCGAATAGATTAAAATGGACAAAACAGGCACAAAAAGGAAAAAATTAATGCCAAACAAAATACAAAACTCATAGTACAGGTATGACGCGGGTACTGATATACACCAAGGCGTGTACAATCCAAAGCTAATGAAAATACTGACGATACGTTGCATAAACTGCACTTATTCCGCGGGACGTGTTCACGTGGAGATTCTCCTCATTATGACTACACGAGTACAGAAAGTGATCAAGGACTTTGAACATCATTACGTGTCACGTGTTCTGATATCGTGCTACAAGCCAGGTAGGACAGCGTGGTAAAATTTTGGTCTTTTCTCGTCTTGCTTATATGTTGTCTACCTGTACACTCTGGCATTGAGCAATCCATACCGCAGTGTCGTAGTCAAACATTCGGACCATCAAGATAGGCTTATTACTGGCATCTACACGCATAATTCTCTTCTTCTTCTCCGAGCCATCACCCTTCATTTTCACGACATTATATGTATCCAACGAACCGGCACATCTCGATATTTGGATGACGTCACCAGTCACACAACCACCAATAGCTGGTTTAGAAAGGGAGCGTTCTTTAGCGGAGGATGCAAGAACGAGTTTCATTTCTTTACTAGTCTCTGTGCAGCCCCACGTAAACCCGATGTGGAGATTACTGGATTCGCAAAATTCAATTTGTATTGTGATTGGTCCAGAATATCGGTCTTCAACCGGTTTGCTGGCTCGAATAGAAGCAAATCCCTCCATTACTTGCTGCAGCAGCGTGCCCATGTTTCCTTTGAAATGAGGAGAAAAACATGGGGAAGTTTCAATGAATCCTCTAGGGGAACTGTACCGTGGGTCAAAGTAGCTAGCCCCCGATGGGTACACGAAAATCCATGTCTTTAAAGGTACATACTTTGTCAGGTCTGTGTGGTATGACGGGTTCAGCAATTCCGGTAATGGGCAGGGAGGATCGAACTGTAGTTCTAGGAAGAAGGCCGCCGGGCGAGCAGATTCTTCCTTGAATACAGTATGCACTTCACCTGTCCTGTAACATACTATCGGCAATGGCACCGCTGCTGTCCGAGCACCATTAGCCTCATATTGAGTGGCCCAGATTTGAATGCTGCAGGCTTTCAACCTAGGTTCGGATACATCCTGGCCTCTCGAATTTCTTACTAGCGCAACAATCGGCTTTGACGCACCAGAAAATGTGGAGTAAATGCCTGCATCTCTACACAAACACGCCGAGAGATCGATGTCAGTGTTATCAACAACTTTTCCCATAGCACCGATTCTGCTTTTCAATTTGGATAGGTTCTCGTACGCAAACGTCCCAGTCTTCATAAACGATTGCGCCTGGGCGTCACTAGACCACATCAGACTTCCTAGTATCTGAAGCAGATGTGGGTACAATTTAAGGAGGTCTTCGTTGCGTACAGCAGCTCTCGTGATGTTCTCTTCGACTTTAGCTTTGTGCAGAGCTTCAGTATACTCAGTCAAGAATTTGGCTTGGCAATCGGCCTGCTTCTGCCTCCACATTTCCAGCTTCCCCTCCAGTTCCTGTTCTCGATTCTTAATGACCCTAAGTTGGTCGTCGCAGCTCTCGTGTATCAATCTTTTGACATTGGCGACTTTTCCAGCTACGTCTACACCAAATGCTTCTAGGAGATCCTCGGCATACTGCAGGCTTGCATCTACTTCATAGTCTTTGGTCTTGTGGATGATGTTTCTGAACCGCTCTGTTAGTCTGTGCCGTCCTGCTGCGGCTTCCTTAGCTATATCGCCAATCTGATCTCCTTTGGAATTGTGCTTGTGATGTTGCTTACACTTATCACACAAAGCAACTCGACATTTATTGCAGTAATGTCTTATCTCCATCTGGCTGTGGAAAGGACACGTGTGATTTCGCCTGTGTTGTTTGGCCTGTGACTTGCGACCAAGGAAGCTGATGGAGTGTGAACGGGCGTCAAAGGGGGTGGTTGATTCTGGATCGATAGGGTCGCTACTCACAGCAAGTACCCTTCCAAGGTTTTGGTCACTCACCTCCACCTTCTCGGATTCATCTTCGTCACATAGAACGTCGTCAAACATAGAATCATCGATCAACACCTGCTTATGACTTCGAGCAGGAGGTGGACATGGCGTAGGACGTTGACAATTGGCACAGCATATTGTCCCATCTTGTTGAACGCTGGCTGGCAGACAGTCATAGCAAATCTTATGAAGACACTTGAGTAACTTGCCGGCTTTCCCTGAGTCATCGTTGCAGAATACACACGATGGTCGCATCTTCCAATCGAAGAGAATTAGTACGTGCTATGCTACGACTGCGCTCCGAGCATCATGAAGACGAACCAGAACCAATCTTCACTTAGGTCTGAATAGTTGGCTCTGGTCCTGAGGAACACGTTACTTTAATGGAAAATTGGGTGAGGGCCTCCACAAGTCATTCAAAATTATAGCGCGATGTTTGTTCAGTGATGCATACGTATAATAACGGTAGCACTTTCAAGTCTCGTCGGTGGAGTGAATGTTGGCCAGGAGCGTACAGGCTTGGTGCAAGGTTTGCTCTGCATACATGTATATAATTATGTAAGAACTACGCAGGAGCAGCTATCACCTGAAGCACCCATATCCACCTGGGAAATCAGCGCTGCCTACACATCCCATAACTATTATCCCTTACGGCGCTGATTTCCCTAGTGTGTGCTTACACGCGCACCAGCCAGCCAACTGGCTTTGCACTAGCCCAAATTTCTCTTTCCTTCAACTGGCACTAATTTTCTCTGGCCCTGATCTTGGCTCCTATCATTCTTTTCTCACCTCTACCCACCAGGCCCTGTTATAAGACCACTTTTCTGTCTAGTCCACTATTGTTGCTTTTTGGCTGCCTGATGATTGCACCCGCTTGTGCATGAAACTCTTGAGTAGCAAAAGTGAAATGATGTTTTCTTGGTAAACTTTGTTTTCCATCAGATTATTATGTATACATGTATAACTGATACGGATTATGGCAGCAGCACAAATATCACGCAGAAGAGCCAATTATTTGCACTAAACGTTCTAAATTTCTTTTACCTCTGTGCAGGCTGGAAAACATTCATGGCAGACCCTGTGAAGACACTTTAAAAGTTTGCCTGCTTTCTGAAACTCATCTTTGCAGAATACACACTGTGCCCGCATCTTCAAATCGAACAGTACTACAACTGTTAGATAGTCCTGGTCAGGTTAATGCTACAAACAAGACATAGAACAGGCATAGCAAATCTAAACTTTACATCTTACTGAAGTCATTCGAAACATCAACTTAATTGACGTAAATCTCTAGCATCCACACAGGATGCAATATTCCAGCGCTATATTTGTGTCGGACCGGTTACTTTCACAAAACAGAATAATCGTCAAAATATCGTCACGCCAACCACCTGACCTCCATGCGCCCTGAAAAATACAAAAACAGCACGGCGCTCGCAAAACACGTATGGGAGGTCAAGAGCGAGGGAAAGCCGTTGACCATCACATGGTAGGTGCGGGAGAGGAGCCGATCATACAGATGTGAGTAAAAAAATACAATCTATGCACCACGGAAAAATTCCACATCCCGACTACACTCAAGAAGCTCCTGCTCAACAAGCGGTCTGAGATGATCTCGCGTAAGTTCTCGAATAAGTTTCGCCTCGCAAATTTCACACCTATCAAATGAACTGACCAAGTAATGTACTGCACTTTGCCTGAGCACCCCAATATAGATTATTAATAACACAATCCCTTGGCCTGTTGTTGGCTGTGCCACTCTGCTCATCATGCTCATGCCCTCCCGTCACCCAAATACCCCTTAGCGATCCCACTGGCCCATTGCCCGCCATCCTCCTGGCACCTCCACCCATCTGCTGTACACTGCCTCCCCATCGCCTCTTTCCGCGCTTTCATGCTCACACCTGCCTGTTGCCCGCCACCCTTCTAGCACTTCTACAGTCGCGCCTTGGCCCGCGCCAGCTTTCTAGCCATACCTTACACCAGATTTAGCGCTAAATTTGTATATGCTTGTGGCCCTATGTGTTTATATGCATACTGTTGGGTAGACCCGAGTATCAGTTGTCTGATGATTGCCTAACATCATAAAACTCAGAGTTACAACCACCCTGAACGTCCTACGCTGAGTCTGCAATGTTATTATTTATAATAGAATTATTAACCGACTGTTTGAGTGTAAATCCGCCCAGATCGTTGGTACCAGATTGTGCACTAAGTTCACGCTGCCTTCGCGCGAACTTTGTTATAATTTGTTTAGATTCTTAGAAGAGTATGAGGTTCCCTCGAAGAACGCAGTATTACGCCTTACGGCAATGTACAAGTCACGTCTTATGTTTGGATTTCTTTTTTCACATTCATTCCAACCAGTTTTCACCGAGTATTGTCGAATGGCACTCTTGCTCTTCTAGTGTCAAATTGCCACTGTACCTTGCCTCCGTTTGTTGCCAGACTTACAATCATTGTTACAATTTTCTTGCTTTAGGGGCACAATTAATATTTCTTCGAATTCCACGGAAGTTAATGTGCTAATCGACAATATATGGATGTAATCACCGGAATTAACTAGATCAACTCGCTATGGTTATTGGCCGGGTTGCATAAAACAAGGTGGCGATTTCAGCGAAAACAAAACGAACGCCGTAATAATTCACAAAACCAGAATGAAAATAATGACAAGACCAGACAAAATATTTGTGATTGTTAGGCCATCAAACGAGGAAATTATCCCTCAGGTGATCTAAAAATTATAACTTGCGCTAACTGATTACTTAACGGGTCTATGAGACGGGCCAGAGTGTACCTATTATCTCCATCCGATCTTAAAATAATTGGTGTAATTGTTCTTTATCCAACTCAACAATTGTAATTTGTGTATCGAGGCAGAACATCCGCAACATTAAGATTGGCCTCGTATTTGAATCTAAAGTCACTTCGTGCTTGTTTTTCAGCGATCCAACTTCAGAATAATGATGAATGTTATACTTAACCAGCATGTGGGGACAGCGTGTTACGTGTATGACGTCATCAGTGACAAAATTACAAATAGGAAAAAAGGGGGAGTGCGATTCATTGGAAGACGCAAGAACAAGTCTCATTTCCTCGGTAGTCTCTACACTGCCCCATGTAAATCCTATGTCTAGTTTTGTGGATGGGCAGTTTTCAATTAGGAATGCTACTGAAAAGTCTCGATCTTGAATAGGCTCCATGGCTCGTATCACAGCAACTCCCGACTTCACTTGGTGCAAGAAGATACCCGGGATCGGCTGGGAATGGGTTGTTAAAATAAGAGTTCCCTCTACGTCTATGTACTCTCTGGAAGGAGAGTTACTTGGTAGGTCAAAGAAGATGGCCCTGGATTTGTACATGTTATACCAAACCTTTAAAGGCGTACACATAGAAATATACCTGTGCAACGGTACACACTCAAGTTCTGGAAAAGGACAGGGAGTATCGAGCAGCAGTTCTAGGAAAAATTCAGCTGGTTGACTACAGTCAGTCTGGAAAAATGTGTGAATTTCACCTTGGTTCAATCCTAAAATCGGAACCAGCACTGGGGCTTTCAGAGGAAAACCACCTTCAATTCGAGTTGCCCAGATTTGAATGCTGCTGACTTTCAATGCTCTTTCAGACACTGGATGGCCTTGCCTGTTCCTCACTAAAGCAGAGATGTGTACCACTTCCCCCACAATTCCGTTATAACAGACCTGATTACTAAATGAACAACTCGATAAATCGATTTCAGTGTTATCCACGACTTTACCCATGACGCCAAAGCATGCTTTCAAGTCGGAAAGTTTCTGGCGCGTGAATGTTGGCCTCCGCAATAGGGAGCGTATGTTGTCTTCAGTGTCACGCATTGATGCTCTATGAAGTTTATCTATGCAAGGATGCATTTTGACCAGGTCTTCATTTCTTAGAGCATCCCAGAGTCCGGCAAGTAGGTGTTGCAAAGCACCTGTCACATTGTCCGACTTACGGTAATAATCGTCTAGCTCCTTCCTACGCAATACCCCTTCGCTAATCAGCTCCTCCTTTCGATTCTGCACTTTTAGAAGTTGTTTCTTAACCGTATCGCTTATCTCTGTCTTGATACTGGACACTCGAAGTAATAGGTCACATTCACATGCGTCGAGGAGATCCCCTGCGTGATGCATGCTTAGGTTCACTTCCTCTTCATTGTCATCAGGGACATGATTGCGGAGTCGCGCAGTCAGTCTGTGTCTTAGTGCTGTGGCTGCTTCATGGACATGGCTGATCTGATCAATATGATGGGCGTGTTTGATGTCGACCTTGCACTTTTCACACAAAACCTCCCGACAATGAGTACAGTAGTATCGCATCTCCATCTTCGTGTGATAGAGACAAAGGTGTTCTCGTCCGTGATGAGGAATCTGCTTATGGGAACCCTCGGCTCTCAGCACGGTTGAACGGTCCACGTCAGCTCCTTCGGATTCTGGTCGGACGCTAACAGTGTTCAAACTTTCATCTACGACGATCTACGACGATTTGAAGACCTTTATCTTTCGCGTCCGCCTTCTTTATTCCAATACTTCTATTCGGAGCATTGTCGAACATGGAGTCATCAACTAACAACTGTTCGTGACTGCAAGCGGGAGGTGGACATGGCGTAGAACGTCGACACTTGGCACAGCGTATTCTGCCGTCTTCTTGAACGCTTGCTGGAAGACAGTCATTGCACACCTTGTGAAGACACTTGAGGAGCTTGCCTGCTCTCGCCTCGCCATCTTCGCAGAACACACACGGTGGTCGCATCTTACAAACACAAACGACTAAAAGTATGAACGGATACGCAGCGATTAGGCCATGTACATTATAAGAGGAAAACAATGCACGTCTGACCTCAACATCTGAATATCTTGCAAACTTCTTTGGGACCAACTAATATTTCGATGGAAAGTGAAGACCTGGGTAAAATTTCTAGTGCCGGAAGGGCGCTACTGGCTACCTAAATACATACTTTAATGAATCATGTAAGATATATAATTGGCACATATGGAGGTAGGAAGAACGTCTCTCTGTTACTAGGAAGGTGGAACCGTGGTTGCAAACGTCACTACGCTGATGCAGATTATGAGCTAGGGTCAACCGGTTAGACATGTCTTTCGGGAGCGCAGTGTAGTGCTCTGGAACGCTTCAGCGCTGCGCAAAAATGGTAATATATTTAGAACAAGTGCGGATGTGGTGTGATGGTTTTTATTCTAACGCAGCTTTTTTTGCCTCCACATAAATGTAGACTGGCACACATATAGTCATAGACAGCAAAAGTAACAGCAACACAATTGACATGTAGTTGGACGCCGCCAGATATGGGCAGTGGTGAGACTAAAAACGGAGTGTAGCAGTCAGAAAAAAAGAAGAACGATAAAGCACAACAATATGCCATATTTGAAACCGAATATGTTGGAAGGAAAATCATTTCAAGCCTATTTCGCTGCGCTCTGCGTAAAATGGAACATCTTATAACCCACCGCTTTCCTTATGCCTTGTGTCCATGCCTTGTCATCACAGTTGAGAACCTATGTACCGGTGTCCTACTGAATGCGATGAAGCAAATTTTAGAGTGTCCGCGGTCATTATGCTATTTTGTTGTAGTGACTATATTCCAAATAACGGTAGACAGGCATCACCATAATTATGTGGCAGGGTTAGACCAGTGGAATAACGCTTGTGATGTCGCAAAGAAAGGACAATAAAACTATTACAGATCGTGGCGAGGAAGTAGCATGAAATAACACTATAGCGTGATAGACGGGTTGCGCGCAACACTCACGCCGGCGTACCGCAACAGGCGAAGGAAAGTGGGGATCGAGAATGAAAAGGCTTTCATGAGTTTCGTGTTTTGATCTTCGTAGCAGCGCGAACTATCCTGCGTGTTCATGGCTCAGGTATTGACCGAGCTATAATATTATCCTTAAAGGCGACCACGCTTCACATGTGGATGAGTGTACCGATATTCCTGTAGCAGCCGCAGCACTACGACACAAACTGACGGAACGACTGAAAAACCTTGAGCTCAAAGACAAAGATAAGGAAGTTGACGCAAACCTGCAATACGCCAGTGATGTCCTGGAAGCGTTTGATTGCGACCTCGCACATCAAGTGGCCAATATCAAGGCATTGATACACGGACACTGCAGCGAGCAGCTGAGAGCGGTTAAGAAGGGGGAAAACGAGCTGATGATCGAGGGAAAAGTACGGACGGTGGAGCAATTCGAACTCCAATCCCACTTCTTGATCCAATATCACGGAGGTATTACCAAATGTGTAGAGGTTCGGCGCATCATCGATGGTGTTTCCAGCAATGAAGACCTCCTTAAGATCCATCCTTATCTGCTCAAAGCACTTACAGATGCTTTGCGGTCCATTGACGTCAAGAGATATTCTGCGACGTGGAGGGCGATGTTTCAATGCAAAAACTTTCCTGATTGGAAAGGTCCTATTGGCGTTATGGGTAAAGTCGTGGACAACACAGGCATCAATATGTCGGGATGTAGGTTTGATGAGCCAGGCGGCTACGTTGGATTCTTAGGCGAGGATGATATAGAACTATCGGGTCAAATAGTCGATTTGCGAGACCAGCCTATGACTAAAGCAGCTTTAAAACTCTCCAGCATCCAAGTCTGGGCAAGTCAAATACTTGTTGATGGTGAGGTAGCGGCCCCTGTGCAACTGCAGATAAACGGTTACCGCGAAGGTGCGGTGCATTTTGTATTCGGGTATGCCACTATCCAAAACCCTGCTGTATATCTCCTTGAACTTCATTTGGATAAACCTTGCAGATTGCCGAAATCAGTGCGTGAATTATTGTACTGCACTACGTACATGTATGCACCTTTGAAAACATGGGTGTTCCTGTTCCAAACCAAGTCCGTCTACTTTGAATCATCAGTCTTTACAGATTTTATGGAATCATCTGCACGTTTGTCGTTAGTTTCACCGGCATACCCCGAGATCAACTTGTACCAGAGAAAGGATGGACTTGCTTCCTTCCGAGCCCTTCAACCAGTTCAAGAACGAGACTTTGGAGTGGCTATAACAATTAAAGAATGTCCATCCAAAAGTCTAGACATTGGGTTCGCATGGGACGACGAAGAGTGTGGTCAGGAAATGAAACTAATTCTTGCAACATCCGCTGAAGAGCACTCCTCACCTGTGGCAATTTGCCATTGCGGAACTGGAGCAATGTTACGTTTTAAACGCTGTCCTCGTTCGTTGAATACGTATACTATTCAACGTCTTATGCCAGATGTCAGAGCTCAGCAAACCGTGCTGCTAGCTCCCAGTATAAAGCCATATTTGATGGTTCGAATGTATGACACCGGCACAATGGTCCGAATCTTCTCATTGGTCGATTAAGTAAGTCGTAGAATACCGCTATGTAGCAAACGTCCGCTGTAAAAGGAAGTGGTGTTATGTCAAGGTTGATCGTACGTGTAAATGTGCATTAAAATTATAATTTCAGGATACTACCTCAAAAGTCGATAGTCGCCCTCTAAGTAGGTCATACTCTGTAGATGTTTGAATATTCAATGTTATCGTTAGCAGATGAAACATCTTGCCATTATCTGTGGCTTTGTAAGCTTTGTACCACGTTTTCACCCTTTCCTTACAGATAACCTGGATTCAAATTTCTGTACTTGTGAATTCTTCGGAAGCACGAGTTAATTAGTGCATCGTACACTGCTTTGCAATGTTGTCTTGAAAAGTTCAAAATACATCGGTTGTACGTTCTTTGCTGGGATGGCAGCTACACCATAACTCAGTGGTTTGAGCCTCGCTGGCCTCAAGCGAAGGTCCCTGGTTTGAGTCCTGGTGGGGGCAGTCAATGTTTTCTTCAAACATTTCCCCTTCCCCATACCCTCAACAAGTGAAAAATTCAGGTGCTAACGGATGGATTAACCCTTTTGGAGCTGATCGTTCGAAATCGAACGATGCCAATGTCATGTGTGCAAGGACACTCAACTTAATGACCACGCGCTGGCAATGTCATGTGTGCAAGGACACTCAACTTAACCACACGCAGGGGAGTTTCGAAAATGTGCGCAATTTCACTTACATCTAGCAGATCCTCCTATTCTTGCGTGGAAGGCATTGATTTTCTTCACCGATTTCATTGCTTGCTGGATTCAACCATCACAAAATTCCATAACGATAACACCAGAAAAGTCTATCAAAAGTTGCACTCACCTCAACCTTCGTGTTTTATTTAAATGCCCTGTTGAATCCCAAACGAAATGGGGAGAAATGCGACTGAAACACAAACAAAATCTAGCATCATACATATACATTACTGTTGTCCCCCATATCTGTCTTTCTATACCATGGTAGGCCTATTGCATATTTCGATTTGCATTCACACCCATGCACTCGATATTACTGACCAGTGGAGACCACACAACATATGGACGATTCATGTGCTTCAACGTAGCCCTGGGCAACCAAATCTGGCATGTGATAATCATATAATAGGATCATCCACGCACAGGGTAATGTAAAAAAGAGTAAATATCGTGTCCGTTCCCGAAGGGAACTCACGACGGCCGCTAACACCCGGTAAACCCTAACGGCAGATGCAGCGCCTAAAGGTGGAGGTGAGTGGATAAGTCTCACAACCACTGGCACAAGTTCTGAGAAAGACCCCATTACCCGCATCCATGTACCCCACGCACTAGGTGCAGCCCATGAAATGGGCAGAGTGTGGACGACCCAAATGATAGTTTGTCCGATAGTCTGCGCGCAAGGTGCAGCCCATGAAATAGGCACTCATGAAATTGGCGGAGTGTGGACGGTTCACATGATAGTATGTATAACTGTCCACGCACGAGGCTAAGCTCATAAAAAGGGCACCCATGAAACGGGCGGAGTATGGATGGCTCATATGAGAGTACGTATGATAGTCCACGCACGAAGTGCAGCCCTTGAAATGGGCTGTCCAGCACGCCTGCCTGCATCAACAATGAGAAGGCAACCAGGCATCTCATTTTCTTGGGGCCGCTTGACTCCGAACTTGTGAGTGCTCATATTTAGTGTCGCGTTGACACATCTCGTTACCTCCTTGACGAAAGCCAGGGAGCTTTGATACTCATGATTAGTCATCACCACTACACAAAGGTCGTTGACGCTGCAAATTTTATTCAAAAGAAAAGAAATCTCCAAATGTTCGCCCTTGGGGCTTCATCAGGGAGTAACACAATAATGACATGAAACTGGCTCTGTAGCAAACTATAGTAGTGGAGCATTGAGACATTAGATATCCTTAGCTAAAAAGCGCAAACGTAAACGCTAACCTTTCCGTACTTCGGATCGTTCAAGCTGACCTTTCCCTTAGCACAATGTACGTTATAGTACTGTTGGGTTCATGCATTATTCGTTTGGCCTGGGTAGCTACTTGCGCGTCCATGTTTGCCATAGCTACCCAGGCCCTATATATTGCGTTGCCTCTCTTTAAATCACTCTCTCAACTCTCTTTACTGAATAATCGCTCTCTTGAGTCGAGCTCTCAATAATCACCATGTAGTCGTTTCGTTCGTCTTTGTCTCTTGTCCCGTTTCTAATAAATGTCGTTACCAACCTACTTGTTCCCGTTGTTAGTCTCTTGTTGGACTCAACAGTACAGACGAAGTAGTCGTGCCACCCATTTCGATATGAATTTTCGTGGAAACAAATTCGGGAAATTCAAAATTTTGAACCTGGGATTAGTTTGCTGTCGTTCCGAACGAATACCTTGGCGAGGTCTTTCACTCTGGAATGGCAAAGGTACGGCGAAAATGAATTTTCGCTGTTTTTTGTTTTGTTTTTGTTTTTACTAAGGCATCAGTCCCAGGTCCTTGGAAACCCTTTCCTCAACGCAGCACCGAAGAATGGAAGGGTTCTCCAGCTCCAGCACGTCTCGGAGAGGCCGATGAATCTCTTGTTCAGGAGTGCCCCGGGAACGGTCCCTTGTTTCCCCGATGGGAGAGAGGGTGAACGGCACGAAGCAGAGGACGCAGAGATTGTCAACTGAAAGGCAAAACTCGCAAAAAAAGCTCAAATTTATGTCACAAGAGGAAGCAATCTCGAATCTGATCCCGATCCACACGTGATTTTTATCTCCCGCCAGTAAGAAAACAATGCGAGTTTTCCAGGATTACCATAACGAAAGTTGGCCCGTTATTTTGAGCTCTCTAACGTTTTTCCGTTACCCGATAACGTCTTTGGGCATGGCTGGGAGTGAGTACCGTGAAAGTAAGCGTTATCGTACTTTTGCTAAGGATCTCTATTGAGACATTGGCACTACAGAAGTGAGGAGAGGAGAGCACGAGGCGTCATACATTTGTACTATAATAAATGAATGGCGAGGACAACAAGCGGTGCACACTGGTTACATTGTGATAATCTCGTGCTCTCCTCTACTCACTTCTGTATTGCCAATGTCTCAAGGCTCCTCTATTATAGTTTACTACAGAGCCAGTTTCATTTCATTATTAATTTACTCCCTGATGAAGCCCTAAAGGCGAAAATTTGGAGATTTCATTTTTTGAAATAAAATTTGCAGCGTCAACGACCTTAGTATAGTGGTGGTGACTGATCATAATATGAATTGGCTGCAGTGGAGCCTCCGTGTTCTAAAAAGCTTTGATACTCCTAAGATTTCTAGAGCTTTCAGGACCTGGTGTTGCTGGACCACAAGTCAGTCGCCCACCGTGGCCACCAACAAGGTCAGGACCTGCCTTGCACATTACCGTTTCATCGATAGTTGAGCACACGGCATGGTTCAGTACAAGCTGCAATATATCTGGAGTCGAGGGGGAATATTGTGCTTCAAGCTCGTGAATTAGAGTCCGGAAATGCTGAAAGCCATTCTGCCACCATCAGCAGCCGCACCGCAATGCCGCATGTCTACACGTCATTCGTAACAACTCGCCAGTATCCTTCCTCCTCAGTCACGAAACAATACACTCCGCTTATTTCCCCACTCCCATTATCGCAACTTGGAATCAGCTCCCACGTATCCTTCAGCAGTCTCCCGCTTCTCGCAGAGGTATATATACACACCTTGAAGAAAAAGGTTAACGACCACTTGCGGGGTAGCAAGTGGGTGTAGGCCACAGATAGTTTATGATCTCTGTATCGCAGCCAACACACCAGCCTAATGTACTGACCGCACACCAGCTCCCTTCTACCCCTCTCTGATCCGCTTCCCTCAGCCGTAAACCTAGCTTGTCTCTCCCAGTCCTCGTACCGCATGCGCCTATCAATTCTCTTTATCTTCCTATTTCCACGGTGCACTGCTTTTACTATTGTTATGTCCTACCTCAATCTCAAATTCTCCCCATGGCCGTTTGCAAAGTGCTTCCTCCCATCTTGGGTGCACATGTTCTTTTCTCCTATTCATCTGCGCACATGAGTAACGATGAATCCGCGACCGTTGGTCGGAGGACTTACTTTTTCCACGCCCCACTTCCATCCGATATGCCACCGCCCTTGCTGTGCAGCATCTGGTGGTTCTGTGGTAATCAATAAAATATGTTCTACCGAAGGTCCATAAGGGACTACAAAACCCAATATGTTCTTCAGACCATTTGGAGAATCAAAAATACGTGCCCGGGGTCCGAATAGACCCCCTTCCGTGTCCATTTATCTCGCCTGTTTGAACAGTGCGAAGAGGAGATTGGTGAGACTTCGGTGATACTTGGGGAATTGTGTGTTGCTCCCTACATGGGAGCTTGTGTTTTCCTACCGACTTGAATTCTCACTTGACTGACTTACGACTGCCGTCCAGAGCACACGAGTAGTCCATCGAATCGTCCACTCGGCAAGAAAGCACTACTCCCTTCTCAATACACAGTGTTTCAGGGAATTCACCCCTCATCAGTTGAGCTTGAGTAGGCTGAGGAAGATTGTGCATGTGCATGACTGTGATCTCCAAGCACAAACATCACCAGGGATACAAACTTACGGAGACTCTCCGTTTCCAGCGCGACAAACACCTCGTGAACACCAGATAGCGGTGTGAGTCAGTGTCGCTCGTGGAGGTGCAGGACAAGCGCTGAGGACCGTTGGACATTCACAACGTTGTTGCCTCCAAACCATCTACTTGTAATTTGCAAGCCCGCGCTGAGGGGCAAAAATGTGAAGAAGAGATTGGTGCGACTTCGGCGATACTTGAGGGATGGTGTGTTGCTTTCTACATGGGAGCTCGCGTTTTTCCTGCCGACTTGAGTAGGGAGTGGTGCTTTCTTGCAGGTTTGCCGAGTGGACGGTTCCATGGACTTCTCGTGTGCTCTGGATGGTAGTCGTGAGTCAGTCAAGTGATAATTCAAGCAACACACAATTCCCTGTTTGAACAGTAGTTGAGAGAATATCTTATTCTACTTCCAGAACAGAACAACAAGGACAAGCAAGGCTTGTTTGCTGGGACTTGAAGTTTCATGCTCTCGCAATCATCAGCAAACAAGCCTTGGTTGTCCTTGTTCTGTTCTGGGGTTAGTTCTAGCACCATAAAACAACACAGTTATTGTATCGGTGTCAAGTAAGAACGCATCTGATTGTGCCAACCCAACATTATTCGTGTTTTCCACGTTTCACCACTCTTCGGAGATGTAGGAAATACTGAGTTCCAGGTTCCATGTCTCCTTCAAGTCATACTCCAGTTTCTTGCAGACGAACGTAGTTGTTTTGAGTAGTGGTATACGTGACGAGAAGCACAAGAAAAAAACTCTAAAATATGACCTGAGCTGATGAAAACACAGGGAAATACGGCTCGGGTCCAAGTGGACCCCCACGCACTGGGAACGTAGGAAAAGGGTCGACAAGGAATGAGGATTAACCAAGGTGTGGGGACAGCGTGTTACGTGTATGACGTCTTCAGTGACGAAATTACACAATTTAATAGGAGAAGACCGAGAGTGCGATTTATTCGGTGACGCAAGAACACGTTTCATTTCTTGGCTAGTTTCCGAACAGTCCCTGCAAATCCTATGTCTAGGTTATTGTATGGAAACTTTACTTTCTTCAAAGTCACCACCCGCCTCCCGAAGAGGTATATATTTTTTACACAAAGTAGCAACCGCTGGTTACTAACGTTAGGTTTATACTGGTTATCACCACGGCGTGAATAATCTCACAGATTACGCCAAGCTATATCTTTCTATAATGAGTACAATCCAACCCGCAGGCGTGTCGGAGGATCAACGTGAAATATAGCTACCAAACCACATGTTTTAGTGAAATTCCGCTCTGGACTATGGCACCCGAACGCGCACTAAGGTCACGCTATGCCATTGCGCGAACATTGTTATTCTTGTTCAGATCCTTGGTAAGAGTATTAGCTGTGTTACGGTGCACGCCATTCTCTTCGCTACATAGTTTGTATTGACATCGTCTATCCAGATTCCAAGCATTTCCTTAGTTTCTGCCATTTCCTTATTTATGTGACTGGGGAAATGCGACCAGAATGCGTTTTTTGTTTGGCCGAACCTCGGCAACCAGGAAAGCTTCTAAAATGTTTGCACAAAATATGCAATGACTGCTTGCCCGCCAGTATTCAGGAAGATGGTAAAATCTTCTGTTCAAAATGTCGTCTTGCTACGCCCTTTCCGCCACCTGGTCTCACTCACGAACAGGTGCTGGTAGACGATTTCATGTTTGATCGCAGTCAGCACGGCAGAGGAGATGAGTCGATGCAAGCAGAAACGAGCGATAAAGATGCTCTAAGTCGTGGCGAAGGGCACTTAACACCACCTGGTAGCGTCCCACATGCTAGGATTTCTGCTGCCGCCCGTCGGGGCTTACCGAGAGGGGAACGTTGCCAGAATCACAGTTGTTATATGGCCAAAGTGCGCTATTGTCGGGTCCACATCAAGAAGGAGCTGGCGCACTACTGCAAACGATGCCGAGAACATATCTGTAAGGTTTGCAAGCAGGACAGTAAGCATGCGATGCACATTGACCAAATTGGTTATATACGCAGTGAGGCTGCGGCATTGCATTGCATGCTTTCGGAACGATTACAAAGACTTTCCCCAGATAGAGCAGATCAGGATGCTGACGAACTCGCACAGTTCAGCAGTGGTATCCTTGAAGCAGTTAAGTCAGATGCATCCTTGTTGTTCGAAAGGATCAGGAGCAGTCTGAACTCAGCTTTCGAAAATGAGATTAGTGGTATTCGAAATAGGGCACGGACCTTCTCAGTGGAGGCGGAGACAATACAGGAACGAAAAAGGGACTTGCGTGATCAGCACTGGAAGACCTACCGCGGAGCGCTGCGTAAGTTTGAAAGGATACAGAGCATCTTACAGTCTACACGAAGCGATGTGGATTGCCTCAAAATAGGTCCCCTCGTCAAAACATTCTTAGAAGAAACCGTGGGGGACCTCCGCGAGATCAATTTCTCGCTGAGCTCAGGTACCCAGATGCTTCGTCACTGGAGCCCTATTCGTGTGAAAATTTGCATTGACAGCATGGGTTTAGTGGTGGATAACACTGACATCGATCTGTCCAGATGTGTGATGTCCTTACCCGGTCTGTTTCCCACGTATGTCGGCGAGAGGATCAATATTACTGCTCAAGTGCGAACGAGTGATGGTTTTCCAGTGTCTCAACATGCTTTGAAGGCTTCTAGCATACAGCTCTGGGCAGTGTCAAACCTTCGCATCTCCACAGTGCGAATATCGATTACTGGATTCAGCAAAGGTGAGGTGCGAGCAACCGGTAAATTTGACACCTACGGAGTGTTCAGTCTGGAAGTTCGTCTTGACACACCTTCTCCTATCCCTATGTGTTTCCTCAAGGAGTCATTCAATGACTTGGTTTGGCAGATACATGAGGCCAGCAAGCTACCAGAAGGTGGATGTGCATGCATAGGTGCGGTATATGCGAACAGAGCTGTTATATTCGATGCTAAAACCAATAACCCAGAGTTCTCCATGTTAACAATGCCTGTACTCACCCTGGGTAGCGCCCATGTAGTGGCGTGTGTGCGCCAACAGGTGAATGGCCTGGCTACAATTCGTGCTCGGGAACCATTGAACGACACCTGCCCTGGAGCTATAATACTCATACGAAACTGTCCTTCCGGTAACCTTGAAATAGGACTGACATCTGGAGACAGCGCCGGGAGGAAGGCAAACTTTCATGTCCTGGCGGCATCCGGCAATGCCCGCTGCTTTGGTCGTCCTAAGCAAAAATGGGTTCGAGGCGAGCTGATAAAGATACTGCCTTCTCCAGGCTCCTGCCACAAGTTTGAGGTAAGTTATATATCACCAGAGGGCAGATCTGTAAACACAGTGTCCATGGCTCATGTTCACCGGCCTACCTTGATGATTCGCATGTTCGACAAAGATACTGAGATTCATATTGACGCCCTTTCTCTGCCTAATCGATGATTCCAGAGAGAAAAGCATGGCAGAAACACATCATGATAGATTGTGTACAATATGTCTGCCCAACCTTCGTTGCTCACATCAAGATGCATTTTCTACTTTCATGTAGCTTTCTGGGTTCGTGAAGCCTTTTTAGTTGCTCGGATAACACGCATCAATTATTGGGTTGCTGCCGCGTTGTTTTGACAGGTCTAAAGCCTTAGTCTTGTTCTCCGTTACCTCACAATCGATAGTCTTGTTCCAGCTCGATAATTCTTTTTTTGCCAATTCCAATCCAGCGATGCATGCGTACCCTCATGCGCATTCTCAGTCCTCACCTATTCATGTCGCTGTTTGCCTCTGTTGATCCCCACCATAGAACTGTTAAGTCTACAATACCCTATAGAGTAGAGTGTTGTGTAGCGTCTCCAGGCATTTTTACATTGGCTGTTTACCAGTCGAAAATATTCGAAAACGAAGTAGGGCCATGTATGTTAGTATGTTCTACTTTGTAAGCTGTCTTCCTATCTGTTCGTGTCTTACCACGAGTGTGCAGATGTGTTACTGAAGCCTGCAGTCATATTAAAATGGAGGTTAATTTCAAGTCAAGGCAAGAATTGTACGGTGTGACTTCGAGTCACTGCACTTGCTTGAATATTACTATAAGCATGTGTTTGTGACTGCTCTGCATTACTGATCCCGTGTTGGCGTAGCAAGCGGACCATGACAGCATGGTTCATTTTGTTGGTGCGCGCCTACGACCCGGCCTCTCGAATTTCTTTCTAGGGCAACAATCGGCCTAGATGCACCAGAAAATGTGGAGTAAATGCCCGCGTCTCTAAACGCACACATTGACAGATCGATTTCAGTGTTGTCAATTACTTTTTCCATGGCACCTATTCTGCTTTTCAATATGGAAAGATTTTCGCACGCAAATATCTCAATCTTTATCAACGATAACGTATGGGCGTCAGTAGACCGCATCAGACTTCTTAAGACCTGCAGCAAGTGCGGGTACAACTTGAGGAGGTCTTCATTGCCTAGAACAGCTCTCGTGGTGTCCTGTTCGCCTTTAGGTTTGGCCACAGCCTCAGCGTACTCAGTCTTGAATTTGGCTTGGCAATCGGCCTGCTTTTGCCTCCACATTTCAACCTTCCCCGCCAGTTCCTGTTCTCGGTTCCTAATGACCCTAAGTTGGTCGTCGCAGCTCTCGTGTAGCAATCTTTTGACATTGGCGCCTTGACCAGCTACGTCCAAACCAAAATTGATGCTCCTAGGAGATCCTCGGCATACTTCAGGCTTGCATCTACTTCATAGTCTTTGGTTTTGTGGATGATGTTTCTGAACCGCTCTGTTAGTCTGTGCCGTACTGTTACGGCTTCCTTAGCTATATCGCCAATCTGATCTCCTTTGGAAGTGTGCTTGTGTTGTTGCTTACACTTATCACACAAAACATCTCGACATTTACTGCAGTAATGTTTTATCTCCATCTGGCTGTGGAAAGGACACGTGTGATTTCGCTTGTGTTGTTTGGCCTTCGACTTGGCACCAAGGAAGCTGATGGAGTGTGAAGAGACGGCAGGGGAGGCCGTTGATTCTGGATCGATAGGGTCCCTAGTCATATCAAGTACCCTCCGAAAATTTTGGCCACTAACGTCCATCGTCGCGGATTCATAATCGTCACAGGGGACGTCTGCGAACATGGAGTCATCGACCAACATATGTTTGTGAGTCTCAGGCCAAGTCGGGTTCATTGCCACACCTACCTGTGCCCACACAACACTGGTCAGATAATAAAATGGACTTCATAATACCTCTTCCATTAACCTCCCGAGATAATAGTGTCACACTTTACCTTTTTCGAACGTTTGACCAAATCTGTTCATCTCATTTCCACCACGGTAAACTTTGATTCCCAAGAAGCAGCCCGCCTTAAGGTTGACCATAATTTCTCTTCACATGGTCACAACACCAGCCATTCAAATATCGATCCACGTGGATCTATGCAATAGGCGATCACCAAATATTTTGTCACACGCTCAAATATTGTCGGATTATTACAAATGAGGGATCTATGTCTTCAGAAAGACCTTGACTATCGACTACAACTATCGCTTTCACTCCTTGGCACACGATGAAGCTCGACGCCCTAGGTAGCCGCTTGAGTCAGAGTCGCTCATGGAGTTGTAATAAACAGATGTTGAGAGCCAGTATAGCTATTCACAACGCTGTCACCTCAAACAACTAGTTGCACGTCCACGTTCACAAGGTGTTTGTCGCGCTGCAAAAAAAGCGGCCCTATAAGTTTGTATCCCTGGTGATAGTTTGGCCTGGAGAGCAGTATATAAGTGATGCTTTTCGGGCACAATCTTCCTCAGCCTACTCAAGCTCAATTGACGAGGGATGAATTCCCCGAAACATTCTGTATTGAGCAGGGAGTGGTGCTTTCTTGCTGGTTTGCCGAGTGGAAGGTGCGACGTACTCCTCGTGCGCTCCGGATGGCAGTCGTGAGTCATTTAAGTGTCAAGTTCGGCAAGAAGGGTGTGCTCCTCTTTGGAGCAACTGTAACAGGTAGCCGAGTGGCAGGCGCCGTGCGCTTATATGCGGAGATACACTAAAATTAATATACATAAGGTCAAGTTCCGTATTGCTTCCGTATTGGTCGGGCAGGGATACTACACCCTCCCTTCCTACAGATAATCACGCCCTCGTGATTTTCCAAAAATTAGTGAAGAGTTACGAACACAGCGTCAACCGGAAGATGGCAAATTATATCGGAAATGATAACGTTTGGAATAGACAGAAGAAATGAACTGATAACAAATCATAAAGTAGAAGCACACCAGGTTCACATGATCTCACGGGGTCAAAAGGGGAAAGAACTGTCCTCCAAATAGGACCTGAAAATCCACAGCACTCTTGCTGCACAACGCTGGCACAACCCGCCAGGAACATCGCAGTTCAAAAACCGAACTGAATACACTATAACTATAAGGGGCGTTGTCACACACATTGTCCCACGTTAGCTGGGTAAACCGTGGCTCACCATGATCAGACGCCTACCAAACTAAACTGGATTCACACACTCGCATTAAGGAAAACTGAAAAGAACAGGGAGACTGAAGGAAGACAGGAAAGAAAATGCCAAACCTGGAATCAGCGTTAGTAACCACGGCGGCGGCTGGAGCTATGGCGGAGGGCGAGCCAGGTTTTATCTTCATCTTGGTTGAGCCGGTCACTCAGAGCAGCTAGCTCGGCGTCAGACAAATGACCTCCCTCCTCGTTTTGAATCTTGGTCTTCACATTGTCGATAGCATCGCTTTGCGCGACGTAAAGAGTGATGGTCTAGCCAGGAAGAGTGTTGACGAACATCTGCATCCCACCACGGAGACGAAGTACCAAGTGAAGAGTGGGCGCCTGCTTCCGACTGCGTGCCGGCGAAAATCAAACGCTGCTGGTCTTGGGGAATACCTTCCTTGTTTTGGGCAGCAGCCTGCCTGTTGTCGTGTTCATCAGCTTCGCCATCACCAAGCGACCCCCTACCTACATGTATACACATGTAGGTAGGCTGTCGCTTGGAATCGCCATCGGAGTCTCCGGTGGATGCCATGCGGAGGGAAGGGTGATCCACGCTAGCACCCTGACTGTGCTGCAAGCTAATAAGCAGGGCCAGGCCCAGGAAAGCAAGAAACATGATTCTCATCTTGATTCGTCCCACGGAGCTGCAGCGGGTTGAGCCATGGCGGTCTGGGGTCGAATCACGTTGTTTTTTGTTTGTTTTTTAAACACCGCTGCCACCAATGTAACAGGTAGCCGAGTGGTAGGCGCGGTGTAATCAACAAGAGTTCGTTTTATTCTTCTCTTCTCTCAGGTACACACCTGGTATATAATTATTAGTGAAAGAAGAAGCGGCAAATAAATAACTTTCTCTCCGGTGCATACCTAGAGGTTGACTACTTCTTCTTCGAGTTAGCTTTGTCATTGCTATCTAATCTCTCTAATTAAACAGAAATGCGCAGCAGCTTTTATGCAGCAGACGCCGTGCGCTTATATGCGGAGATACACTAAAATTAATATACATAAGGTCAAGTTCACACACAAGCGGAAAAACCGTCAGAGATCAAGTTCCATTACACAGTGTTTCACCGTTAAAGCAACGGATCATCAGATCGATGATCAAACAAAGTATGATACACTGGTCATATACTCAGAAGGTGTGAACTCCGTCACTATGGAGTGTGAAAATTATCATTATGTCGGGTCCCGGATGTGACAAGTCCATTTTTCATGATGCATTGTACAGAGTGCCTAGGTGCTAGATGAGGGTGATGATATTGCGGGGTGTGACCAGCCCATTTTTCATGATGCATTGCACAGAGTGCCTAGGGAAAGGTGATAGCGCAGAGTGGTGCCATGCCAGGTAACAGATATAGAGGCGCTACCAAGGCCATAGAATAATCACTGTCCTTATGTGATGGGCACAAAATTTGATAGGACATACTTGCTTTCGTGCCTGCATTTTGACACAATCTCATTTCGCTTGTTTAGCCTGGTGCGGGCGTCGGTTTCGAGGATGTGATACTTCTCGGTAGTGCAGAGGCCACATCTCTTGGACGTGTTATCGAACGAGGTGGCCCTGTCGCGGATCTTCCAGTCAATGACGTACTGTCTGTTGTCCCGCTTCATCGACCAAACATGCTTTGACAACTCGGTGGAATTCTCATAGCGGTCATGCCTGAGCGTAGTCAAATGGTTGGAGTAGCGAGCTTTGAAAGGCGGCGCAGACATGCCGGTATAGACCTTGGCGTTACGGGTGTCGTCCGACACCATGGCCTGGTAGATGACGTTGTCCGCCTGGCACTTTCCTTCGAGTGGACACGAGTTCTTGATCCTGCAGTTGCAGTCCTTGTCCGGTGTTGGTGGGTGCAACACTCTCTTGTTGTGGGCCCTAGTGAGTCGGGCCATATTCGGCATGCAGCTATATGTGATCTTCACAGTGTTCCTGTTGAATAATTTGTGCATCTTGCTGCCCTTAGGGAAATGCTTTCGGATGAGGCTCAGGAACCGTGCACCGATGCCTGTGGCCACACTCGCACTATATGGCGGGTTGGACCAGATAACCCTGCGGTCACGATTTCTCTTCTTGGGACGACTGCCCGCTGCCAGTGTCGGTTGGTCTTCATCAGGGAACGACAGTTCACTTGCGTGACCGCTTGCGCGTAGGGCATCGGCATAAAGCGGCCGCGCTTGCTCGAAGACCTCCTTGGTGCATGAGATTGATACGAGCCGCTTGTTGACGCCAACTGGTATGCTCTTGATCACGCTAGGCGGGTGGTTGGACTTTGTGTTGACATATTATAGTGGCGTGTCGTTAGGCTTCCTGTAGGGCTTGTAGATGCCGGTTGCGATGTTCATGGTAATGTCGAGGAAGTTCACGGCTTTCATGTTGGTATCTATTGTTATTCTCAGGCCGAGCTTCCTGAATGCCTCAATAACATCCTTACGGACCCGGTCCGCGCGGTGGCCATTAGCGTTTCGGAGTATGGCCAAGCCATCATCCCTGTAGAGACCCACGTTTTCTTTCCCGAAGATCGGCACTAGCTTACTGAGGATGAAAGCGCCAACCAACTCGCAGGCTTCCGCCCCATCATGCGATCCCATGGTAACATCAAAAATCTCGTCTTTGTCCTTTTTCATCCATGCTCGACCACCCGCGAAAAGCAGTGATTTTCTGGCGTGCATCACGATATCGATGTTGCTCTTTCGGGTGAGAGCATTACTACTTGCATGCTCCAGGGCACTTTTCAGCAGTTCCTCACAAGTTCCGTATTGCTTCCGTATTGCTTCCGTATTGGTCGGGCAGGGATACTACACAACCAACTTCATGACTAATACAGCCGACGTCGCAATTTCTAAGTTCACATTATTGAATGTATGTTTTAATCATTGTTCAGCATAAATACTCTTCAGGGACAACATTCCACTGATGAATGTGACGGGAAAATCGAAAGATTTCATGGCTTTGTTGTAGTGTGGCGATGGCAGCATAATTTTTGTTCCATTTATTGCTATTTTTAGAAGTGTTGTCTCCGCGTCGATTATTAATTTTATAACGTTAAATAAAAAGATTTATCCGATTTCGCTCAAAATCTGCAGGTGGGTTCCCTTTGGGGTTTAGATTCATTTGTCCAAAGCCCTTGAAAAAATTTCTGAAAGTAACCTTGAAACTTGCATACCCCTAAAAAATGGTCGAAATCTCACATTACTTATGGACCAGTGACGCCTTCTAGGTTCAGCCTGAGTTACGCCGCAGCGTGTACGAACAAGCTTCCAACAAAACTCCATCAAGCCAACATTGCTTTACCTTAGAAGAATTCCTGGAGCAGTTCCGCTAAGCCACCCCGGCATCCCAGAAGACGAAGGCCATCACCCCTGAAGCCCCAAACTATCGTCTTGAAAATACCCAGTTTACAAGCGCTGATGAAACAGCCAGCTACATGTACGTCCTCAATTAGCAACAACTATATGCACCAGCAGATAGTAGAACAACTCTTCTAGTACTGAGGACACGTCCCCCATCTTCCTTTGGAGGTTTTCTTGAAATAAACCTTTTTTAGTTTTTCCACCCAACCATGCCGAAATACGGCCAAAGTCAAACCTGCGCAGGAAAGCTCGCCCGTCCGCGACGCGTCATTGGCTGTTAGAGACTGGGGCACTATTAGAGATAGGGCATTATTCAAGAGAGGACTCTAACCGCACGAGTAAGGTAAGTGCGTGACTGTGTGAGTGCGTGTGTACTCATGTAATTGAAGAGAGCGAGCGAGAGAGAGAGAGAGAGAGAGAGAAAGAGAGAGAGAGAGAGAAAGAGAGAGAGATAGAGAGAGAGAGAGAGAGAGAGAGAGAGAGAGAGAGAGAGAGAGAGAGAGAGACGGAGAGAGAGAGAGACGGAGAGGGAGAGAGAGAGAGAGAGAGACTTTATCTCTACCCAATGTTCAAGTGAAGGAGGAGAGGGTCTTTTCAAGTTTTCACACAACTGTTATGATGGTTGACTGTGGTTCATATATCACGAACTGGAGTTACATGCACGTACATGTACAAGTATAAAGAAATATGACATTTTGGCCATGTTTAAGTTAATCGGTACAGATAAGGGCAAAAACAAAGTAATTTTTCGTACTCGACTGGTTAGGTGAACATAATCGCCTACTGAATATTTCCAGACAAACACAGTGTATTATTCTCCACGGAATGACCTGTAATGTGTGCTAGTTCTCAGATATCAGCGTCGCCTGCAGCAAGATTAATGGGTACGCAAATCATGCAAACCAGACAAACATGTTCGCATAAGCCACTTCGAATAGATTTAAATTGACAAAACAGGTACAAAATGGAAAAAATGCCAAACAAAATACAAAACTCATAGTACGGATACGACGTGGGTACTGATATCCACCAAGGCGTGTGCAAACCAAAGCTAAAGAAAATACTCTCGATACGTTGCATAAACTGAACTGCACTTATTCCGTGGGACGTGTTCACGTGGAGATTCTCCTCATTATGACTACACGAGTACAGAAAGTGATCAAGGACTTTGAACATCATTACAGTGTCACGTGTTCTGATATCGTGCTACAAGCCAGGTAGGATAGCGTGGTAAAATTTAGGTCTTTTCTCGTCTTTCTCATATGTTGCCTACCTGTACACTCCGGCCTTGAGCAATCCATACCGCGGTGTCGGGGTCAAACATTCGAACCATCAAGATAGGCTTATTACGGGCATCTACACGCACAATTCTCTTCTTCTTCTCCGAGCCATCACCCTTCATTTTCACGACATCATATGTATCCAGCGAACCGGCACATCGCGATATTTGGATGACGTCACCAGTCACACAGCCACCAATGGCTGGTTTAGAAAGGGAGCGTTCTTGAGCGGAGGATGCAAGAACGAGTTTCATTTCTTGACTAGTCTCTGTGCAGTCCCATGTAAACCCAATGTGGAGTTTACTGGATTCGCAAAATTCAATTTGTATTGTGATTGGTCCAGAATATCGGTCTTCAACCGGTTTGCTGGCTCGAATAGTAGCAAATCCATCCATGACTTGCTGCAGCAGCGTGCCCATATATCCTCTGAAACGAGGAGAAAAACATGGGCAAGTTTCAATGAATCCTCTAGGGGAACTGTACCGTGGGTCAAAGTAGCTAGCCCCCGATGGGTGCACGAAAATCCATGTTTTGAAAGGTTCATCCTTTGTCAGGTCTGTGTGGTATGACGGGTTCAGCAATTCCGGTAATGGGCATGGAGGATCGAACTGTAGTTCTAGGAAGAAGGCCGCCGGGCGAGCAGATTCTTCCTTGAATATAGTATGCACTTCACCTGTCCTGTAACATATTATCGGCAATGGAACAGCTGCTGTCCGAGCACCATTACCCTCATATTGAGTGGCCCAGATTTGAATGCTGCAGGCTTTCAACCTAGGTTCGGATACATCAAGGCCTCTCGAATTTCTTACTAGCGCAACAATCGGCTTTGACGCACCAGAAAATGTGGAGGAAATTCCCGAGTCTCTACACGAACACGCCGAGAGATCGATGTCAGTGTTATCAACAACTTTTCCCATAGCATCGATTCTGCTTTTCAATTTGGATAGGTTCTCGTACGCAAACATCCCAGTCTTCATAAACGATAACGTATGGGCGCCACTAGACCGCATCAGACTTCTTAGGACCTGAAGCAAATGTGGGTACAAGTTAAGGAGGTCTTCGTTGCGTAGAGCAGCTCTCGTGATGTTCTGTTGGACTTTAGCTTTGTGCAGAGCTTCAGTATACTCAGTCAAGAATTTGGCTTGGCAATCGGCTTGCTTCTGCCTCCACATTTCCACCTTCCCCTCCAGTTCCTGTTCTCGATTCTTAATGACCCTAAGTTGGTCGTCGCAGCTCTCGTGTATCAATCTTTTGACATCGGCGACTTGACCAGCTACGTCCACACCAAATGCTTCTAGGAGATCCTCGGCATACTGCAGGCTTGCATCTACTTCATAGTCTTTGGTCTTGTGGATGATGTTTCTGAACCGCTCTGTTAGTCTGTGCCGTACTGCTGCGGCTTCCTTAGCTATATCGCCAATCTGATCTCCTTTGGAAGTGTGCTTGTGCTGTTGCTTGCACTTATCACACAAAACATCTCGACATTTAATGCAGTAATGTCTTATCTCCATCTGGCTGTGGAAAGGACACGTGTGATTTCGCCTGTGTTGTTTGGCCTGCGACTTGCGACCAAGGAAGCTTATGGAGTGTGAACGGGCGTCAAAGGGGGTAGTTGGTTCTGGACCTATAGGGTCGCTACTCACAGCAAGTACCCTTCCAGGGTTTTGGTCATTCACCTCCACCTTCTCGGATTCATTTTCGTCACATAGAACGTCGTCAAACATAGAATCATCGATCAACACCTGTTTATGACTTCGAGCAGGAGGTGGACATGGCGTAGGACGTTGACAATTGGCACAACATATTGTCCCATCTTGTTGAACGCTGGCTGGCAGACAGGCATAGCAAATCTTATGAAGACACTTGAGTAACTTGCCGTCTTTCCCGGAATCATCGTTGCAGAACACACACGATGGTCGCATCTTGCAATCGAAGAGAACTAAGAATTAGTACGTGCTGTGCTACGACTGCGCTCCGAGCATCATGAAGACGAACCAGAACCAATCTTCACTTAGGTCTGAATAGTTGTCTCTGGTCCTGAGGAACACGTTACTTTAATGGGAATTTGGGTGAGGGCCTCCACAAGTCATTCAAAATTATAGCGCGATGTTTGCTCAGTGATGCAAACGTATAATAACGGTAGCACTTTCAAGTCTCGTCGGTGGAGTGGATGCTGGCCAGGAGCGTGCAGGCTTGGTGCAAGAATTGCTCTGCATACATGTATATAATTATGTAAGAACTACGCAGGAGCAGCTATCACCTGAGGCACCCATATCCACCTGGGAAATCAGCGCTGCCTACACATCCCGTAACTATTATCCCTTACGGCGCTGATTTCCCTAGTGTGTGCTTACACGCGCACCAACCAGCCAACTAGCTTTGCACTAGCCCAAATTGCTCTTTCCTTCAACTGGCACTAATTTTCTCTGGCCCTGATCTTGGCTCCTATCATTCTCACTTCACCCCACCAGGCCTTGTTATAAGACCACTTTTTGTGTCTAGTCCACTATTGTTGCTTTTTGGCTGCCTGATGATTGCACCTGCTTGAGCATGAAACTCTTGAGTAGCAAAAGTGAAATGATGTTTTCTTGGTAAACTTTGTTTTCCATCAGATAATTATGTATACATGTATAACTGATACGGATTATGGCAGCAGCACAAATATCACGCAGAAGAGCCAATTATTTGCACTAAACGTTCTAAATTTCTTTTGCCTGTGTGCAGGCTGGAAAACATTCATAGCAGACCCTGTGAAGATACTTTAAAAGTGTGCCTGCTTTCTGAAACTCCTCTTTGCAGAATACACACTGTGCCTGCATCTTCAAATCGAACAGTACTACAACTGTTAGATAGTCCTGGTCAGGTTAATGCTACAAACAAGACAAAGAACAGGCATAGCAAATCTAAACTTTACATCTTACTGAAGTCATTCGAAACATCAACTTAATTGACGTAAATCTCTAGCATCCACACAGGATGCAATATTCCAGCGCTATATTTGTGTCGGACCGGTTACTTTCACAAAACAGAATAATTGTCAAAATATCGTAGGTAAAGTCGGTATCATCTAGGAATTGGGACCCTTTTCGTGCAAAGATTTGATTACTCAGCTGATGGTGCAATCATTAATTTTGTTGGTTCTATTTTCTAACAAGCCGATCACTAGGATCTCATGCATGACAACTTACTTTTACGAACAATGCCATCGTTCCTGCTGCTTTTAGGCCGGACTCCGCGGAATGTGCCGGCATAGTTTCGGGAATTATCGGTGTGATTTTTAAAACGGGAATTATTGGCAATTTTTGTGGAATAATCGGTAAAATTTGAGCAATGCCCCTCTTTTTTCAATTTTGTTTCCATTTATAACACCCTGATTTGTACCAAAAAGCTTGTGATCCTGAAGTTGATCGCCCGGTATTTCAAAAAAGAAAGAAAAAAAGCTTACAGCCGAGTTTCAGGCGAACCGCAAAAAAACCTGTACGCGGTACGGTATCTGCAAAAAAAGGGAAGAAAAAAAGCATTATTGTGAGAATTATTGGAGGAATTACGGAAATAATCGGTCGAAATTTTGAGCAATGCTCAAAGGAAGTATCGGTAAAAATACGAGCATATTCCGCGGAGGCCCAGCTGCTTTCCACCAAGGTGTGGACACTGCAGCTCCAGCAATGCACAGCCCCTCGCCCTTTTAATTATCGTTGCGTAAGGTTTAATTCGCGGAGGTTTGCAACTAATCTAGACTTCGCATAAGGCTATATTGGAAGGCGGCGGATACCTGGAGCATGTAACTAGCAAGGTGTCGTCACTACACGGCAGAGCTATCGATGGTGGCACGAAAATGCCATTACAATCATGTACATGTTGGAAAAAGGATTGGAGGGATAGTGGCTTAGCTTCCAAAATACAACTACAAAAAATGTAAATGTACTAGTGAGTAACCAAGCTTCCTTTTTGGCATACAGATTCGCTGATGATAACTTAGTACCTTTGTGGCAAAACCAAACCCGATGTTGATACCATGCATAGATTTCTGTAATCCAGTGTTCCCTTACATAACAGTAGTCTGCTTTGCTGAAGCGCATCTTGACACTTCTCGACATGTTCCCTGTGGCAGTGAACACGGGTATTTTCAAGTTTGAATGCAAACTTGGACGAGAGGGGGCAAAATGTTTCTAGAGGAAACAGGGGCACACACATACAAACATGAACGCACGTATGAGAAAGCGCACATTCTCGTAAACTCACAGAGATTGATGAGGGCAAAACCATGCTACAGGCTGGACATCTATCCATGGGAGTTGTTCACAACATACTGTAATTTTACAAATTTTCGGTGTGCTTTTGTTTTCGGTACTTTTGGTGCCTCTGTTTCATACCTAAATTTTCAATACACTAAAAAAACACTAACACACTTAATCCAATAGGAAACTGCTGCTCTGTACCTAAAATTTCTGTTCTCCAAACCTGGCCTTTTGCCCTCATACTGAAAGTATTGAGCACCTAAATTTCTGAAAGACTTGAGCAGTAATTTCGAAAATCACTTGCGCTCGCTTGTGATTTTTGATCCCAGTCGTCGTTCCTATAGAACCAGGGAATGAATCAGCTACTAGCTAAACAGCGTTCTCACCAATGCGCCACCGATCCCTATAATTGTCATCTTATTCCAAAGGCAATATGTTGCACATCTTCCTTATACCGTTAAGTCACAAGTGGTTAACAAACATGGCGCTGGAATTATGTATGGCGGTGGTATCTATCAGCTCACATCCTCTTAGTCATATTCCTCTCTCAGTGACGTTAAAAGAAAATAAATCACATCCTCTAAGCCATGTTGTAAACTTGTTCTCAGCGACGTGTACTCCCTGGTCAAGTTCATATCCGCTATGTGTTTGTCTTGCCCGTGTATACACGTAACAAACAGTAGCTTATTCTGCTTATCAGTTTATTTTGTGCGACTGGATGATGCGGCCACCCTGTGTATTCTGTAGAGATGGAGTCGATAAAGAAGGCAAACTCCTCACCTGTCTTCACAAGGTCTGCATGGAGTGCTTGGCAGCCAGTGTTCAAGACTACGGGAGAATAATCTGTGCCAAATGTCGACGTCCTACGCCATGTCCACCTCCTGGTCGCAATCACGAACAGCTGTTGGTGGACGATTCCATGTTGGACAATGTTCCACACGATCATGCAGAACCGAAGGTGGAGCGCGCTAGTGATGAAGATCAAGAATCAAGCAGCTCTAGCCAAAGTGGCCAGAAAACGATACCTCGGCAGGGGCGAGTGCACCATTGTCCTGTCCACGGCAAGATGAAGATTCGACATTACTGTACCAAATGTAAAGAGGTTCTGTGTGAAAAGTGTAAGCTCCAAAGCAAACACGCTTCTCATACTGATCAGATTGGCGATATCAGTTTAGAAGCTGTACCTTTACGTCACAGACTGACGGAGCGCCTGAGAAACATATCACCCCAAGACAAGGAAGAAGAAGTGGAAGCAGGCATGAAACACGCTGGTGATCTCATTGAAGCATTTGGCTGTGACCTCCAAGGAAAAGTAGCTGATATCAAGAGATTGATACATGAACACTGCGACGAGCAACTTCACCGGATCAAGCAACGAAAAGAAGAACTGATGAATGAGGCGGAATTGCAAAGTAAGAAGTTAAGGGAGCTACATGCTCAAACATTGGCCGAACGCAACGGAGTTGTCTTCCAAACCATTAGCAAATCTTCTCTGAGGAATGAAGATCTCCTCAAAATGCATCCACAATTGACTGAAATTGTTACAAGTTCTTTACAGCACCTCCCCCATAATTATTCTCGGATGCGGAGATTAGCGTTTGAACGCCAGAACCTTTCAGGTTTGGAAGGCATTATCGGCAGTACAGGAAAGGTCGTGGACAACACTGATATCGATTTGTCTAGGTGTGAATTTTCAGAAAAGAACGATAGGTATATCGGTTATGTAGGCGAAGAGACGAAAATTACAGCTTTGGTAAATAATTGGCTAGGCAATCCCATATCTGAACCCGCATTGAAAGTCTGCAGTATTCAAATCTGGGCAACTGAAATCCAATCTGATGGTGCGGAGGTCCCTGTGGCAGTGCCGATATCAAGTTACGGCAAAGGCGCAGTACATGCTCGCTTCCAGGGTCATGAAGATGGTGTTTTCATTCTGGAAATATGCTTAGATCGTCCTCTTCCCGTGCCAAATTCAGAAGAGGACATAATAAATAATAATAATGAAATATTCAAATTGGGCTCTTTTAAGGTTATGGCTACCCTTATGGTCTACAAAAGCAGAGCCATTATATTTGATGAATCCGACAGCTTTCCGAGAAAGTTCATTGACGTATCCCTCAATTTTTATACTGAGCCCTGCGTATACCCTTACACCACTCTGCGCCATATTAAGGATGGAAATGCTAGCATCCGAGCCCTAGAACCTATTCAAGAACGTTATTTTGCAGTTGCAATAGAAATTGTGCACTGCGCATCCAGTAAACTAGAAATAGGATTTACATGGGACTGTAGACAGAGTGACCAGAAAATGAAACTGCTTCTTGCATCCTCTGCTAAAAAACGTTCACTGCATACTCCTATTAGTGGCTGCAGTTCTGGTGAGACAATACAAATATCACGCTCTCGTAAATCGCTCGATAACTATAATATTAAGCATATTTCCTTTGAGTACGAGCTTATTAAGGAACATAATGCACGGATTGACGCCGGTAAAAAGCCATTTTTGATGGTTCGTATGTCCCACTCCCATACATGTATAGCCATATATGATTTGAACTTGGACTCCATTTTTGAATAGATACACGCATGTTGAGGAGTAGAAGAGCCAAAACGCCCAAAATCATGCCCTGTTTGATGCAGTGTTATTGGACAAAGTACGTCACTCGCTGATCTCTTATTTGCTATAATCTTGTCTTAGATAATGGCCAAATGCTATGGCATTACCATTTACATCGTATTAGGGAATGTTTCGTCTCGTCACTTCTATTATCAGTTTTCGTTAACTTGGTTGTGTATTATAGTGTCCCGTGTCATTCATTTCACCCGATAAATAAGAGCCGCATTCAGGTTAATATTCCATATAACCTGCTTGAATTTAATTCGCCAAAGATAGCTATGCTTGCCAAGGATGCTGTCCTATGATGTTAGCTGTTAATAATAATAATAATTCGCGGGATTCGCGTTGGCATCGCTTGAATGTTCAGAAACACACAAACTAGCCTTCGCTTCCGCAGGCCACCACTATGCCTATGCCTTGCACACCTTAGTGGCGAATGCAGACCTCACAAGTGAGTCAGGGGAGAGTAGGTGAGTCTCTCAACCAATCGGGCGTGTAACGGCCCATAACCCTGTAAACTGCATCCTTGTTACCCTCACTCCGAGCTGTGAGTACCCAGTTGACCGTGGGTGTCGGCGCAGTTCACCACGCATAAAAAGTCTTTACTCACGTAAAAAGTCTTTACACGCTCCCTGCTACCAGCGCGGGTCTCGAACTCTGTTATATCATCAATAATTTGGTTTGCAACGTGTGGATAAGAAGGTCCTCGAAACGTGCAATGTGAAAAAGGTAAAACACGATCAACATCTAGGAGTATGATAAGTATGACATCACTTGCTATCAGATCAATAATATTTATCTGGATAGAGTGTCCATCCCAAATTCAATAAAATGTGTGAAAATCACCGTTCGGATGTAGATAGGATTAACTTAATTAAGTGTTCCACATCTGTAGGAACACCACCCGCCTCAACTTCCCTCAACTTACTTCCCTCAAGTCGCCAAGCGTGAAGGAAAAAAGTGGGGTACAACCGTACAGGTGCCAACATGTTTTTTTCATTTTTTGCGCATGTTGTCATAATTATTGGGCGCTTTCGATTACACGTTCACACAATTCTGAAACTGTTTTTTAAAATTCTGGAATGACCAGAATGAGCGTATTCCGGCGTTGTAAACGAACGACTGGAATTCACAACGCATTTTATTCAGGTCATGTCACAAACACTGTTGACAGATGCGTCGACTCTGCTCCTGTCTAACAGGTTCAGGGAAGATGCGAGCTGTGTTTGTTATTATTATTATGTCACAAACGAAATTGATGAATCGCCAAAAGAGATCAAGTACACCCTAGCGATCGATCGCGCGCACGTGGACCTAGCATCGCGCACACTCCGGCCAGGGAGGCTCTTCGCGCGCTTGAGTCATGTCCAAACCGGTAACACACCGACAGTGCAATTCTGGCGCCAGAATTAGAGAAATTCCGCCTTCTCTTCAGAATTGATGGATTCGACGGAATTGGATAAAATCAATTCTAACGACGGAATGTGTCACTTTTTGTGTAATCGAACTGTGCATCAACAATAACTAATTCTAGAATTGACCGAAATGCGTGTAATCGAAAGCGCCCATTGTCACACTACCGTAGTGAGATCTAACAAATGATGTACGTTCGGATCAGGGTGTCGTGAGCCTCGTGGCACATCATGGTAGATCTACATGGTAGCCCATCGCTTCAGCTGTGGTAAAACGTTCGCCAAAAAGAAATCCTAATGACGTGCCGAAAGCAGCGCCAAGGCGTATGGCGGTATGCACCCCCTTCCTGGGATGAGTTTTTGTACTCTGCACCTTGAAGACGATGAAGTACACACACATGCATGTGTCGAATAGCGCCGACGGTAGCACTGAAGTCAGTCGTTATTAGAGAGGTTGTGCATAACGAAAATTCGTAAAGATCTTTCGGAATCTGAGCCGTCTGGTAGTGACGAAAATTCGTAAAGAAAATCTGTTGTGCTCAACGAAAAACGTAGTGTGACCATAGTGACCCTTTCGAGTACTTTTTCCGCTGTATGCGCGCGTGGTGAACAATCTCTTCCAGTCGTCGCCTTTGGCAAACAGCTCCAGCAGCTTCATCACTCTGTCGCGATTAGCTTTCTTCGTCACACCACCGAACTGAGTTGGGCTCAAGTTTTCCAGCTCACAGGCAACGATCTCCATGGCTGGAGACCCTCGTCGAAACGGTTGGTCGTGAGAACGAAGCTGCCTGAGAAGGGCGAGGTCCATCGCGAGATCAAAATTTTTAATGTCCTTCGCTGAGACGTCGCAGGAGAAGACGAAGACGCCGAAGTGGCAGAATTCTGCTGCGGGGATTCAGCAGAATAATTTGTCACAGGGCGAGCACTGACAGGACTACCAGATCTGACAGAACTAGCCGAGCGCTGTCCAGGTGACAGAGGATCGCTGGTGAGAGCGGGAAAGAGATCCATCAGCTCCACAGGATGCCGAGTAGGAAGAACTCGCAGAACGACTTGAAAAGGCCATGGCGAAAAAATCTTGACACCACGTGCATCAACACAGCTACATGTACATGTATACAGAAGCTTGCGAGAAAGAAGCGAAAGTTCAAAACGTAAGATCTTCAAGTTTCGCGTTCCTCCTCGCGAAAGTTCCTTTCCTTTTTCGTTACTCGTGCCCAGACTACGTCTAAGTTACGAATTTTCGTTATGCACAACCTCTCTATTATGCTGCGATGATATGACTCGAAGGTGCATAAAATAATCATGAATTTTTCTCTTGCCTGAATCCACATTCTGGTTGGCTATCGGCTTTGTGCTCCCTTGAGCCTTTTTCACAGTTTGAACAAGGACAGCTCGCTTGCCCTGGTAAATACTTTGGTGAATGAATTACTTGTACGGATATTCTGGATGTGCTCGAGATAGAGGACCCGACTATCTACCCAGGACGCAACTGAGTTGCTCCTAGATTTTCTGTCGATACCAAAGGAAAAGTCGTAGATTTACTACTAGTTTTGTGTAGAAATGTTGTATTGCTGAAGATAAAAGTAGGCCGAAAGGTAGTTGACCCAACAAGTAAGTTGTGTAACCATAGTCCTATTTCCCCTGCCGTCCATGCAAGACGACAGGGGTAAACAGCATGTTCCTTGCTTTGGAAGCCATTATCTCGCTCTGGTGTGGCATTCGATACATTGGACGAAGACAGCGGCGTTCCTAGCGGCATTCAACCCGGCGAGTCCTTCGTCGGCATCGACTGGAAGTGCGTCACGACATTTCGCCATTTGGAAACACACATGATTCCCTAGGTACTTTGGAGGTTCCGGCCAAGGACGGTTCAACAAAAAACCGACCGCGACGATGGCATGGGTCTAGTCACCATTGTGCTGGCGGAATGCGAACACTGAGAGGCACATCTCCCTGCGAACGAACTGGATGGCAGGTGAGGATGAGAACTATTATTTTTGATAAATGTTTGAAAGTGAAGTAGGTCGATGTACTTCCTCCGCTAAGGTTGCGCTCACACGACGGCAAACACTTTCGAGAAAGGCTGCACGGTGAGCGAGAAAAGTACTAGCGCGCTCACACGAGACTTTTATGCTTACGATAACGATGCACGCAAGTATCAGAGAGAGAGAGAGAGAGTAAAACAACCTATTTCGCTACTCTCTTGTGGGGAAATTCCCCGGGCGCGCGGAGAAATGAAAAATTCATCATGTGGATTGCCACCGAGTTTTTTCTTCGTTGTGGAGAAGATGCTCATGCACGATGAATGACCAATATGCTGCACTGGTGTTTTTTGGGTGTTGAGACTTCAGTCTTGAAGTTGTGTTCTCAGTGCATGTATCTGACGAGGTGAAGGAGGGATCGACTCGGCTAGTTTTGTTCTTCTCGCGAAGGAGAAGTCAGGGCATGCAGCTCTGGCTGCACAGTGATTTCATCTCGCTCGCGCAGCAGTGGCAAAATTCACTGCTGTACCAAGATGCTCGGCAGGCTGTCCAAGGCTTTTAGGAGATATTTGCTTCGGCAGATGCTACGTATCCACGGAGTTCTCCACTAGTCTGCGATCTGAGTACTGAGTAACAACAAACTGACTGGCACTTGAGCAGAAAAAGCCGTCAAACAGTATGGTATTCATCAGACATCATGCACAAACGCTCAGTGATTATGCTTTTATCGTTGCCCCCCACCCCTCTGGAGGTTCCGAGCAAGCGTTTATATTTTTCTCGGTGCGATTATGATTTTCGTGGCACTCGACCTAATCACCATGGTCACTTACCTGTACCCGTCTTTTTGCGCATCGTGTGAGCGCAACCTAAGCAAAACTTTGTTGCATTTTTGCAGTTTAGTCCAAAGCATTCTATTGCCACAAACACGCCTTGCAAAGTGGAAAACAAAGCAGCTTTTGAGAGATAACGTTAGTTATTTACAGGTGTCACAAGGCACACAGCTCGTTTCAAAGCAGCCCGGCTTGTCTCTTCGTCAGGATGTGATGACGACTCACTCCCTGATGACATTGAGTCTGCATCATCTCTGACTTTCACCTCCAGCACTGCCAGCTTTTGTACCGCAGCCTTTACAAGTTATGGAGACACGATTTAATTGTGCAAATCGCCAAGTTTTTTTTCACTTGACCTGTGAGCTTGACGACCCCCACGGTGATGCTGGTAGTTGTTGTCTCAGCCACTCTCCAGAATGCCATGGAAGGAGCCATACAGACCCAACCAAATGATCCACATCTAGACAGCGGGGTATTCGTGCCAGTACCCTTTCACAGCCTGCAGAAGCTCCTTCCGGGTTTCCTTTGCCACAAGTGACACATCTGTTTGCAGGCAGTGCAAGAATGCCAAGTCGTTGACGTTGGGATCGGGAATTTGCGCCGGCGGAACGACAACCTGAATGTCGAATCCTTTTGCTCTCTCCTGCGCTGCAAACACACGTGCATTGGTTTTGGCTATGTGCGGACTCGCGCAATCGTGCTGGTACAGCAGTAGCTGGGCGGATTCTGGTTACTTCTGCAAGCCACACGGTCTTTCAAATTGTTTCTCTTTTCACTCTTTTGTGTCATGCGCCTGGGTTTGTGTTCTGGTGACATCCTGTCAGGAAACGGTTACGCTTCGTTGATTTTTTTAGAAAAGGACTCCACGTTCTCCACGTTCGTTGGGGGTTCAAAAGCCTGCCAGAACCATGGATGACAGGGTAGCCACTGACATGTTTTTCTAATGCCAACATAAAGATTATGACGCGAACACAAAAGAACGCAACGAAGTTTTGCTTAAAACAGAGGAAGTAGACAAATGTTTTCTTGTTAGCTCATTCTCTGGGCAACTATCAACAGGACAATTCCCCACCCCTCCACCTAAGGCCTCGGTCACACTACGTGAAAAATGCTGCTCCAGCGTCTGGAGCATGAGTTTTTCTATTTTCCTGATGAAAATGCGGAAAATTTGAGCGTTAGATGGAGCAGTGTGTCGCGCGAGCAAATCGAATGGATGGACACTGCATCACGACATTCTGTGCAGTGCTTTCACAGTCAAACGTGATTTACGTGCACTCCCCTAAAAATTTCGACCTATGTTCAGCATGCACATAATGCATCATGACCATGGATAACATGCACCTGCCATCTTATACATTTGCAGCCATGCAACCCCTAAGAGGGGAACCGGCTACGTCCCTGATTCACTAATGTGCATAGGCAAATACATGTTCACACCAAGTGATGTTCATGATCTCCTGACAGTTGAGTGGTGCACAGTCAGATCTCGCTAATCCGGTCCTCTTTTATCCGGGTCCCTCCCCATCTGGAGGAAAATCGTTGGTTACCGATTTACAGCATATTCCATGAATACATACAGTATGTGTGTTCGATTATCCGGTTCAATCGTCTACCCGGATATTTCTGTGTAAACGGATGTGTGCGGTTATGCGAGGTCTGACTGTACTGGCTAATACTACACAACTGTGACATACTGCTGAATCATATCTTACAAGATCACTGTTCTCATCATCTTTTCATCACCAAACTGCAGATGCTCGGCGGCTGCGGAAGGAATGAAGCAAAGAATATGGTGTGCTCTACTCTTTTGATGCAAGACAGCAAGTAAATCACAGTTGAATTCTTCTGTTCAATACTTGTCTGTGTATGCGCGTGTGGGGGGGGGTGCTTGTGCTGAGTGTTTTGTGCGTGTGTGTGTGGGGGGGGGGGAGGTGAGTGTGTAGGTGCATGCGTGTGCAGACGTGTTTGGGTGTGTGCACATGGCCCTCGCAAGCACTGGAAGGATTGCGTTGTGTCCGATCTAAGAGTCCGTGGCCTCACCAAAGACTGGTATCCTATCGCCTGTTAGTCCCATGCTGACTGGCGGGCTATGTATGCCGAGCCTGCGGAGAATGCGCCTCAGCCTGGCCCAGTGGTATGTACGGATTGCAATCAGTCATTCTCGCGGCCTGGAGATCTTGCTCGCCACAAATGTATGATTGAGCGGGGCAAGCCTATTGCTGAGCAGCAAGGGGCTTGTCACTGTGCAAAGGAGTGCGGGAGTTGGTTTCGCAGCAAGGGTGGTCTAGCTGCTCACAGCTGTTCAGCTCCTCAGCCTCCCGAGCCCTGTTGAGCCTCTGCACAGGATGCCTGCTGTGCTGCGCACTGTGATGTGCATGCTCGCTGCTTTCGGACTGCGCAAGGCCGCAGTCGTCACCGGTGCTCGAGGACTGATCCTCGCCTGGCTGCCCAGCAGCGTATTTCGTTCGCTCATGTATGCGCGTGTTCTCGCCGGCTCCATTTCCTCTGGCATCTCCGGCATCATCAGGCTGAGTGCTCCATGTTCCTCTCTGATGCCCCTCTTGGGCTCACGTGACCCCTGTGGCAGTGGCTCTACAGGACAGGACAGGTGTGTGTGTGTGTGTGTGTGTGTGTGTGTGTGTGTGTCCAACCTGTTGGCTACCTTCTTGCCATAGCATTTGGAAGTTGGATCAGTTTCGGCTCCAAGATCCAGTGTGTCGTTACTATGGCTTTCATGGCTGAGGTTGTTGGTATATCTGTTAGCCCTGGGTTCCCAGTACTCAGCTGCCTATGCCAGTTGGAAAAGTAACCCCAATTCAGTGCTGCCAACCAACTGGGTCTTTTTGCATACTACTGTGACTTCTGATGTTCTGTATTTTGCAGTGTTTTTCCATACTACCAATGTCCTGCCGTGTGCATTGCTTGTGTTGTGCTTTTGGACACGCACATGCTTGTCCGTGGCTTAGTTTGCTAGTCGAAAACATGTTGGACTTGTACCACGACATGATATTCTGTGCTACATGTAGCCGAAGCATGGCATGCAGTGCACACCTGGCTTCTCTTGTCCATTCTATTAAGCTTGAGTTGTGCCCACCTCATCTCATGTGTTTTAATTGGTTCTCTTCTCTAAGAACTAGAAACTAGCTCTTACTCCCTAAGTGTAACTCATCCACTCTTTTGTGCTCCCCTCTCTTTATTGCTTATTCTGTTTGGCTCACTCTACCCAGAGAAGTTAAGGATCTGACCTCACTCCGCCTGTTTAAGATCCGTGCCGCCCCTTATTTACTACGACATAAATAGCTCATTATCCACATGTGCTTTGCGTCTCTGTGTTTTTCACTGTTTTTACTTGACATTATCTTTCTTTACGGAGTTGTTGTTGCTGTTCATTTTGCTACTCCTTCTTTTCCCTCCCCTTACTTTTATTTATCGCCGTGGTTGGCAATCACCCACTCTCTTAAGATTGGCCGGTGTTTCCACCGAGTCTTGAGATGTTGTAATAAATATTATAGGGATATTCATCGCTCAGCTTGCGCTTGCCATGCTTCTACATACATATCTGTAGCTGATCGATCCTCTTCAATTTTCCATACCATTTTGCTCAAATTCCGTCCTGCGGACGAAGGAGTGATTTCGGAAAATTGCGGAAAAATACGGGAGGTGGGCAGCACTGCAAATTTCACATGAAGGTACCCATGCATGTAGTGGCTGCGTATATCAAAGCAGCATGCTGTCTATACTTGTAACCCCAGCAAGTGTAGGGTGTGCATAGATGTGTCTTGGCAGCCTTATCCTGATGTGCTCCATGTCATGTACACCAGGTGTGCATTGGTGGGTTGATTCACATGACTTCGCCAGTTGTGTGGATTAGGCTGTTATCTGGAACTAGTCTTGAGATGTTCCATTCAGATTCAGATCTGCTATCGTTGCTATAAGAGAAAATCTGTGGGTGCGCATCCAGAGCATTTGCAGATCTACGTGTTTCTTTTGCGACCGGCATGTACACGGTACATTGTGTGTTTGTGTGTGTGTACATGTGTGTGGGTGTCTGTGTATGCGTGTGCGTGTGTGCACATGTATGTGCACATGTGTATGTGGCTGCAGTGATGTGTCTGTAGCCTAGTGTAGGTTTGTGGGATTTCTTGGGTGCATTCATGTCAACATGGGTGTGTGCTTGTGCGTGTGTGTGTGTGGGGGGGGGGGGGGCGAAACCGTTGATATCTTTACTGCACATTTTCCTCATCCACATATTGCGATGTCGTGAGCCCGAAAGTGCGGTCATACATTTCGACTCCACCCGTAGGTTGGGGAGGCTGGGGACTGTCAGCTGTTTGGCAGTTCAATAAGCCGTCGGTGCTGATGTTAGGCTTTTTGAAATGCATACATTACTGCCGGGCGCTCAAGAACAGAGCACCTAAGAACAACCAGCCTAGAATTTCACCAAGCACACATACCAATGTATGCAGGGTGACTCAACTGTGCATCAACTATATGTAGTACATGAATATAGTAAAGGTCTGGGCTAGGAGGAAATATACAGCCCGATATCAAGACTCGACAGAAACGCCAATAAGGACTGCGAGTTTTATTCTGAAACCACCAGTGCAATGGCATGGAAAAGAACATAAGCAGAACAACACCAAACTTGTACATTTACTTGGTTTCAACAGGGGATGGGGGAGGGGGGCACTATTCTATAGAGGGCACTATTCAATATAGGGTTCTAGTGAGGTGAGCACAGCATGTATGTCTGTGTATAATATGTGTACAAGTAAGGTTGGAGCGAAAATATATTGCCGATTTTGTCCACCTTGCTTGTAGGAAGGCTCTGTCGTTTAGGGCTTGGCGTCCTTTGTGTGCAGAGAGGACTTGTCCTACCGCGTATATGTATATGTGTGCATGTTCGTCATTATATATTTGTGCTGTGTGTATACATGCGTGTGTACATGTGTGTGTGTATATCTGTTTGTGTATGTGCATGTGTGTTTTTGTGTGTGTGCGTGCGTGCTCGTATTAGTGCGTGTCTGTGTGTGTAGGAGTATGTGCCCCGATATGACATGCAGTACTCTGAATGGGATTCTGAAATTTCCGCTTACTATGGAAGAATGAAGTGGATGAAGTGACGGAAATCACTGACGTGTCCTACCTATGTCATACCGGCCATATCAGAAGAGACACATGACGATTTCTGGCAGAGTTCCCAGGAGAAAGGAAGGAACAAGGTCTGTTTGCCAGCTAGTTTTGTGTACCTGTCACCTGTGTTGCTGTCAAGATTTATATACCGTAGAATCCCGCGGATAACCCCACCCGCATATAAGTATGGAATCAAGCAAGAATACGAGTATGAGATCGCCTAATCACAGCCTGCCGCGCGAAGGGCTGTGATGTAGGCTGATCGAACACGAGTACGAGTGTTTTGATTCCATTACTGAAATGCACCCACGCCATGCACCCAAGCTTGAAACTCATATCGAACTTGTAAATACGTCGCGAAGGGCTGTGATTGGCTGATAGAACATGAACACGACTGTTTTGATTGGATTTCTGACATTCACACGCACTTTGATCTTCCTATCGCACTTAAAAGCACGACTCTCAACCTTCTCGAGCCCGAGTCGAGTAAAAAAAGAGGGAGCTTGATCAGTGATCCAAAGCCCTAGTGGAGCGGGCTTTGATCGTAAAATCAAAGCCCACCTGGGCGGGCTTTGATGGGAAAATCAAAGAACGCTCCACATCACTATGCAGTTCTACTTCTTATAGCATGGTTTGTTCGCCTCATTTAGGCCCTGCTAGGTGCAATGCGATTGGTCATCGCCGTGCCTACTGTCTTATGACATATCAGAAGCCCATATTCGCACCTCAGCCCAGGGAAAGTTCGAACATCACAAAGCTTCATCGTACAAGCCCATGGGCCTAAGTGGTACCAAGAGTCCGTAAATTATGGACTAGAGTTCATAGATTATGGACTCTTGGTCGTGCCATGTACGTATAGTCTGTTTCAAAAAGATTTACAATCAAGTTTGGGTCTTAAAAAGTATGAAGATAAGGGAAATTTGGACAACAAAGTACATAGAATGGCTTGTTAGGACACGGCAAATTGTTCTGTGAAGGTTTCGGAACAATTGGACCAACCGTTAAGGAGTTAGAATTTCGGCCAGGTTTCCGGCCTTTTCCCATGGTTTACAATTTGCCCAGGAAGCCAGTATCGATTTTTTATCAAAACCCACGATTTATCCTTTCCTTTTTGGCCTTGTGGTTATGAATGCTGTCTGCTGACCATGAAGTTGTGAGTTCAAATCCCAACCTATCCTCAAGTCAAACTTTTTTTCATTGTTTTGGTGATCAAGCTGGTTCAAGACAAAGAAGATGGCTGCACCAAACGACTTGTTGTTGGAGGTCGCGCTTCCTGCCGAACTGACTGACACTTGACAGGCTCACGCCATGTGAACACACCCACAACACTGCTATGGTGTGAGTGAATATGGAAGTCATCGCGCTGTAGCTTTTTGAGATTTATTTTTAGTATTTCAAGATCGCCAATTTATTTGAATTTAGCAGTCAACGCCGTCTTCTATATCAGCGTTCACAAGCGTCTGTTTTTCTCAAAATGTCGTCGAAGTCACACGGATAGCTTTGCTAAGTCATGGCCTTGGGAATGAGTCCGTGTCGATGTCGTTTTCGTCACACGGTGAGTAAATTGCATCGCAGCTCAAAGAAACTATTTTGGTCACAAAACGGATTGGGACACATGCCGCTCGTCAACACTTTCGTTTCGACATGTCCTCTCTGACTCCATTATCGATACGAGGAAGAACTCGTTTGTTGTAAACCAGACGTACGTCCATGACTGTGTCAACGTGAGTGAGTTGTCATTTTTCCTGCTTTCGCGCGAAATATTTCTTCGAGTTCACAGTGAGTTTTTCCAGGCAGCGCTCGAGTGCTCATACGGTAAGACGCCAAACTCCGCGGGCGATCGCCAGGGTTGTAAATCTTTTTGAAACGGACTGTAGTATATGTTAGGTTTTTTGTACATTTCAACACAATCATCGGTTGTTTTTGTTTCCACAGTGGCTTTCAGCAATGTACTTCTCACTTCCTTGGTACTACTCGATGCATACTTTCGGTGGCAGTGTATAAACCCATGCCTGCGTAAAAGCCCATGTTCTTGTATAAGCCCACGGAAATATCCTTGTGAAACAGAAAAGCCCATGGGATTATCCGCGGGATTCTACGGTACTTAGTTTCTGCAGTATACATACCTGGTGACCAATGAACTCCTTCTGGCTAGTTTAACACTTGTCTAATCAATGGTGCTAGTGTAGCCTATAATACTGTATAGCAGGAATTTTCGGACGGAAATTGTTTTGGAAAAACCCAAATTTCAACCTTTCATTCGGATTTTATTATTCGTACAGTGCTGCATGCTAAATGCATGTGTTTGCATGCACTGCGTATGCATAGTATAGTATTTGGTATCAATTTTTTTTATCAACATGGGCATTTGAATATGTCGTTGGATCACAGAGAGAAGCGTGGACACTTTATCTCAACCTTATTCGACTTCCTCCGACAAAGGCCATAGAACACTACGAGCTCTGACTGCCTGTGCGACTCTCCAGAATGTAGTTAGCGCTATTTTGGCATATCAACCATGGTCACTATCATCGCTGTTAGCCCAGAACAAATTCATTCCTCTAGTGTTGATAGCCAGGTGAAATGCATGTCTAGAATGTAGCAAGTGTTTTAGCGCTTTCCTGTGCAGTTCGTAAATGTGTTTTTTTCGGTTTTGTTGTTGGTGCTGTTGCTGCTTTTTTCTTGCAGACCAAGAACACAGCAAGAATTACGTGCCTCAAATATTCAATAGGAGAAAGCAATTATTGGCTCATTCTCTAATGATGGCCATCCCTAGGTGAACTTTACTCAAATAGCTTTACCATACCAATGAGTCAATCAGCAGAGAACTCACACGTACTCTCTACCTTGCAATGTGTGAAGCGAAGGGAGAGATTCTTCACCTTTTGCTTAAGGCCTGTCACTGACCTGCTTTGTAATTTGTACCTGGTGATAATGTCATGTATCAGATTTCAGCTGTGCAACAGGACCAGTTCATCAGCACGCTGCTCCGGCTCCCAGCTGTATTGCAATTTCTTTCCCTTACAAAATTCTTTGTGATCAGAAGTCGAGTGCAGAATTTTGTTTGGTGATCCATCTGTAAACACTCACGCAGCCCTGAAGGCTTCACAGCGACAGTGATCTGGCAAATCTGGGGGCTATACGTACTGGAAAGGAACTATGGCAATTTAGCCTTAGCTGATCTTGCAGAATTACAGCAACGTAACAGAGGCATGCCCAGCCACTGGACCAGGTGAGTAGCACCGCCATATGGTCGGGGGTGGGGGGAGGGTCTCCCCGGTTTTTTTTTTGGAAACTAGGGTGCAAAATTCTGCATTCTGGGCACTTTTGGCATTGCGCTAAAAATAAATAAAAAAGTGGTCCGGCCAGAGCCAAAGCGGATTTTGGACACAGTAGCAGCTGTCATACACGCCGCTCACTGAACCCAAGAAACTCAGAACAGCAGCAAAGTGGTGTGGTACGGCATAGGGGTGACAGAACAGCAGCAAAGTGGTGTGATACGGCATAGGCTGTCCCTGCGGGAATTTGCGGAAAAAACTCTCGAAAACTTGCGCAAGAAATTGCGGCAGAAAGTAACAAAAAATGCGACGAAAAGTGCGGAATGATATAGAACTTGCCAGGAATTCGCGGAATTATTTGCAGAATATCACGAAATTTGTTGCATCGTATATCTACTCGGGAGTCGTACTGTGCAAATAACCTACAGGATCATGGAAAGAACTGCGTGAAAAGTGCATCAAAATGTGACATATAGTGCAGAAAACAACAAAAAACGCGGATTTTGCTGAAAATCGCGGGTTTGGGCCAAAGTCGCGAAATTTGTTGCATCCGTGGAATCGCGATTTCCTGGAGGGACAGCATAGGGGTGAACCTCGGACATCCACAGTTATGGCATTTTGCAGTGCAATGCACAATGCAAGAATAATAATACAGACAGGCATCACAGCAGTCCAATGCAGTAGTGGCACTAGTAGCACTCACATCAACTGCACTCCCTACAGGACAATGCAAGACAGGCATCACAGCAGTCCAATGCAGTAGTGGCACTAGTAGCACTCACATCAACTGCACTCCCTACAGGACAATGCAAGACAGGCATCACAGCAGTCCAATGCAGTAGTGGCACTAGTAGCACTCGCATCAACTGCACTCCCTACAGGACAATGCAAGACAGGCATCGTAGTGTAGTACAGTCAGACCTCGTTTATCCGGATCCCTCGACACCCGGAAGAAAATCGCTGGGTAGCCGATTTACAGCATACGTCATGCATACATACAGTACGTGTGTTCGATTATCCGGTTCCCTCGACTATCCGTATTTTTTGTAGAAAATGGATGTGTGCGGATAAGCGAAGTCTGACTGTAGTGGCAGTACCGGCACTCACATCAACTGCACACTCCTTACAAGGGACAGTGCAAGACAGGCATCACAACAGCATACCGTAGTGGCACCGCCGCCAGCGCACACATCAACTGTACAGGAAAATGCAGGAAAGGCAGACATCACAGAAGTGACCAGTGGTGCCACTGCCCACAACTGCACCAGCTGCAATACAATCAGCACACAACTAGAGCCAAGCGGCCACAATGTAGAGCGGTCTGAGGACTACAAGGGTCTTGGCACTATTCACAATCTGTCCACCATAGCTTCCAATCTATTAACATGTAATTATTGGCCTTTGAACACATACAACCCACTCACACAACTAACATCGTATTCTCGCACAATGCACCACAGTAGCCGTCAACTCAGTATACTTACCCAGACATGCGTACATCATTTTTTCTCCACTCAGGAACACTCAACGATGAAAATATTGGCAGAAGAGAATGAAGTAGTAATGAAATAATACAAATTGCAGACGCACACACACACAACTGTAAATATAAAATTTTAAAAAATAGGAGTATGATCGTGGCAATATGCCCTTGCTCTAGGGAAGCAGATGGGCAAAGCGTGGGGCCAGAGCCAAGCACTATTGTCATGTACTTCCGAAGTACGATTACAACTTGAGCACATAATTACATGAAGTTTCTGTTGACCTGGCACAGACCCATATGTATACACATATGTACTGACAATGTGAGGAAAACATTTAGTGATGTGATGACGTAAAACCCTCTGTCGTAGTTAAACGTGATAAACAAGCAGAGATGATACCCGCAAAATGAAGCTGGGTTTTGTAATGGTGTGTTGTATGCCGCAAACAATTCGTCCTGGGTAAATTATAGGGGTGAGACGGTTACCCTTTAAGGTTACAAACGGGTACCTGGGCGGATTATCGGGTACCCTGTAGCAGCCAATAGTAACAGTTACTATACAATAGGTTTCCACATTTCATGCCAGGAGGATATGCAGTCATGCAATTCACAGCAAGTACACTACATCGCGACAAGCACAGCATGCACACTTACTACACTACATGCAACACAGTCAAAATTGTCATATGTAGCAGGATCGAACCACCAACAACCCAATCAAATTGTCCAGCGAACTGTACGACTACAAACCAGCTAATAATACCGTACAATACCGTCGTATACGACTAACGGGTGCTCGTTTGCTAACGGACCAGCAGCTAAACAGACGGGTACCCGGGTACCCGGATCACCCCTTTCACCCCTATAATAAAGTACGCATGCCGGACGAAGCCCACTTGTCATTAGGCTGCTGATCAGAGTTTCATGCCTGTTGCAAACTTCACGCAGCTGAAGATGAGCACAGAGAAGCAGGGGCTGTCTGTAACGGCACCTCCTGGTGCTGTGTTACCCGGCACTGTGCCTAGCACACTGAGTACTATTCCTGCAGAAATTGTTACTCTCTATCCAAATCCCAGCTACTCTGAATCTTTCCCTCGAGACAGACCAAATACACTCCATTGAATTCTGCAATGCACCTTTTTGTCTTACCGCTTTTCATGTTGAGAAGGCAATGGTCAATGAGCATCTTGTGAGACATAAAGCAGTGAGGGTGCCTTCTCTTGAACACCAGTGATGCTATGCAGGACGCAGTTGCTCGCTGTCCATTTGCGACAGGAGTTCAGACAACAGCAGGGCTAAAGTGATGCACACATAGCTCCTGCCAGGGAAATCCATACGTGTACTCTCCAGTTTACTAGTTGACGGTATCATGCACATCTTGAAATCACCGTGTGATATCAGTATCGCCATGCCGGGTGAGAACGCCAGCTGCAGTCCATCTAATCCGATCTAGCGTGGTCCGAGCCACTGGTGTGGGGACTGGTCCGTCCTTTGCTCCGGAGTTGTCATCTCTGCTCACACGTGCGCTGTTACTGCACTCCCCAATTGATGTTGCTCCAACCTGTTCTTGTGTGGAAATGCACGTAAGCAGTTACTTGCTCCTGTACTTCACGATATTGCTATCATGCTCGTGTTCGCTTCTGCAAAGTACACAACACCCATATGTATGCACAAAGCCCAAAACACAGTTATATAAGCAGTCATGAACATTGTTCGAGAGCTCAATTAATAGCATCCAAAGGACAGAACCCTTGAAACTGTGCAACCAGATCATGACACAACAGTTGTACATACTACCGTAAAGTCGCGGATAAAAGCCGGGCTTATAAGCACATAAGCCGCTGTCTGCATCAGGCTTCAATGCAAACCAGGCTTGTATGCAAACCATGCTTATATGCACCACTGATATTTTTGCCAGGCTTGTATGCACATCGGCCGATCCGGGCTTGCATAGAAGCCAGGCTTCTACGCGCGACACGCGTAGATGTACGACTACCGGTATGGCGGCAGTTTTACTATGCACTGTACATAGCACATGCACTCTTGACCTACCCGATCCGCGCTTGCATAGAAGCCAGGCTTCTACGCGCGACAGGCTTATATGCATTTGACCCGTTTGATTTTCAGGCTTCTATCCGCGATGTGCTTGTATGCAAACCCGGCTTTTATCCGTGACTTTACGGTATTTGGATCTTGTGCATGACAGGTGCAGCATTGTACGTCCCATTCTTTCGTACACAGCTGAGGCACCAATATATGAGCTTCATATCAGCAAGGAGATTGAAATGGCGGTTGGATATGCATGACGCAGAGGCTTCGGAAACACCTTCACTGGTTTGCTGCGGTAGTCCAGCACATTGATCTGTTGGGATATGCCCAAGTAAAATAATACAATACAATAGAATAGAGGAGTTGGATTTGAATATGATCCGCTCATCCATTTCAGCATACTAGTTTCAGAGTGCACAATTCCCTGTACACATTAAAGTTGATCTGTAAAGTGTTAGGTTGTGCATACAGGAGAATTCTCTCCAGGGTAAGTTTCAACCCTCCATAACCACAGGTTGACTGGAGCATTTACATGATGCTAAAGGTTTAAGTCGGGCTCAATCCAACCCTACCCTTCATGAACGCCCCCCCCCCCCATGGGAAAATAATAATAAAACCAACTTCAACTTTTGTTCCCATTTCAGGAAAGGATATCTGAGGTTACATTTGTTCGGTTATTCCAGAATGGGCATGGAATGCCGTCGGTACCCATCACGGAATTGGAATGAGTGTAGTAAACAAAAGCTCGAGCATGCATTCGAGAATCTGGTAATAGTTTTACTCAACTCCGGAAACGACGGTCAAATGTTTTGTTTTAGGGGGTAAATGTGGTCATGTAGATCTACGAGTTGTTTCAAACGGTGGCTTTGCGAACACTACTGGTAGCCTACAAATGTTGTAGCTGCTACTTTCCTTCCGTACGTTTCTACAGTCGTGGCCGAAGAAATCCGACCCACGAGTCAAAGTTAGCACTGCCTTTCCACTTCAATGACATCATGCACGTTCATAAAACTTATCCGCAGTGGCCGCATGTGCCCTGGCGCTGCTTTCGGCACGTGGTTTGGATTTCTTTCGCCACAACTGCGGTAATTTTCTCCTTTAATTGAGCCCCATATATAAACTCTACATATACAAACTTTACGTAAGTCGAATGCAAGCTCTCGAATTCACGAATTTTTCCTCCCATTTTGTAAAGTTACTCCACTTTACGTAGCTCGGAACTTGTCAATTATTCATTGCATTGTGCAGAACGAGCCCTTTCTCGACTATTTTCTGGAGTTACAGATTTGTTTCAAACCATTCATAATATTGTGGTGCCTTGCATGCAGTGGCAAAGCAGAGGCATAAACACTAGTTTGCCACTCAGATCTCATACACACTGTCACGGATGGCTAACTTCCAACCGTATTCAAATTAATTTTACCATTCAGATCTCAATACAACCTACAGTGCTCCTCAACGAAATCTGTTTTTGAAAGTGAATTCCACGCAGGGCGCTGTGCAGCCCTAGACCTGCAAACACTGTGAGGTGAACTGGTGCAGGGGAAGACTTTAGCCATGCGATCGGATTTCATTGAGCATCACAATAAGCACAGTCTGCATGCTTTATTCTCACTCTTGACCAGCCAGCACGGCCATTTCTTCAGCAGAGTACCCAACGTCCTCAGATCCAGACCGAACTCACGCAGGTCAGCCATGGCTGCATTCTCACTCTCACATGGAGGTCTGTTTTCGGCGTCGCTTGCACCACCTACTATCAGTCTACAAATCTTTTGAAATTGCATTGACACTATTGCTTTCGCGCATTTAATTTGACCTAGGTGCACACTATGAGGTTGCAGAGGGTGTGTCGCTGCCGCATGACATCATGCCCCCCCCCTCGAAACTTAGTTCTCAAATCGAAGTATCTGTAGAATGCTTTGTTGAAGACATTTGGGACCTACAGCATTAGACTCCGCACCCCGAACTCTATGGACTCTGAAATTGTTATGTTTCACCGGACTTCCAAACCACACACATCCTCCCCCCCCCCCCCCATACACCAAGAGCACATACCCGCCCCTTCCCCCCCCCCCCCAGAGTGTGCAACGCCTGATCTAGCTGTGAGTAGGGTCTTGGTCGAGTGTACTCGGATCTTTGCGTCATAATACCGTACACATCTGAGGGGAACGTGGGGAGTCGCCGGTACTCTCGGATCACAAACAACTGTGCCCTGCCTCGAGACCGGCCTTGCGCTAGTGTGAAGTGTACGCATCACATCAGGAGATCTGACTACACTCGACCAAGACCCTATGCAGAGCTGGATCATCTGTTGCACACTTTGGGGTGGGGTTATGTACTTTTGCTTTAACCCATAGTATACACTGTAATTCTGTACCATGCTAAGGTCAACAACTGACAAAGTATGCCACTTTCAACACCGACTGCAAGATATTCGGTGTCAAATCCAGACTATAATCGTTTTTCATCTTCTTCTTTTCTGTTGCGCTAAACGTCGCCGTAACTTAGATGAGGCATCAGTTTCTGTTTAGTTTGTTTGTAGAATGCCAACACATTGTGTATTCTGCAAAGATGGATTCGGGAAAGCAGGAAAACATCTGATGTGTTTTTGTAGGATCTACCATGACTATCCTCCCGCCAACTCTCAACAAGATGGAAGAATACGCTGTGCCACACCACACGCAAGCTTGCTATGAGAGCGACTCGTATAAAATCACCGCCTCTTGGTCACAGTCACGAACAGAACTCGGTCGACCCATTCATGTCGGATAGAGTTCATTGCGATAAGATGACTCAGAGAGGAAGGACGTGAACCACAGATATATTCGAAGTCGTCCGGATGATACCATCCGTACCACCACTATCCTGCGAAGACAAGGAGCTCCCTTGCTGTGCTAGCAGCCACGTTAGTTCCCGGATGTAGGCAGGAAGAAATACATCCACGAAGATACCTTTCTCCTTTCCACAGGAGGATGCAGATTCGGTATTATTGCACACAATATCGTGGGGCTCCGTCTGAAGTGTGCGAGCTACAAATCCAGCATGCGACACATGTTAACCCTTTGACGCCCGTTGTACGGATATATCCGTACCAGTGTACAGTACATGCTGTTCAAAGTGCTAACTGGCGGAACTCGGCCCTCCCGTAACCAAATCGGACAATCGAAAGGTGTATCGATATTCGAATTGTCTTATCTATCGGCTCGAAAAAACCCGAAGGCGATACGAGGTCGGAGAGCGGAGTTATGAGACTCGAACTAAATTCGCTGAGCAGAGTCAACTCGGGTGCGTGCATTTAGATCTCGTTTTTGGAGGTTTTCCCAGACTCGCGGCCACAGATAGTTCACGTCATCGCAAAGGCATGTTTCTCAGCTCACATGTAAAACATAATTATATGAGCGATCTGCGATACCTTTTGGTGAAATTGCAAAGAATTTGAGTTGGGCGCTCGCAATGCTGCCTTTGGAGCGCCGAATCGCGCTGTGGCACTGGTTCTGTGGATTCAATGATGGGTTGCTGGCTATCGCTGTGTCCCTCTTGCCAAGAGCTTTCCAGATAGCACAAGGTCACGAAAATCGGCCAAAGGACACCAAAGTTACGACCAGATAAGTAACTGGGCTCGTGTATGCAGTGCAGTCCTTGAAATAGTTGTGGATCCTAGAGGGTTAACTAGATTGATAATGGCAGTGAAACAGCCGGAATGCTACAGCACAGAACAAGGCCGCGGTCACACCAAAACGGGCTGAAACGTGGACAGCTGAATCGCTGACTGAAGTGGCGATCTCCATGCTCCCTGCACGGTCACACCAACATGCGCTGACTGGTGGATTGGTTTTGGGCCGGAAAGATAAACTAGCTACCAGTGATTTCCTTCGTTGGCCATGCACAACCTCTCATATTTTGCAAGCATGCACAACTCTCCGTCAGGTTATTTTCTGGTTGTTTGACTTGTTTGCTGCGATGAATTTGATACGCAAACAACGTTTGGCAATTGCCTTCGCTTTGGTCACCGAGTCCATGCTCAGGATTGAACGGAAGGCTGAAGGAAATGACCAAGCAAGCGTACGGGCTCCTGCAAACTTGATCGAAAAACACAGATTGAACGGAAGGCTGAAGGAAATAATCAAGCAAACAAATAGTCTATCCTGCTCTGCTCGCCTGCTTGGCTTGGTCAAAACCAAATATCAGAGACGGCAACGAAATTCCTACTGATAATCCCACCCTCAAACAATGCAATAACTCAAGAAAAAAAGCGTCCTGGCGGAATTCAGCCCACCATTTGCTGGCTGAATTCCGCCAGCGGGAAGTGTCTGCCGTTCCGCGATTTCCATGGAAACCGCGAACAAATTCCGATCTGAGTGGGGTGAATGGTGGAAATTTTGCTCGGTGTGACCACGGCCTAACGGAGCGCATTTTTCAGACGTGAACTTCACTCGGGTAAACACAATTTTTGATTAATTATCTTGTGTTACAACTCTACCAGTTGACAAGTCACTCACCATAGGTTCTTCCCGCACCAGGTACACATCTGCACATATCCCGAAGGACCAGACTCGGGCATAGAGTGCATGAAGATGACATCAAACCTTCTTTCCTTTTATGAAGATGACATCACACTTTATATCTTTGTATGAAGATGACATCACACCTTCTATCCTTGTATGAAGACTGGACACAAACAAAGAACATAAGCCGCAAGAAAAAAATCCATTTTCTCCATTATTTCATCAAGTCTGAAGCCTTTGCAAAGCAATACAGGTCTACCCTCGATAGTATGACATCAGTTACAAGACAAACCTCATTAGTAGACAACGATCAAAAATCCCTTGAAGCTTGAAACGCGTAAGTAAATAACTAAGAAAAAAATAAATAAGAGCTTGTTTCGTATCCACAAACCCTCAAGCAACAGACTCATTCGGCAGAAAAATATGTCCTGGCCAGCTATTGAGGAAATCGGGGAGTTGTAATTTTAGTTCTCCACCGAGTTGTGATTTTTCGCCTGGGCCAAGCGCAATGAGAGGTCTTCTGCTGGAAAACAGTTGAAGAAAATATACGTTGTTTGATTCTTTGATGTATTTTCCGTAGCTTGTCAAAGTTAGTCGCTGTATGGGACAGAAAGGCTGAAATTGATTATTTTACTGCGTGTACGCAAGTACTTTGGCATGCAGTCTCACTTGCATTTAGGGATTTTTTGCTGGAATGGATGCTGCTCTGCGGTACGTCGGTAGCTGATTTTTGCGTGCTCCTCGTAAATTTGAATGTAATTGATTAATTTAAAATTTCGGACCGAAGTCAGCGCTGCGGTGGGTGTACAGTTTCCTTGTGGATTTGTAGTTGTTTCGTTTCGTACCTACATGTATTCCAGTGTCATGACGGTGAAGTGGAAAGGATAATTATTTTACTGCTTCGATCGGCCGACTTTGTTTCGTCCACTTTGAAAAGTGACCCTAAAAAAGGGTCAAATCGCAACAATGTTGGTTGTCAACGTACGTGATTGTTGGATATGATTTAGGACAATTTTGTGGTTCTTACTGTAAATGATTCTAACCAGAGGTTTACATGATTAACATATTATGTAATATTGATGGACAAGAGCAATGCAGATCAACACGTACAGTGCGTATCGGTTATAGTGAGGTCGTATACAAGAATATACTGCCTACAAGAATGAACACTCATTTTTTCATAATCATAACACATATTTTATGTGTATATTTATTCTTACAAGCAGTATTATCGCATAGTAGAATATATCGGCCCTAAGAATGGATTTTGTGTAGCAAAATATGCCAGATTAGTGCAAAGTGTATCGCCTGTAGTAATAACATCTGTGCTCTGTGCATACTCAATACAATAATATTCAACACAAAAAGAGAGTTACATGTATGTCAAACTGAGCATCGGAGAATCACTTTTTCTGTCCAGTCGGACTCTTTCTTCCGACTTCTCTCGTATCTGCTGCTCCGCAGTCGCCTAGCACGACCGTGAGTCTGATCCGTGTGTATCATGTGTAGACCTACATGATTGTACGTGTCCACATGCCAAACGTGCGTGCATAATTATAATTATGATACCTGTATGTCACACGTGATTTATCGTGTGTAAGAAATATCGGCAATAAGAATCAAATGTCGTTTTTCAAACACCCCCGCTATAACCGATACCTACTGTACATACATACTGAATTCAAGTACACGGTGTCTGCATTTGGATTTCAAACCAACCGGGTACACGTGTACCTGGCACAACTCTGGCAATAAGTTCAGAGACGGGCACGTTCAAGTACGGCTACTGTGCATCAGGGAGTCGTGAATATTTGACGGCACCCTGCACATGATTATACGTTAGAACAAAGAGTACTAGTATTTTCAAATCTACCTGGAGATTCTCTTGTTAGTACAGTAAAACTTGTAAGTAAAGACCACTGTGACTAGTGACCAACCTGGTACTACAGACCACTTCACCACGCACGGACGGTATCACATTCATATAGTATTATGGTATTATGGTTGTGCAGTGCAAACCTCTTACTACCGACCACCTGCCACTAAAGACCGCTTTCTCCGACCCAAGGATGGTCCTTAGTCAGATGGTTTACTGTACAGTGTATGAGTGTACTGGGCACTCTGTTCACATGCGTCTGCACTAGGTGCTGCCTGTTATAACAGTGTGTACCTCCTAGTTAAAAAGAAATAATTACTCGAAATGACTCTGAACGTTCTTTCCAAATGGTTCACTAAAATACCTTCCGACGCCCCTGGTATGGATCAGATCAACGTCACAGTTGACTTACTGTTCTCAACCAGACTGTGGAATCCTGACAGCTACTGAGAGAGGAGAATTGCCAGATGCATGCACACAGCACCAGTGCATAACACTGCACCATTGCATAAACGATGCCAATGAGCGCTTTCGCAAGCTACTACTGTACTACAGTCCATTCAGAAAAGGTTGATATCCTAGCTTTTGGCCATAAACGGGTCAAATTTTGAGTTTTCGTCTCCTTTTTTTGGCAATCCCCCATGGAATGCTCTTCCAATTGTGTTTTTGAAGTCTATTTCTCCAAAAAGCAAGCCAAAACAAGAATAGGATTTCGGCCAGGTTTTGCCCCCAAAGCACTGAATTGGGTAAAAACCATGAAAATCCAGGCCGTTCACTCCACTTGCATAACAGTACATTTGCGGTTCGAACCCCAGTTGAGGTGCCTTTTTGGACCCTTTTTCAAGTTTCGAATCGCGCACCACTGCACAGTGTACCACAAAATCACCAAACACGGGAGCTCTCCAGAGCCAGCGCTCAACCTTCTCTGAATGGACTAATGTTCCAGTACTCTGTCCCCGGGGAAAATTGCGATTCCCTGGCTGCGTTTTTTTCCGCCTTTTTTTGCAATTTTTTAAAAGACCGCGTTTTCCCCGCGTTTTTTTGGACTTTTCTGTTGCACAACACGTACACACAGTGCACTGTTCGGTCAGCAACGTCTCATCCGGTGGCGGCTTTGTACTCAAATATGACGAGCGCTTACACCAGAGACTTGTAACTGATTGATTTCACTACATACTCACTGAAAATTGCCTCATATCAACTGCAAACTTGCCGCTGCGAGATGATATCAATAATATTCACCGCATATTTACCGCAAATTCACCGCAAATTATGCCATATGATGCCGCGTTTTTTGCGATTTTTTCCGCAAATTTCCCCGGGGACAGAGTATTTGCAGGCAAAGGCATACACCTTCCGTACATAAACGCAGACCAAACACAGTTCAAGGATTTGGGTAAAAAATGGAGAAGGCCGAACGGAAAATAAGTGTTTTCTTACGGTGTTCAAACCTCCAAAATACTCTCTGTCATCTACAATAATATTTTAGAAGTTCTCGGCCATCAAAAATTATAACCTACCGTGCTCTGTCGCGTTGCCGTCGTCTTGTCTCCACAGCAGTTCGTCACCGGAAGCACCTGGGTCAACCCGCACTAAAATCTTGTGACTCAACCAAAATCCAACACGGACTGTTGTATTTCTGCTTCAAGAGTGTTGAAATTTCAAGTCTAACCACAGAGCTAGAGGCCGCAATATCTCCTTTGCCACAGAACGCAGACGTGAGACGGCATAGTAAAAATCGGAAAAACAAAAGTCCTCTTTGAAAAGGTTTCTCTGAAAAGGCCTTTTTCGTTTCTTACTCAGCTACACGCACATACATCTGAAACCAACGATCCACCACTGCACCAGGCGCAACTACCGACAAAACAGGAGCAGTCTTACAGTCTTCTAGTCTTGCAAGTAAGATTCTAGCGAGTCAGGCCAACTCACTGTCACTCTACGTGACTTGGCGAAGTATTAGTTTCGCAGCTCAAATTTGCGCCTGCAAAATAATTACCAGGGTTACCCCGCGCCGAGGTCTTCGTTTGTTCGCTGTCCGTGCACGTTTCGTTCCATGTCTTGTTCACGCCTCGCGTGTGCGCGTGAAGTCCGTGCCTACCCTAGCCCTGTACAGCCTACAGGCTACAAAGTTGTAGGCTGTAGACATACCGCGTGGACAGAACTGTGTCGTCCTTTGGGCTTTGTGGACCCTACTCATCAGCGCAGCACAACCGGGGAAGTGAACTGCCTGAAAAGAGGAAAAACGCCAGACCCACCAGGACTCGAACCCGGGACCTTGCTTGACATGAGCAATGCTCTAACCACTGAGTTACGGCTAGTATGGGATCCCCGACTGATCCTTTGAATTTGAAGTTCTCCCAGAGTCCCAATCCTTTCAATAACTGTACTAAATATTAATTTTTTTAGTATTTTTATGTCTCCCCCGTTTCCACCTCAAAGTCAAACGGGATCACTGCCCAATAATAATATATTATGATAGCGAGGAGGTTGTTTGACGCGTGCGTTCAGGTGCTGAGCGGTTCTTCTTACATATCGGCTATCACAAATAAAAGTCACAAAATATGAATATAAGTATACCGCTGAAGATCTTTTACGACGTCGAGTATAGTGCAACATATCGAATAACAACTTCTCTACAGTTTTTTGAAGTGATAACGCGTCCCTTATGAGAATGTCTATCATAGGAAGGCGAAACCTTAGGTACACATTTCAGCATTTTGGTATTGTATTTATACGTTTTAAAGAATTCTCCAAAGGCTGTTCGCCTGTGGAGGGGTTACCTTGAGTGACGAAATACATGGGATGGGAAAATTGGTAAGAGACGGGAAGAAAAATGAAGAGAAAAGCAGAAGTGTCAGGCTCAGGCTCTGAAGACAGCGTCACAAAGGCTAGTAGCAATACTGAAGTAGACGGCGAACCTTTGATAAATTTGAAACAGGCTGAAAGAGCAGCTACAAGCAGAAAGAGATGCATGTTTTCCCGACGATCTGCTTCTGCAGTGTTCAGCCGAACTCGCTAGAGCAGAACTGGAATTACTTGAGTTATGGACGTATATGTAGCATCAAGTCGCTATGAGTGCTCTGCAGCAGCGTGTGTCTGAGTGTCCTAATGAAACACGTACACTTGATGTGGACAGCTATACTCCCATGCACGACAGCAGTGACTGAGTCAAGGGCTATCAACAAAGAAGAGTATTCTTGTCAATGTTGCCACCCAGGTGTCCATGCAACACCACAACGAGAAGAAGACTATAAAAGTAAAAGCAGTAGAGCAGCAAAATAATCTGGCCACATCTCTTTGACGCGCACCGCAAATGGAAGGGATCTGGATCCTAGATCAGCCTAATATCTGCTGTTTCAGATGAAAAGATTATTCACAGAACCAATGCAGTCACAGCTTGTCTGCAGGCAGGACTACCAGGTGCCATGATAAACCTCATCCCAATGATCCCTAACATAGTTTACACCTGTCACTCCCTGGATAATGCCGAGATAGTATAATTATGATATACACTATTCAGCCATAGCCCAGCCATAGCCCAGCCATAGCCCAGCCATAGCCCAGCCATAGCCCAGCCATAGCCCAGCCATAGCCCAGCCATAGCCCAGCCATAGCCCAGCCATAGCCCAGCCAGAGCCCAGCCATAGCCCAGCCATAGCCAAGCCATAGCCCTCCGTCAAAGCTGCAATGGAGAGCAGCCACTGGCGAATCGATTATGTCTTAAAGTGCTACAAGGGTTTGGAGCGTGCGGAAAGAATAGCGCCGGATTCAGCGGCAGATTGAATATGTGCAGCCTTTATTCCTTTCTGACCCAAACCTAGAGCATTATAGCCCTTGTTGAAGCATTAGAATCAGCATTGTCAGGTAGTTTTTGAAGCCTTATGATCAGCATTATACGAACATTTTCGGAGCATTATCCGCTGGACCCTAGTCACAACACGAAAGGCGAAATTTCGCACGAACGTTCATAATGCGACCGCGACCGGCATTGCAGCAATTACACAAGCTTACCGGTCAGCAAAAAAGTAGGATCTATATTATTTTGCTAAATAACTTGACGGAAGGAAAATTGAAATTTCGCGGGAATCTTCGCACATGCATGCAATGGCTGGTGCTTGGCCTTGCACAATCCAGTACATTTACACTGTGTTTGGTCTGCTACATGTAGTACCAGTGGTCCGATGTTGAAGCCCCTGTCGCTTTATCGCCGGTTCCGCCTACAATCTCTGGACTGCTGAGTTCTGCCATACCCAGGGATAGTCAGCGCAGTCATAGAGCATTCGCTTCAAAATATTGCCATTTTCCACAAACATAAGTCATTAATTTTGGATCTCATCAAGACAACTAAGTAAAAAAATCGTTCATGTACAGATACTTCACTCGAGAACAGCCATAGAAAACACAAATATCTCACTAGCTTTCTTCCGAATTTTCTCACGCCCAGACGCTAAAACCCTTATGAAGTTTCGCTCTGCTAAACCTATCCCAAATTACATAATTATATGTATATCGCACCGGAATTTTGACGCCGTGGGAAGCCGTCAACTTTTACAAATTAAGTATAAGAACACGTTCAGTGGTGAAGTTCACATTTGCTTCGTATATTGCCCGTGCGGTACAGTTGAACAGTAGCTCAGCCTTTTTGACATATTCGGCTTTGTTCATTGTGTACGATGAGGCCAACATGTGTATTCTGCGCAGATGGAGGAGGGAAAGCGGGAAAACTTCTGAAGTGTCTTCACAAGATCTGCTTTGACTGTCTTCCAGGCAGCGTTGAAAAAGATGGGAGAATACGCTGTGCCAAGTGTCGACGTACTACGCCATGTCCACCTCCTGGTCGCCGTCACGAACAGCTGTTAGTTGATGACTCCATGTTTGACAGTGTGCCAAATAAAAGTACCGGAACGAAGCAGTCGGACGCGAAAGATCATGACCTTCAAATCGTCCTTGATGACCGTATGAACTCTCCCGAAGTTCAACCAGAATCAAGGAGCGCGGACGTCGACCGTTCAACCGTTGCGAGAGCCGATAATCAGACACCTCATCACGGACGAGTTTACTTTTGTCCTTGCCATGGCAAGATGGAGATGCGATACTACTGTACTCTCTGTCGGGAGGTTTTGTGCGAATGCTGCAGGGTCGACGTCAAGCACGAGTCCCATATCGATCAGATCAAGGATGCCACAGACGTAGCCGCAGCGTTAAGACACAGACTTATGAAGCGCCTGCGCAACATCGTCCCTGATGACAAAGACCAGGAAGCGGAGGAAAGCCTGCAATATGCTGGTGATCTCCTGGAAGCATTTGAGAGTGACGTTGCCAGTCAAGTGTCCAATATCAAGACACAGATCAGCGAAAAGTGTGAGGAGCAACTTCTAAAGGTGAAGAAACGAAAGAAGGAACTGGAAAGCGAGGCGAAGACTCGGAAAAAGGAGCTAGCAGAACAAGAAGAATATTACCGGAAGTCGAACAGTGCTGAACGCGCATTCCAGCATATACAAGACGGACTGAGATATGCTATACGAAATGAAGACCTCCTTAAAATGTATCCAAGATCGATAAATCATCTTACAGCGGCGTCGCGTGATATGGACGCCAAACGAAGTGAGCTAATGCGAAGGGTAGTATTCGCGTGCCAGAATCTGGAAGCCGGCTTTGGTGAAATGGGTAATGTTGTGGATAACACTGATATTGATTTATCGATGTGTGCCTTCGCTGAAGATAGCCCCTATCTTGCATTTGTAGGGGATGAACTAGGTTTTGGTGCAAAAGTGAGAAATGGGCGAGGCCAACTTGTGTCTGCTCTCGCATTGAAAGTCTCCAGCTTTCAAATCTGGGCAACTGAACTTTGTTGTGGATGTTCTAGCACGGCTCCAGAGCTAGTGCCTGTATTAGGTTATAGCAAGGGCCATGTGCATGCTCTATTCCAGTATGACTGCCGAGAACCTGCAACCTATCTGCTAGAGCTGTTGCTGGATACTCCCTGTCCCTTACCAGAACTTCAAAAGCAATCAACGGTCTCGGATGTAGCCAAGTATTTTCCTTTAAAAACTTGGCTTTTAGTGTACAAATCCCAGGCCAGCTTCTTCCACTCGTCTCAAGTGTCACCCACCCAGGGCATAGCATTATCGTATTCAAGTACTTGGTTACCTTATCTTTCACAGGCGCCCCCCTGCATCAAACTACGCCAAGTAGAGAATGAAGTCGCTACAGCACGAGCGATGATGCCAATTCAAGACCGAGACTTTTCAGTAGGATTCATCATCTTCAAATGTCCATCCAGTAAGATTGACATAGGATTTTCGTGGGAATGTGCAGAGACTAGCCAGGAAATGAACATTGTTCTTGCATCCTCTCCTAAATCTCACTCCTCGCTTTCTCCTATCTGTGACTTCGCGACAGCAGATATCGTACACGTGAACCGCCGTCCGCACGCGCATGGTAAGTATGACATTGATCACTATTCTTGGGAGGGAGTGTTGAAGAATGAACATCACGTGACTGTACATCCAAATAAGAAGCCCATTCTAATGGTGCGAATGTTTCACAGTGGTGCAATTGTAAAGGTTTTTGAAGATAACAAGAAGCAATTGAAAGAAAGAATTCAAGCTTTGATCAGAACTGCAGAAGCTGTACGTCCTGACCAGCTGATGGAACAATAAACACAACGCAAGTTATCCACTTGTAACGAAAGTTATGGTTTTCAGAGTCACGATTTGTTTGTTCCCTTTATGACCAAATTAGCATTCTTTTGTGTGTTGCCTTGTCATTATTATCATTATTAGCATGTATTATTAACATGTACGTTTTAGTAATACGAATGTTGGTATTATATCTGGCTCAAATAATAGACTAAGTCGCCCAAGCACAGGCTTGCTTTCCAGTCTCTACTCTCCCTGCTGTTTTGTTATGGTATATTCTGTTGTCTTCACCCCTTCTGACGACTAGAATCTGTACTAGGTTGTGTACTTAGTAAGAAATAAAACATGAAAAAGGTACAATGTATACAAATAATCTGCGTGGAGATAAAAATTTAAATAATGCTGTATAAAATAATCGGCGTAAGAGTTACGATATTCTGGGAAGGCTGCTGAATACTAGCCTATTGGGTGCTCATTTTCTACCTTCGGCCGGGTGCTAATGGTAAGTTGGTTGGTGTATTTTAATTCGCGCAATAAACGGGAACTAGGCCCAAATAATATGAAGGTGAATGGATATATAGTCGGGTCTGGAGTTTTTTCTCTTTTTCGATTGGACCTTTGAATTTGAATTTCTCCCAATCCTTTCAAAAAATTATAAATACTTCGAATGTTAATAGCTAAGAAGGTGGTGAAAACCACAAATAAATAAACCTACTCAAAGAGCTTCGTCGCTTCTATGTGCACAGCAAAAGAGTGTAAGTTTTGCTTCATGCATATTCACCCAGCGTCGAGGTGATTCGTTTAAATAATTTTTCAGCCACTATGTCACTTCGCACTATTCAAACTTCATTACACAGTACATTCAATCTTCAACTTGACAAGTCATGTCAAACCACAAACTGTCTCAGCTTGCACTATCCCAAGTTTATCACAACTCAGTAATTGCAATATCACCCTGATCCGCTGAGGCCGGTGCATGTCTCATCTGGTGTGATCCGAAATCAGGTGTGAAGTTGAACAGAAAAATGAACTCTGCAGAAAATGTCGGTGTACAGCTAAGCGCTACGCATTTCAGAAGTATGTACGATTTTGACTCCCGTACTCTTTCATCTGTACGATGTTCCATTGTCCTCTGCTGGCGAAACACTATATCACCCCAAGATGGAACTCAATAATCATAAGTATCGAAAAGTGGCTCTCGAAGCCCCTAAATAGCTGCAGAAGCTATGAATAAGAATGAAGCTCACAATAAGAGCCCAAAATTTCATTTACTTCTTATACATGTTTTCTTCTTGTACATGTAGTACTAAGTGCCGTAGAGTAAAATACCAGAGGAACATGTTCTATCATACCACACACATTCTCTCTGCACACAAACCACAAAACTACCAAAATTTAATATACCGTATATTCTCTATTATAAGCGCCGTGCTTATATTTTTCAACACCCGTCTACCCCGTGCTTATGCTGGAGACCGTGGTTATATTTTTTCAACCAATATATCCATACAGAGCAAGAAGAAATACATGCTAGATATCATGCATGCAGCATTGATTTCCACCAAGACTGTGCTAATAATAGAGACTGTGCTTATAATGTTTCGAAAGGTGCTCACAGTGTGCTAGTATTAGAGACTGTGCTAGTAATGGAGAAATAATAATAATAATAAATTATCGTATCCGTTCCCGAAGGGAACTCACGACGGCCGCTAGCACCCGATAAACCCTAGCGGCAGATGCAGCGCCTAACGGTGGGGGTGAGTGGGTAAGTCTCACAACCACTGGTACAAGTGCCGAAAACGACCCCATTAGCTGCATCCATGTACCCCTTGTGCCTGGCCACAAGTTCCCAGTTGACTGTGGGTAGCAGCACGGCTGGAAAAACCGCTTCCAGGCAGGACTTGAACCAGGTACCTCTCGTATCTCAATCATGGTCTTTGACCAACCCACTGTGCCTGCCTGGAGTAATGGAGACCTGTGCTTATAATAGAGAATTTACGGTAAGGGTATTTGTAACCCTGATGATGTGCCAGACCCGAAAATTTGGTGTAATGTAAATTTAAAATTGAGTCGCAGGGAAGAGGTCGTTTTTAAAATTTAGAGTTGAGAAGTGAAGATTCCTAAATGTGCAAGTGGCTGCGGTGGCATTTGCGGACAATTAGAAAAATATAAGGGTACACGGGGGGGGGGGGTCACCGGCATAATACAAGGGAGAAAATACAATATTATCATGAAACTGCGTTCCAAAATAGTTCTTGCGCCTCACTGACAGGCTTTCCAGGCCGGAAAAACTCAAATTTCCGGCATAGTGCCACGGTGTGCGAGCCACCCAGGAGCCAAACAAATGCATTTACAATTTTTTCACATTTTCGTGCTCATTCTGTTCGTGCGCGGGACTCAAACCTAGAACAAGTCCAGAAGCAGCCATGGGTGATGGGGTAGGGCCCCTCAATGAGGCCCTGGAATCTGTCACAACGGAACGAGTGGGCGTTCTCTCACACACTCCCACAGACCCAAGTCAATTTTTGATTTTTTTTAGGTTTAGCACGTGCTACGAGGTCGTACCTTTGATACAACATCCAGTGCTGGGACCTCCACAGCAAGCCATTTCCACAGCGCTGCACACCAAATCCAGGATACCCTCAGAAACCGGCAAAGACTACCACTCACGTTTCACTACTGCCTAGTACTGAATCCTACCTGACTTCTTGATACGACTCAAACTTGCCAAAGTCACTAAATCAACGTCAACTACAATAATCAAGCCACATACAACTGTATCTGCAACGTCACGAGGGTGCTGGCAAAAGTCCTGCTGCACGGCGGCGGGCTTCGCCCGCCGCCGTGCAGCCCAATACGTGGCTCAAAAACCTGATTTTTTGGACTTGGAGCAAAATTCTGCACACTTTCACGTGTTTCCATGATACGACAAGTTGCGCACGGTCTGCTCACATTCAAATACAGTGCTGCCAACAAATGACAGCGTGCAACAAAAAAATCTTTCCTTGCACGGGCACATTTTCGGCCATAACTCTTGAACGGCCGGTCAGATCGGGACACAATTTTCAGAGAATTTGCAGCTATTCATGCTCTTTCAACTGACTTAGCACTCAATATGAATTTACAAATTCGATTTTTCAGCGAATTTTTGGGTAGTCTGCCACCTTAAGTATCAGGAACGAACGACCCCACACGGCACGAGGACAACTATTTTATTCTCAACAGTATATTGACTTCCATCGACTAATAATAATGAACAATGAATGAATGAATGAACACTAAAACCACCAGGTAGTTATAGCGTGAAAATGACAGCGTATATGAGAAAGCATACACATACAACATACAACTACAGCGCACAAAGCAAACCGCCCATAGCGCCTGTAGCGTATACCACGTCGTAACAATCAGCGGTACGGCGGAGTCGGGATACAAGTTGAACTGCATTGCCATTGAAACGAACACAATGTCACAAGCGAGAAGGCCTTTCACTCTCGAGAACTTGTGGTTTCACAAAATTCTCCGCACCAAAGGGCTTCTCACCGCCGTACAACAACTCACAAGTCAAACGATTTGGGGCTTACTACACGTTATCTGCTGCTGCGGTGGTGGCCATGGTAGAATATCACTAATGCCCACCACTTCGGCCAAATCAAATTCGCGAAGCTTGCCGCTGGGGACTGTCGCACACGACACTGTCACCGATCCACTTCGACATGGGGCGGACAATGGACCAGACAACACACAACCGATAAGCTTGCAGATCTTGGCTGTCACACATGACACGGTCACTGCCACTGGGCCACTGCCTCGTGGGGCGGACGCTGGACCAGATAACATACATCTAATCTCCATGTTCCACACAGTCTCGCCGCTCACTTTTTCCATGCTAACTTCTTCCGTGCTCACCAGTATCGCCCTTCTCATTTCCTTAGCTTCTACGCCTTGCGCTTCTACGTCTTGCGCTTCTTCCGTGCTCACCAGTATCGCCCTTCTCATTTCCTTAGCTTCTACGTCTTGCGCTTCTACGTCTTGCGCCTGTACGTCTTGCGCCTGTACGTCTTGCGCCTCTACGTCTTGCACCTCTACGTCTTGCGCCTCTACGTCTTGCGCCTCTACGTCTTGCGCCTCTACGTCTTGCGCCTCTACGTCATGCGCCTCTACGTCTTGCGCCTCTACGTTTTGCGCTTCTACGTCTTGCGCCTCTACGTCTTGCGCTTCTACGTCTTGCGCTTCTACGTCGTTCGGCCGAGACTCCAGCTGCTTCTGAGCGTCTCCGACCGATGTCGCCATGCACTGCACCGACCCAGTGGGCCTTGGATCCGATCCTCCCACTGGCTTCGAATACTCCTCTGACCGCTGCTTGTCTGTAAGCAAAGTCTTCCACGCCTTGTCCGGCGTCCTTTCACGTGTGGCAAGCAAATCTCGCTTTGCTCCCTCATATTTACTGCTTGCAATGCGCTCGTTCATCTTCTTGAGCTTTTCGTCAAACTCTGTGCGGAGCGCACCCTCTTGCCGTCTAGCACTGCGCTCTTCCAACTCCTCGCTCTGTCGGAGCCTCTTCTCCACGTATTCTCTCAACCTATCGCCTTCAAATCCATACCGAATTCCGCTAGCGATAAAGCTGGCTTCAATGATCCATAGTTCCTGTGCCATGCTCGCTTCGTATCCTGGCGTGGTCGCCAAATGTTGTGAACCCTCTGGTTCTCTAAAGTGTCAGGAACGAACGACCCCACACGGCACGAGGACAACTATTTTATTCTCAACAGTATATTGACTTCCATCGACTAATAATAATGAACAATGAATGAATGAATGAACACTACAGTCCGTTTCAAAAAGATTTACAATCCTGGCGATCGCCCGCGGAGTTTGGCGTCTTACCGTATGAGCACTCGAGCGCTGCCTGGAAAAACTCACTGTGAACTCGAAGAAATATTCCGCGCGAAAGCAGGAAAAATGACAACTCACTCACGTTGACACAGTCATGTACGTCTGGTTTACAACAAACGAGTTCTTCCTCGTATCGACAATGGAGTCAGAGAGGACATGTCGAAACGAAAGTGTTGTAAATGTTGACGAGCTGCATGGGTCCGTTTTGTGACCAAAATAGTTTCTTTGAGCTGCGATGCAATTTACTCACCGTGTGACGAAAACGACATCGACACGGACTCATTCCCAAGGCCATGACTTGGCAAAGCTATCCGTGTGACTTCGACGACATTTTGAGAAAAGCAGACGCTTGTGAACGCTGATAGAAGACGGCGTTGACTGCTAAATTCAAATAAATTGGCGATCTTGAAATACTAAAATATATCTCAAAACGCTACAGCGCGATGACTTCCATTATAATTCACTCACACCATTGCAGTGTTGTGGGTGTGTTCACATGGCGTGAGCCAGTCAAGTGTCAGTCAGTTCGGCAGGAAGCGCGAGCTCCAACAACAAGTCGATTGGTGTAGCCATCTTCTTTGTCTTGTACCAGCTTGATCACCAAAACAATGAAAAAAAAAGTTTGACTTGAGGATAGGTTGGGATTTGAACTCACAACTTCATGGTCAGCAGACAGCATTCATAACCACAAGGCCAAAAAGGAAAGGATAAATCGTGGGTTTTGATTAAAAATCGATACTGGCTTCCTGGGCAAATTGTAAACCATGGGAAAAGGCCGGAAACCTGGCCGAAATTCTAACTCCTTAACGGTTGGTCCAATTGTTCCGAAACCTTCACAGAACAATTTGCCGTGTCCTAACAAGCCATTCTATGTACTTTGTTGTCCAAATTTCCCTTATCTTCATACTTTTTAAGACCCAAACCTGATTGTAAAATCTTTTTGAAACAGACTATAAAACCACCAGGTAGTTATAGCGTGAAAATGACAGCGTACATGAGAAAAGAGTACACATACAACATACAGCGCACACAGCAAACCGCACATAGCGCCTGTAGCGTATACCACGTCGTAACAATCAACGGTACGGCGGAGTCGGGATACAACTGCATTGAAACGAACACAATGTCACAAGCGAGAAGGCCTTTCACTCTCGAGAACTTGTGGTTTCACAACACTGACAAAACGTACTTCTGATGAATCCAACAACGCAAGTGTAACTTAATCACATCCTAGTTGCGTTGTTGGACCAGGGCATACGATACTGTGACTGCTAAAACGTAACACCTATTCACTCGCTGGTCCATGACTCCATGTTCGATAACGAGAATTCTGAGCAGGTCGAAACCAAGAATACAAGTGACAATAGTGCACCAAGTAGAATCACGATGAACAAAGTGGGTTCAGTCGCTTCGGATTTCAAGCCCGTGGAGAATGACGAATGCTGCGTGAAACAGGTCAAACAAAACAGGAGAACGCACTTTTGCCCTGTCCACAGAAAAGGCAGCTACTGCATTATTGCAGGGAATGTGGAGAAGTCTTATATGAGCCATGTAAGCTGAAAAGCAGTCACGTCTCACATATTGATCAAGTTGCAGCTATAAATGCAGGAACAGATGCGGCAGCATTGAAACGAAGGCTGTACGATATGATCAAGCCTCACGGCAGACCGGATGAAGTGGATAAACACTTTGATTATGCAGATAACCTGCTAAGAGCAGCGGATTGGGAATTGCAGTCAACAGCTTCTCATATGAGAAGCTGTTCATACATGAACGATGCGAAGCCCTGACAGCCATCATTGAAAAGCGAAAACAGATTTTAATCAGTGAGGTAAGATAAGTGAGTGCTGAACAATACCATGCCCTGAGACAATACCGAAGAACGTTCAAAGTAGCTATTTGCGATGTCAAACAGATAGAAAAAGCCATTCACGACTTTCCAAGTGATACCGATATACTCAAAATTCGTCCCAACTTGCCACTCCTCAATTTGACATGCGTGTATGCTATGTGTTCAATAGAATAACTTAGGCATGGTCGTATAAATGCTTTCGGAGAGCTGTGGACGTCATCAAACGTAATGGACCTGCATCCGTAAACCAAATGTTTGGCATTCAAAGGGCTGCACGTGCGCAAATCGTCGATCAACTCGTATCCTTGCAGTTTTGGCAATGGACGAGGAGTATCCAAGCGGATTTCCAGAAGGAAAACAGCCGCTTCAGTACACTGGACGACCTGATATCGGCACGGGCACTGGGGTCACAGCCAAATGCTTCAATGAGATCGCCAGCGCGCTTCATGCCTGCTTCCTCTTCTTCCTCCTTGTCTTCGGGTGATATATTATTTCTCTGAAGCTCCGTCAGTCTCTTACGTACAACTGCAGCTTTCGCACTTATATCGCCAAACTGATTTGTATGAGAAGCGTGTTTGCTTTGGAGCTTACACTTTTCACACCGAACCTCTCTACATTTGGCACAATAATATCGCATGGTCATCTTGCTGTGAACAGGACAATGGTGCACTCACCCCTGTCGAGGTATCGTTTTCTGGTAAATTTTGGATGGAGCTGCTTGAGTCTGGTGGATTGATATCAAGTTGCATCTCTTCGCAATTACGAAGTGGATGAACTTCATCTACAAGATCACATGGAATATTGTTGAACACGGAGTCGTCCACCAACTGCTCTTCGTGACTGCGACCAGGATGTGGACATGGCGTAGGACGTCGACACTTGGCACAACGTATTCTCCCGTCTAGCTGAACACTGGCTGCCAAACATTCCATGCAGATCTTGTGAAGACACGTGAGGAGTTGGCCTGCTTTATCGACTCCATCTCTGCAAAATACACACGGTGGCCGCATCATACAGTCGCACAAAATAAACTGACCAGGGATTATACGTCGCTGGGAACAACATAGCTGCTTAGAGGATGTGAGGATTTCCTTTTAACGTCACTGAGAGGAATATGACCAGAGTATGTGAGCTGATGGATACCACCGTCATACATAAGTCCAGCGCCATGTTGGTGCACCACTTACGACTTTTAAAACGGTATAAGGAAGATGTGCAAACTATCACCTTTGGAATAGGATAACAATTGTAGGAATCGGTGGCGTGTTGGTGAAAACTCTCCTCAGCTAGTAGTTGATCCATTCCTGAGTTCTATTGGAACGACGACTGGGATCAAAAATCACACGTGAGAGGAAATGGTTTTCGTCATATCTGCCTACATCTTTGCGGCTCAGCAACAATGCACGAGCTAATTCGTGGGAACCAGTGACAGAATGATTAGGATACCGGAATCATCACCTACAACAGTTGTTATCTCGCAACAGAATTCGATCCTCTGGCACTATCTTAGACCCTACGAAGTGTACACAGAACTTAGAATTAGTGGTTTTGACTAGGGCGATAATTATAAGAAGAATGTTGTCAAGTCAACTCCGTGGGAAATATATAAATAGCTCCAGTGTTATAAGTAACTAGAATTGAGAAATAGAGAGAAACAGAGTTGCAACTAGGCATCAGCCGGTAATGCTAGCATTAAAACTAGCTTAATGGGGGTGTTCGCAGAGGGGGGCATTGCCCCGGCATAATGAGGCATTTTTTGGAGAAATTAGCATAATTCGCGATTTTCAGCATCTCATGGCCAGAGAGTCGTAGAATACAGTACTCCCTGATCAACCTGATCAACCGCAAACTACACCATTGCGTACAACGATGTTGCCTTTGTTCGAGTAGAAGTAGTCTACCACCGATTAATCAATTTTTACGCGCATATCTTTATACCTACTTTGGAAACAGACTTTTCGCGTACTCTTCTGCGATTTATTTGCTGTATTTGGTCATTTTGGTCATATATTGCTAGCATAAAACGCTTTAAACTGTCATCAAAAGCAATAAAGCGAGCATAATATCCTGTTTTTGCTGGCACACGGTGATTCATATTCACCGTTTATTGTACTTATGGAGCCTCAAAGTTCGGAAAATTGTGCTTTTTTCGTACTTGCAAGTGGCCATACATGTAAGTAGAACATAATACATGAGTATCGCCATAACAAGGTATCATGCATGCATGCTAGAGATCAACGTGGAAAAGAGAAAACATTACTTCTTCTACTCGTTAGTTGACTCCTTTTGTAAAAAGACTTTTTCATTACCAAATTAGTTTGAGTTACCTTTGAAAATTATCATAATTATTGAACCGTCTTGTATGGAGCACGCCTGGAAAAATCCGTAGCGCCCATACGGATTTTGGCACGGAAAATCGTACCCCGGAACCTCCCTTATAATAAGAAAAGACTGATCTTTATAGGGCTAAATTGCGCAATTGTCAATATAGTCCTCGCTGTGGTGATGGTGATGTGAGTGCAGAGTTTGGATCGGCCAAGAGCGCAATGTGGTGGTGTGGTGTATCGGTCCCAGGGCCAAGTGTTCGTCCAAGAGGTTAACAATGATATGTACAATCATATACATGTACGTAGTAAATTATACTATTAAACCAAGAGTGTGCAACGCGCGTTAGGGTTTTGTCACGACTCTTTTTCAACATTACGTCATTTTCAGGTACGGGTTATGGACTCGTGCAGTCTTGCTATACGCTAGTACCGGTACTACTACTTTTTATCTTGTTTTATTTATTTTTTTGAAGTTACAACAGCCTCTTTTACGGGCAAGATTAAAAATGAAAAGCAACACAATGATGAGAAAACAAGAGGGGTAAACACAATAACTTTATCAAAGCTGTTGACTCACGCATACACACATACACACACACAAGATAACAATGATACTCAGTACCTAGACTGCAGGAGTTGCAAAGAAAGTTAAATCAATGCAGCCTCCGCGTTTGCGAGGACAGCAGACTGATCATTGACGCGGCGCTTCCGCCGGGCGCCGTGAAGTTAGGCAACACTGGCACGCAGGAGACCAAAACCAAGACGACAATGCAGCAACGCCATCACCATTGCGTATGGCTCTCCGGATTTCTCTGCAGACAGAGCAGCAATTCGCTTGAGAAGAGCGGAAGCAGCTCGACCAGCTCAACCTGTGGCTGAGAATACGACAGGTACGAAGGAGGCTCGCTCAACTTCTTGCACCCTCTGACCATACCTGCGACGCTTCTCTCGCTCATGGCTCTGGTAGCGAGCAGCGAGAGAAGAGGAACGGTTTGAAGGAGCAAAAGGGTTAAACACCCGTACATCAAGATAAACGCGTTCAAACCGTCCTCCCCACACGCCACTCGCCGCCACATCCAGACGGGCCTGATCCTTGGTGGACGCCGTCCGGTAGCGGAAAAGCTTGCCGGTGAGGGGTTGGAGATGAGGCTCTACTTCCACGCTGTGTGCCACCTTCTTCAGTTGGCCAGCGATGATGTCCCGTACCTCATTGTGGCGAAGCGTCGGGGAACCACCAGTGGGGCAAGAGAGAGCATGCTAAACAGAGAAGGTGGCACCACAGACACAAGTAGAAGGGAGCCGTGCCGGGTGCCAGCCATACCGCAATGCCAGACCATCGCAAAATTCACACTTTGACAAGCTGAACCCATGCCGACTGAGGGGGCGACACATGAGCCAGCTGGACGCACCCGCCTCACTGCCAAGGTTGATGGAGTGCTGGAGGGCAGAGGAGGCTCGGGCGGTGAATTGGCGAAGGGCTTCCGTGGCAGCTGCCTTCACATCCTTGCGGTTAGAGGCCTTCAGGCTGGCGACCTCTGCCAAAGAGTCTCCCAGGTTGAAACTCTGGGTGAGGATGTTGGCAACCATAGGAGCAGTGATGGCACGCAAGGATTGGAACTGGGCCGACAGAGAGGTGGGATCCAATATTCCTAGACCACCGTTCCGGTAGGGGAAGGAGAAAAGGGTGCGGAGCTCAGAGCTGATTTCCTGGCCTGTGAGAGCTGGGAGGAGCTTCGTGGCAATGACCCGCTCCAGTGAAGCAAGGCCAGCAGACGCACTTTCGAGTACCCGGCAGAGGAAAGACCAGCGGCTGGAGAGGCCTCAGGTGAAAGCAGAATAGGCTGCTTGTGGCTGAGGCAGGGCGGTTGATGTCAGTGATTCGACCTGCCCACGCCAGTCCCGGGCTTTCTCGTGTACGTAGTCTTCGACAAACGCAGGTGTGCCTATGGCTGAACACAGGTAGCGGTTACCTGTGGCGGTGATGTGGATGCCTGTGCCGTCGAACAGCTGGACAGCTTCATCGTAGTCATCAGGCTTCACCACGAGCATGGCCTTTGCTGGGTTGAGGAAGTATCCAATATCAGGCCCTCTGTCGTGCAGTTTGTCCCACCAGATTCGGAGAGGAACGAGTCGGCCACCTGCGGACGAATCGTCCGCATACCATAGCTGGCAGGCGCCGGGTGTTACGATCTCCCGGATGAGAGGGACTACGCCGATCGCATATAAAGGCATCGCAATGGGGTCGCCCTGTGTTGTGCCCTCATTGGAATGAATACATTCACCATCCACGTAGAGATTGCTGGGCTGACGGTAGGTGTTGATTACAACCGTGGCAAACGAGGGGCATAGGTGCTGCACATTCCGTAGGCAGGCGGAGCGATTGATGTTGTTGAACGCATTAGTTGCATCAGCAATGATGATGCCCTGGGTGTCCTCCTGGTTGTACACATCATGCATAGCGTGTATTGCGGCCTCAATACCGAAATCCTGCCCGGCACGCAGCTGCAAACCACCAGCAGCTTCCTGGATGTCTGCGCTGATGACGTGAAGAATCGCCTTCCCCACTACACGACGAAGCACCTCACCTATGCCGATCGGCCTCACACCCAGGTGTTTGTCGAGAGGGATTAGCCTTGAGGCTAGGTAGGCCTCTAGGGCATTCGGATCAACGAATGTTATTGCTAGGCGACGTGCACACAGAGCTAGTGAGTCGCACAGAGAATCGGATGTATCAGCAAAGCTCGTGCACATCCAGCGCCAGCGCTCAGCGTCAACGCCGGATGGTCCATCGGCACCATGGGTGTTCTATACTGCCTTCCTCAAGGCTTCGCGCGTGAGAGCGTCAAACCGCACCGGGTGAGGTTGTGCCGGAATTTCGCCTTGCAGAAATGCTCCTGGGGCGAGGGGGCGCTCTCTGGATGTTTGGCCTTCAAAGCTTACCGGACGGTTTATCATCGATCTTGTCGTCCAGGTTCAGGTGGCCCTTTGTCGGTGGGTCCTCGAGGTCCCCCAGCGCAGATGCCATCCTCCCGCTTGTTACTTGGGACGCGAAGTGCCGTGCCAAGTTTCCATCTTGATTGGCATGGGACGAACTCTTGTTGCGGTACGTTAGCTGGCCCTGGATAGTGCGACTCTCGTGGCGGAGATTCTGGATGTCCCCTTGATTCCATGTGTCGAGTCGTCGTCTCAGCACAGCAGACAGCGAGTGGGAATCCTGGGCATGGGGATTATGTAGCATTAGCTGTTGGAAGACCATCGCTACTTTCAGGGCTATGCCTTCAAAAGTCGCCGCGTTTCCGAAGCAGGCGAGGTAGCGACTCAGTTGCAGGATGAAGGCCCACGGAGCCTCTAGGAGGATTGAACGCATTTGGACGGAAGTGTACAGCCTCGTCGTAAGCGGCATTGATCGCAGCTTCTGACTCAGCTTCGCTCATGGTGCCCAGCGCGAAGCTAGTCTTCATCACCTCGATGTAAGTGGGCAGATCATCATGCATAGGCGGAGGTGCCTGGCCCCGAACGGGGGAACTACCCGGGGTGGAAGACATGTCTGCACTTTGCGACCCTGTGAGATTTGCCAGGATTTCTGTGTCGTTGTGGAGCGAGTCATTTCCGCTGGTGACAGGCAGTCTAGCAGCATCGGTTTCTTCCTCGGCCGCGGTGCTCTGTCCATCGTGGTGATGCTCCAATAGGTCCCAAGCATGTTCTTGAGAGCTAGTTGGCAGTCCGGCCTTGGAGGCATCCTTTGCTCCTGTGCGCGCAGGGTCGGCCGTAGAAATAACAGATGACTCAGTACTTGTAACTGATGGCGTATGGCTGCTTGCCCCCCTGCACGCCTCCAACAGTGCATCAACACTGGCGTCTACATCGCCCGCATTCAACTCTACACACACGTTGACCGCGCTGGCAGTTGTCGTACAACGGATTCCCGTAGAGTCTACTGTCCTGTGACAACTCGGTCTGTTTGGCCTGGCCCTGTGTTGGTTGGGATGATGGCGGACTGTTCTTGCATCGGTTTTTCCGTGAGGGAAGGCATCCTCTACAGCTGCGGCCGTCCTTCCTGCAACTACACTGTGCGCAGGTACCGCTGCCGTTACACCGGCAACACTGGGAACTCTGCATCCGGCGTTGTTTGCCGAGAACAAGCCGGCCGTGAGCACGCGCAAAAAACAGACGTCAAAAGTTTGCAACCATCCACACAGATCTACAACTCAACCGATCCCCACCGGTACTACTACTAGGCGGTAGTAAACAATCAGCGCCACTCGTGTACGCTAGGCGATAAGTGCAGGGCGCGCTTACTTGTAGCACGGTAGGTCTACATGGTGTACGTAGATCTACAAGTACGTAGATCTACTACGTAGGACAATGTGGCCAAGTGCACATGCACGCGTGGCGCTATGCTGAAACCTCTTGTACGGGCAAACAAAATAAAAAAGTGGCACTATAATCAATTATAGCAATAAAAACTGCTTTATCGCAGTTTTCTAAAAAAAAAGTCATTGTGTTCTAGTCCATGGACCCGGTCTAAAAAGTAAGAAATTAACGAAATGTGATAGCCGAAAATTAAAATTTCACACGAAACCTCACAATAATCACAACACTGGAAATGCAGCTTTCAACACTAAACTTGTACTGCACCAACAATTGGCAACATGCATGCATAGGAAAGAGGATCACGAGGGGAAAAGGTCTTCTACATGTAGCTTTTTATTCTGTGTGTGATTATTGTGAGTTTTTTTGTGAAATTTTAATTTTCGGCTATCACATCTCGTTAATTTCATACTTTTTAGACGGGGTCCATGGACTAGAACACAATAACTTTTTTTTTAGAAAACTGCGATAAAGCAGTTTTTATTGCTATAATTTCTTTTGTTTTTTTCTGTCACCTATCAATGGAATGCCCTACATGTATATCAATATGTAAACGATGGCCTTCACATCATATCAATACCGTATTATACGCATTGATGTGCAAGCCTTTTCTTGCAGAAAATGGCACTAGCATAATGCAATTGCATGTTCTTCTGCGGGGAAACATGACATGTGAGTAGTGGTCTGGTGGTCGTGATACTTTTTTATACGGAGGTCATTCTGTGCATGTTGCAGCTTGCTGTTGCAGAATTTTATTATTATTATTATTATTATTATTATGAAATGACCCAAAGGCAATGTGCCTATCGAGGGGTTCATTTGATTGAAAGAACAGTAGATGTAGATGTATGTACAAAGAGAAGTAGGGATTGATGAGGAGAGAAATGGGGAAAATCAATCATGACTCTAGGGAGGTTCTGCTCTACGTTTTGGGAACACGACGCAAAGAATCACTCGAACTTTTTTCGCGTTCCCGTAACGTGAAGAAATGCTGTTCTGCTCTACGTTTCACCTAGAGAAGTCACGTGGAATGTGTACTGGGAATTTCCCCTTCCATATTTGGCGGTTTTCTGCATTCAGTTGATCGATACCCAGCAAATCCGTACGCATTTTCTCTGCGCGTGCCACAATGTAGAGAACCTCATCTCCGCGTAGAAATCTGAAGCCAAGACACGCGAAGCCGTAGACTCTAACCCAGACACCTGCTCTCTACGTGATTTCTACATGTAGCAGAACCTCTCTTCTGTCATAAAATTGTCTTGCCTTTCAGATATTTCAGATCTCCCCACCCTCGATCAGATTTATTTGAGAAATGAAGCCAGGTGCGTGTCGCAGATGTTTTTGTTGATTCTGTGTTTATAATGGTTTATAATCATGTGTTATCGTGATAAGGTCATCCTGCATCATATTGCACTGAAATGGTAATCCTGTTGATGTTGATACAACTTTTGGAAGTAGTTCAATGACTTCAAACTGTTAGTCCACGATTTTCTAAAACAACACAGCAAAGGAGGAACAATAAACATGTATTAAAATGTAAACAAATACATTCCTGAGTCCGACACCTCGTTCCAACAATTACACTGATCCTGAGGATAAAAGGGGCAAGGCTATGGTTGGAGGTACTGAGAGATAAACAAGGCACTCCACAATAATAATATATAATCTTACACATCTTTTGGTGAGTATGAGTGATATCCAGTCGAACCTCTTTAGGACGAACACCAAGGGACCGATGGTATTAATTATTCTGTTAGTTTGTCTTAACCTATTTTATAACCAGTGAATACAATTATTTCTCCAATAGAAATACGAATAGATTTCTTCTACAGCGAAAGATTCTAAGCCACACCGACTCATTGACTCGTCTGGTATGAAACAAATGAGTCACTAGAGAGGTTCTGCAAAAGGAAAATGCGTACAAACTTTCGCACGAAGTTTCGCAACTTTGGACGCGAAACTTGCAGGGAACGCGAAATGAACTGTCGTAGGAAATTTCGTGAGATCAGGTCATGGCGTACGTGCACTTGGCCAGCGCCAACTACGAAAATGTGCAGAACGCAAAGTTCGTGCAAAAATTCATACACACTTTCGCAAGGACTGTCGCGAAGCTTCGTTCAAATTTTTGTTTCGCAGAACATCTCTACTGAACCTTTTTTTAGCAACATGACGGTAACTGAAACAGCAACAGAGAAAGTACGATACATGCACTCCACACTCTTGCAGGTACTACAAACAGATTGCAGATCGTAATTCTTGCTTTGGCGGCACGAAACTGTATGTGGGGCAGTGCAATCTCGGCGGTACTCGCAAATCAAAAGGGTGAGCATAATAAGCAAATGAATCGAAGGAAACCGGTCAACTCAGAGATAATCTGTCATCGAGTATTCCGTAAAAGGAGGCCTCGGCAGCGGAAAAGCTAAATTTAGAAAAGAGATCCTGTCAGCTTTTCCATTATTAATTGCATTCCGCCCAAAATCAGCACACTTTTCGTGAATGAAAGAGTCAACACAAGCAAATGAATCAAAGGGAACTGGTCAACTCACCTGTCATTGAGTAATATTCCGCGAAAGGAGGTCGCAGCAGCGCCGAAACGAAATAAGCCAGGCCAGGAGACGAAATATCCGAAACAGCTCATGCAAGAAGCAGTTCCAAAGAAGGAAGTTCCTCGTGCATGCACATCCGAAAAGGCAACAACAGAAAGTCTGCAATACACACGCATGCGGCCAGCCTGCCGCGCGATGCACGATGGTAGGAGCCATGGAGTAGCTCCCTGGTCCAGGGCCAGGTACCGAGCATCTTACGTAGAAACTTACGTAGCTATGTAGACAACGTGTCTGAATAGCGGTGTCGTTAGGTAGCGCCATGTGAACACAATAATAGAAAAGCTGACAGGATCGCTTTTCTAAATCAGCGCCACTCGAATACGCGTAGGCGATAAGTGCAGGGCGCTGACGTGGTATACCGGTACCAACTGTACCATGCGTGGTACATGGTGTACGTGTACGTACTACGTTGGCTAGGATCAATGCAATGTGGACAAGTGCACGTGGCGCTGCGCTGAATCCTCTTCTTGACGTCTTGTATGGGCAAGCAAAATAAAAACGTGGCGCTGTGCTTGGCGCCGCGTAGGCTTCACGAGAAAAGCATAAAAGCTCAAGCAACAATTAAAAGCATTAATTTATCACTCCCTCAGTATTGACTCACATCGATTTTTGTCACACCTAAGCAGTCAAATATTCCTGCATATGTCACTCCTTAGGGCTATATTGACTGCTTATATTAATATTTGACTGCTAAGGCCGTGGTCACACATGAAAAGCTTGCACCGCTTTTGCGGAGGCGGAAAGCGGAAGTACCGCAGCCGCTTTGGAGGACCACACGATGCAGCGGTCACACATACATGTAGACTACTGTGCTCCTCAACGCTCCGCTTTGGCGGAGAGAATGCCAATTCAGCACGTCCTATGAAATTTTAGATGTTCTTGTCCGAGTTGAAGCGACCTTCGCTTGTACAAGTAGAGCTATCGTGGATCGCTGACAGGCTGCTGAATGTCTCAAGTACACTCCTGGATTTGGGGCGCATTCACTGCGGCCCAGTACAGGTGTATTTGAATATTGCTAGTTTGGTTTACATCAATATCAAATTCAAATAGCTGTATAGCAGGGTGTCGTTGCCTCCTTCTTGTCCGAGTTGAAGCGACCTTCGCTTGTACAAGTAGAGCTATCGTGGATCGCTGACAGGCTGCTGAATGTCTCATGTCAAGTACACTCGTGGATTTGGGGCACATTCACTGCGGCCCAGCACGGGTGTATTTGAATATTAGTTTAGTTTACATCAATATCAAATTCAAATAGTTTTATAGCAGGGTGTCGTTGCCTCCTCCATGATCCATCATCGACCCAGCGACTGCGTGGATGCCTGCAGCTGCAGTGAGGGTGTGGCAGAGTACTCTACTACTCCCTGGTTGCAGTCCTAGTGTTGCATACTCTGGTGGACCTATTGCTTGGAGAGAGAAGGAGAGAGTTGGAGATCGTCCGTGATCGGGGCCAATGACTCGTTGGGAGACGGATTCGGAGTTATTCCCTCACCAACTATCCACTCATAACGATGCAGTATTGCTCGCGAGATCTCCAGAACGTACAGTTCATTGGCAAAGAAGAACAATATGAAAACTGAATACCAAACGGCAACCAAACAACACCAGAACTCAGTGCAGAAGTAGCACACCAAACTCCAAAGCCATCACCATGCAGGTTCTGCCAGAGCGGATCCGCGAAAGCGGAGGGTCCGCTCGCATTTTTTGGGGGTAGCGAAATCCAAACTTTCCGCCAAAGCGTAACTTACGCCTCCGCCGTTGCCTCTCCGCCGTTGCCGAGGCAACGGCGGAAGCGTAAGTTACGCTTTGGCGGAACCGCCAAAAAAAGTGCATGTGTGACCGGGGCCTTAGCTAATTAGGGGTTGCGCAGTGGAATGTATGCGTGTTAAAACAAAATGGCGTCACGATTTATTGAAAGTGGTATAGTTGGTGGTACGAGTGTTCAAACCCATTTGACCTTCATACTGTTCGTCTTCTTTTTGACATGCTCTCTTTCCATCGTCCTTAGCTTTTGTTTGTTGAGAGCTGTTTTGGCTTTCTCCTATACCTCTGGGGGATGCCAAGTGATGGTTTTGAGAGGCTGGTGATGGCTGTGAGCGAGAGTTTGCCGATCGGCGTCGTCCTCGCTATAGCGATGAAAATACTAGTTACTGCGCACCTGGCAGATATCACAACACGTCGGAGCGTCCAGGAGCAAAGGAATCTTGGGTTTTCACTGGAATCTAGTTCCTCCAGCATCGTGTAGCCCACCGTCGGTGAATGGCGGTCTAGAAAGGTCGAACCTGGTCTTCTGCAGCATCTCGCAGTCCTGCGAGGCACACTGAATACGCCTGTCATGTATTCTACAAATAAAAATCACGAAGTAGTGGACTTTACAGTGATGAGTCTATCCTGTATGCTGCAAAAGACGCAGGAAATGTGAAGTGCAGCATTGTCACTGCATGAGTAGGTGGTGGTGCAACGGATGTGCAATCATAAAACCGGGATTCATCAGGTGATCGTTCTGGAATTTGAAATACGGACTATTTGTCGTGATAAATCTAATATTGACTTCGTACTTGGTCAGGAAAGGAAATAAAAACCACGTAAAAGACCTCGGCTTCGCCTCGGTCTTTTACTCGGCTTTTATTTCCTATATTGACCTCGTACTCAGTCAATATTAGATACTGATTCAGTTTTCAATCGCGATATTGAGTGCGTTTCAATCTGGTAGTTGTGTTATATAACTCTTTGTTTCTGAACGCAGACCTCTAGAACCAGGAGACAGAGTGCTATATTGTCGGTTCAAGGTGAAAGAAGAATTTTGCTTTCTGGATTCTCGCCTCCAGTTCTGGTGGATTGTGGTGCTTTCCAGGCAATCTGCATTTACTGACATTGTTGAAAATGCCTCAACACAGTCGTCGAAAACCGTTCAGTGGCAAGCAGAAGAGAGCCCAGCTCCAGCGAAACCGAGATGTGCAGCGATTCCGAGAGGACGACGAGGAGCCTGCCAAAGAGAAGCTGGAGATACGCTCAGACTCGCCATCTGACTCAGATAAAGATGAAGAAACACTGGTCACGTCTGAAAGGGCAATGATCGTAGATAAATTTGAGCCCAAGTTCGAAGAAGGCGGTGCCGTGGCTGAGACAAGGCGTCAAGACAGATACAAACTGATGTTTGCCCAAGAAAGTGCCAGTGAAATTGAGGAGGGCAAGCGGGAGTCGCGTCAGCCATTGCAAACCCTGGCAGAAAAAGACTTGGAAGTGTCCTATGAAGATATATATGTATGGAGCACATCGACATGCCTGTTCGTCCCACCTGGCAATACAGCCTGAGCAAGCAGCAGCTGGAAGCTAAGGAGCAGCGCTACTTCAATGAGTACATTGACCAGCTCATGGCTGATACACACAACCATCCGCTAAGCTACTTTGAGCGGAACCTGGAGTATTGGCGGCAGCTGTGGCGTGTGCTGGAGATGTCGAATGTAATAGTGATTATCGCCGATGCACGCCATCCCATCCTGCACTTCCCACCATCCCTGTACTGCCATGTCGTACATGAACTGAACAAAACGCTCGTGCTAGTGCTGAACAAGATAGACTTGGTGCCGGCGAGTGTGGTACTGGCGTGGCGCGAGTACTTCTATGGACTGTTCCCGCAACTTCACGTCGTCCTCTACACGGCTCGCCCAGGGAACCAGAGCAGCAGCCAGCGCTCCGACGCCAAGGGTCTGATGTCGCACGCCCAGTGCGGCGCTAAGCGGCGCATGATATGCGTACAAGGTGCCTGTCAGCTTATCCGCGCCCTGGCCAATGTGGTGGCCGATCACAGTATGCTGTCCGGTTGGACGGATAAACTCTCAAAGTTTGAAGTGTGCGACGATGCTGGAATAACAGCAGCATCAGTGCACGAAGAGACAGTACGTCATAGCGGCGTCGTAAGCATACCGCAGACTCCAGCAACGGTACCAACGGTGGCAATGAAGCTACGGCAGCGGCAACAGCATCCTCACCGCTGTCCTTCATTACAATAGGTCTGGTCGGCCATCCCAACGTGGGTAAGGCCTCCATTCTCAATAGCCTGATTGGCAAGAAAGTTGTAAGTGCGTCGCGCACACCCGGCCACACGAAGCACTTTCAGACGCACTTCCTCACACCGCACATCCGCCTGTGCGACTCACCTGGCCTAGCCTTTCCGTCACATGTTGAAAAACAGCTACAGATCCTGTCCGGAATGTACCCAATTTCCCAAGTGCGTGAGCCGTATACATCCGTCGGCTATCTGGCGGCGCGCCTGGGATGTAATTTGCTGTACCGACTGGGACTGGCCAAGAAAACAAGTGAAACATGCCCGACTGTTCCTCCACAATCCGATGCATGCGTCGACAGTTCAACAAACCCGCCGTGCAACGGCCACGCTAGTTCAAGCTCACTTCGTTGTGACGGCCACACCTGGTCCGCGTGGGACGTCTGCGAGAAGTGGGCGGAGGAAAGGGGTTTCCATACCGCAAAGGGCGCCCGTCCCGATACCTACCGTGCCGCGAATCATATTCTGCGCCTGGCGACAGATGGCAGAATAGCACTGTTCGTACGACCGCCGAAGTACACTGAAGACTTAACGAAATGGATGTGCCATCCCGAACTAAAGAGCGTTGTTGCAGTCCAACTGGAGGGCTTGGACCATGATGAGTTGAGGCCAGAGCCTTAACCTGTTGGCACAGCTTAGTGCTAGCAGCAACTCCAGTGCTGCCGCATCGTCAGCAGATGATAGTTCCTGTCGTTGGGTAGCGTCACGTGCGGCCGCAGCCTCTCCGGCCACCCGCAATCCGTTTGCCGGATTGGCCGTGGCGGATAGTGAATCTCGTGAGAAGTGACACGGACTGTGTTTGTTTGAGGTGCTGTCGCTCCAAGCTACATCTCACTATGTTACATTTCACCCTGTGGCTGAATCACCCAAATGTTTTATCTTATCTGCCCCCCCCCACACACAAACACACATACACACACACACACGCTCTCTCTATCTCTCTCTCTTATCAAGTTAGTTACTCACTATTGCGTTTGTGTGACTCTGGCTCCGAGACTTGTGGTCGGATGACCCTCACACACCACACACGCACCCCATCCGCAATAGTGCCCACTGTTCCCCCCCCCCCCAGCCCCTTGGCTTCTGTCGATGCCAAAGTTGAGAGCTAGACAACATCACCGGTGTTCTTGATTGCAATGTGCACTGTTTTAACGTTTTTAATCAATCATCAGTTTCATCTTTTAAACCTTTTTATACTTCTCATTGTGCCTCTACTCCCTGCTGGCAGTACTGCTCTCTCCCTGGCTTACTGTTGCTGCATACCCCGCTCTGACCAGCGATCATAATAATTATTATTATGCCAACTTGACCTGAGTATTTATCTGCTTGACCTGATTTTTGACCTGATTATTTATCTGCTTTTTTAAAATCTTTTTAACTTTCAGGCATAAAAAGCATGTTGCAGAGGGCTCATTGTTCATAATTTTTGATTTATTGAACGGTGCATATTTACTGGTGATACATGTACTTCTAAGTACTTTTCTTTCACCTGAACAAGTGTGTTGTGTAGGAAGTAACACAATACCTAATATGTCATATTAGGGGCCGTCCCTGAATGTCCAACTTTTTTCTCCAAACAAATTATTTTTGTTTGGACCCAACCCCCCTCCCCCTGAGAACGTAAACAATGTTGACACAATACATGCAAAAGTCGCAATTGAGTCACTGCTCCTATGGCCGTGTACATGTATCAATGTTTTCTGAAATGAAATTGGTCAACCCTGCCCCCTCCCACCCCATAACGAAATTATTTCGTTTTGTGAAAAACTTTGATATTAAATACCATTATGTCTCACCGTCCAGGAGCGACACTGACTCACGCTGCAATCTGGTGTTCACGAGGTGTTTGTCGCGCTGGAACCGGAGCGTATCTGTAAGTTTGTATCCCTGGTGATGTTTGTGCCTGGAGAGCACTATATAAGTAGTGCTCTTCAGGCACAATCTTCCTCAGCCTACTCAAGCTCAACTGATGAGGGGTGAATTCCCCGAAACACTGTTTATTGAGCAGGGAGTGGTGCTTTCTTGCAGGTTTGCCTAGTCGAAGGTTCGATGGACTCAAAAGCCATATATATAACAAAGTGCTTACTCTGAAGTGCTAACTCTAACGAGTTAACGAGGATAAATCTGTCGTTCAAATAGAAATCGTTATACACAAATCCATACACATACTGTCCTATTGAGTGTTGAGAATGAGTGATAATCGTTACCTTTGGTACACGTAAACTAGTCAATTTTGGGAAATCGTTATATATGCGCCTCGTTAGAATAATGGCTTTTACAGTAGTAACAGGCTCACCTTTGCTGCATCTCACATGTGCACACCGCTTCACACGGTCATCTACTGTATCACCATGGTAATTTCTGTTGCACTTTGCTGCTTGCTTAACAAAACGCAGAAGACACACCGAATTTCCAGGTAATCACCATGGTGATACGGTACTTTAGCTTGAACCTATTGTATGACGGGTTTTCTTCGATTCATAATGACCCAGGGAGTAACTAACAGTTAGCAACGCAATTCTTCTGAGGTGTAAAGTGACTTCAGGAATATGTTGCAGAAAACTGCGATGCATGCTGATTATTTACTGTGCCCTATTGTGCACCATATACCTGGTGGGGTACTCAGGGATGAAGTAGATGCACACAAGTACCGTGCATCACGGCACAGGTTAGGTTCGCAACTAGCTGCTACAGTGTACTTGTGGTCCGAACTTGCACGCGATTTAAAGAGAAAATTTACACAAACTCCAACCTTGGTCCCTTGATATTCCCGCCCTTTCCCACACTCCTTTGGCCTTTGATGAGCTCATTTATGGACAAGCAAAAGGCAACGTCTGACAGCGGAGAATGAGACAGGGGCGGCGCGGGTGGGAACACACTGTCACATTCTCCGCCTTCACCTCCTAGTGTAACCTGAATTCCACGTCAGACCTTTCAGGTCCTAGCGGAATTCCTAATTAGACTTCGGAGGCTCCGGCTACGAATGTGACAGTGTGATGTTTAAAGAAAAGACCTCACATGAGTAGCAAGGTATGAAATTAATGGCTAATGTATGTTGCCGTCGACACTACACTCTGTCAAGAGAAAGAAGCTGGAAGGAAACAGCATGTTGTAACCGCTGAGGACAGATTCACTTTTTCAAATCAATATGAAACAAATTCAACTGTTGTGTTCCACACAAGCAAAGCAACGACATGGATAGTGAAATAATCAGGGAGCAGGCATGATCACTATGAGAAACCATGCATAGAAATCGGAACAACAGTCCGCACTTGTAGAAGACTCCTCACCCAGTGCTAACCGTCAAGACGGCTTGGCCAAAAGAAGCTTGGCTGTGCGGTCGGTAATAGTGGCGGATGAATGTGTTGGGCCGTGACCAGTCAGCTGTCGCCAACACATCCGCCAATGACACCCCGGCTTGCCGTGCAGCGCTAGTGGAGGCACTCCGCGTAGAATGGGCTGAGAAGTCACTTTCAACACCCGCTGCTTGGAGCAGTGTTGTCACCCATCTGGCGACAGTTGAGGTCGAGACTGGCTGAAACGGTCGGCGAGTGGACACAACGAGAGCACTATGCGCTGGTCTAGTGCGGATGGACTTAGTCACATCTAGATAGGCTTTGATGCATTCCACTGGGCACAGGATCGGGTCAGCCGGCAGACCTGGCACAAAGAACTTCCGCGGGCCGCCAGAGCGTTGTGTTTTGGTGACGTGAGTCAGCTCAAACTCGACACCATCTGCCAGGAAGCGCATTGCGCGGATATCCAAGTGACAGATTTCACTTACTCTTGCTGCCTTAGCCAGTGCGAGCAGCATGCACAGCTTGCAGGACTTGCAGGTGCGACAGGGTCAAAGCAGTATTCGGGCCCAATGACCGAATGTATTCTAGAACAGTGGCCTCGTCCCACGTACGTGAATAGCGAGGCAATGGCGGTCGTTGATTGTAGATACCACGCATAACCCGGACGACGCTAGGCGATTGTCCGACGGGTACATTATCGTGGAGTGGCGGTACGGTGGATGACACCGCCGAACGGTACACGTTCAGGGTACGGTATTGCTTGCCTGCCTCATACTGTGTCGCTAGAAAGTTGGCTAATTGAGTAGGGTCCGCCGATACGGGATCCACACGTCGTTCGCAACACCAGCCCACCCACTGTCGCCATGCTGACTGATACGATGCGTTGGTGCTAGTTCGCCAGGAGGAGAGCCAGAGAGTGACAGCTCCCTGCGAAAGGCCTCGCAGCGAGGCTGCTTCCCGGAGATACTCCATACGGTCAGTCGTAGGCGTTGTGCCTGCGGATGGACTTGTCCCTGTGGGTCCAGAACGTCTGACGACACTAGTCGTAGCGGAGCACTGCAGGACATTCGGAGCAGCTGAGGGTAATAAGCCTGTGACTGCCAGGCTGGAGCCACCACGATTACCCGTCGAATGTCGTGTTGCCGGATGTAGCGAAGACACCGGGTGAGCAGGCTGAATGGCGGAAAGGCATAAGCATTCTCCCATAGCTCTGGAGGGGTGGAGAAGGCATCCACTGATTCTGCCTCTGGATCTGGACGCCAGCTCAGGTAGCGGGGCAGGCGAGTATTGTGGCTGGCCGCAAACAGATCTACACTCAGCGGGCCGAATGTCTGTTGGATGGTAGTAAACACATCGTACGGGAGCATCCAGTCGCCCGTCTCCTCCACGTAACGGGACAGATAGTCTGCTGTGTGATTCAGGGCTCCTAGCATATGAACCGCTTCCAGCTCCAGGTGTCGGGCTGCAGCCCACTCCAGCACCTGAATCGCAAGCGTACACAGACGCCGAGAATGAGTGCCTCCCTGATGATTGAGGTATGCCACGGTGGTCGTGTTGTCGATTTCCAACCGGATGGTTTGGTTGGACGCGTTGCGGAGCAGGCTTTTCAAACCTAACCATACCGCGATCAGCTCTTTCCAGTTGATGTGGTGCGCAGCTTCGGACTCGTACCATGGCCCCCGGCATGCGCCGTATCCACAGCAGCACCCCATCCTACATTGGACGCATCTGAGCTCATGGTGACCGAGGGTGGGTCTCTGTGCATGGGTATCGGGCACCCCGCCGTCGTTATCCACCAACGCAGGTCGCTGCAGGCCCATTCGTCCAACTGTTGGGTCTCGAGACGGTGTGCCAGAGCCTCGTTCAGCGGGAACTGCAGTCCCCGGACATGAAGCATAGCGAGGTGTACTGCAGGGCGCGCTGCAACCATCTTGCCTGTCATTGAACGCAGTTCGGCGAGGGTAGCAAATCCCTTGTTGCGTAGGCGACGGCACTCGGAGCGAATCTTGTCCAGCTTGTCGCGAGGCAAGGAAAATTCCATGCGCACCAAGTTCACTTCGACTCCGAGAAACGTCAGGATCTGCGTCGGCTCCATGATAGATTTCTGGCGGTTGACTATAAAGCCCAGTCGTTCTAGGAGGCCTGCCACAAACTGGATCTGCTGCGCCACTAGAGCAGGGGAGTGTGCTATCAACAGCCAGTCGTCCAGATAGACAACGATGAGCAGACCCATTGCACGGAGCCACGCTGCTACAGGACGAAGTACCTTGGTGAACGTGCGGGGTGACTCCGACAGACCGAACGGGAGGCAAGTGTACTGCCATACCTGGTCGTTCCACATGAACTGGAGGAGGCGTCGGCTGTGAATGTGCACCGGTACCGAGTAAAAGGCGTCCTTCAGATCGAGTTTCGCCAACCACCAGTTCGGCTGAACTAGCTCGGGTACGACTGCCAACGTTTCCATCTTGAAATGGGAGTTGTCCACAAACTCGTTCAGCGCTTTGAGGTTGAACACTAGCCTCCATCGACCACCGCTCTTGGGTACCATGAAGTGCGTGCTCTTGAATGTCGCGTCTCGCACTGTAGTGGGCTCGATGCCCCCCGCTGCTGCCATGTTGGACAGGGCCTCCTGCAGAGCAACCTGCTCCGCCTGAGCCAGGTGCATCTGTCTCGGAGCATGCCGCTGATGAGGGCGAGCCAGCAGTGGGATGCGCAGGCCATGCCGGACGGTACTGCGAACCCATGGGTCCGCCGTCAGTTGCTCCCAGTTCTGCCAGGCCACCGCAATGCGACCAGCGGGTGGAGGTGGATGATGTACCTCCCATCGCCAAGGAACGGGAAGCTGCAGCTCCGATGATGGTGTTGGCGATTCTCGGAGCTGCCCCGCGTGGCCCACTACTGGGCCTGAGGGCGAGGTGGTGACTTGCCCCTCGACCCTGGTGTCCTCTGCCCTTGCGGTCTTCCGCGGTGGGGGCGAAATGAGCCTCGGTGGGGCGGCTGCTGGCGATCCCTGCCGTATTGGCGACTGGAAAAGGTATGCAGCTGTGGGGTACGCGATGACTGGAACGCGAACCCCTTTCGCTGAAAACCCGGCTTTGGCTGTGGCTTGCGCGCCAGCCTCTGCGCCTCATTCAACGTCGCCTCGGATTTCACTTTCGTGGAGATGGCTGAGATAAACTCCTCACCAAACAGCTCCTTCCCAGTGCCTGGCGGTGGGATACCTTTGGTTACTCTTGCCACGTCTTTGTCCACAGCCTCGATGATGGACTGGCGGCGGATGCCATTGATCGAAGCCATCAGGTCTCCGACCAGGACAAGTGTGCGCTGGAGCACATCCTTGACTTCCGCCGATGGTACGGAGAGTTCCTCCACTGCCGGAACACCTTCCTCTGCCTCGACCAGGGAGGAGAGCATACATGCAGCCGGACCAGAGAGCGATGCCACATCACGTTGAACAGCCGCCCACTGTGAGTCGGATGTCTTGGGGAAACGGGAACCAGCCCAGCGCAATACTGTATCATCCACCTTGGGCACATAGGCTGCTGCCTAGTCAGGCCGTGGATGGTCCTGGTGCATGGCCTTCCGCTGCTCGTCAGAGAGCGGAGACCGAAAATACTTCTCAACATAACTCGTCACCGCCTCAGGGGCGTTGAAAAGGAATTTGCGACTCGCCACCGCAGTGGCCGGTGCGAAGTCCAGAGCTCTGGCGGCTCGTTTGGCTGCAGGCTCTCCGATATTACTAGTGCCAGTATTGGCTGCATCACCGCTGGACTCAAGGACCTCAGTCCCTGGGCCAGGCAGTGCTTCGTTCTGGGCGGAAACACAGAGCCCTACAGCCCGCTGTGCAGCCGAAAACGGATCATGCGGCTCTCCAGTCGGAGCTAGCCCGTGCGGTGGTAGATAAAACGACCCATAGGCCGGGTAACCTCCATGCGGCATGGGCATAGCCGGCACCCCACCACTTCCGCAGACAGTGGGGGATGCGGCAGAAAGCAAATCACGCTGAGTCGGCTGTGGTGGCCTCTCAGGCACAGCATTCCCACTCTGGATCTCTGCAGCTCCACGATTTGCCACAAGCGGGTCGTGCTGCGTGGGACGCGCAGAACCAGCCGTCCCCTGACTGGGGAGGTCACTAACGGATGACATGGCTCTGCAATCAACACGTATGTAGGCTATACGGCTACGTCCAAAGAGAAATAAATCTGCAACTGCAACAATTTGAAGCGAAGAAAAAGGCCAAAGGAGTGTGGGAAAGGGCGGGAATATCAAGGGACCGAGGTTGGAGTTTGTGTAAATTTTCTCTTTAAATCGCTGTGAATTATTTGAAAAGCGAAGATTTGAGGCCTAACACACTGTCACATTCGTAGCCGGAGCCTCCGAAGTGTAACTCCTGCAACACTGGGCCAGAGCCAGGTGCGTTCAAGTGTCTACTGTGTGTCAGGGAGTAGTAAAATTACTTTCGACTTCCTGATGTACATGATTGTACATGTACATGTATGAACGTACTCGCACTGGGCACTCTGGCCGCACGCATCTGCACGCGTATGCAGCCTGTCAGTGGCGGTATACCCCTCGAAGTATTATTAATAAATAATAAGTACTCGACAGGACTTCCAACTGGGTCGCAGGTAACCCAGTGTTCTTTTTCCAAAAAGGTCCAAGTACTCACAAACAGGACCACTGACCCGGCTCTGGAGCAGACACAGGTAATCTAGGTCCAAGTTTGCACGATTTTGTTCTGACGCTTGATGTGCTTTCATAGCCAAGGTTTCTCACTTTCTTCGCAAGCTCTTTTAGTCTTGAGAGTTGACAACTGCTTATGGTTGTGTTGGCTGAAACATGTCAGCTAATCTGACAACCGTCCAACCCCATTTTACTGGTAAGTAGTCAGCGAGTGTCTTTGATGGGGCCATACTAGAGGGAAAGTTACGCGCATATTTGTGCTTCCTTTTTGAAAACACGTTCTCGCTCGAAGGGTTTCTAAACTTTATCCCTGCGCTCATTGATGGAGTTGCCAGCGGCACCCTACAGAAGAACAATTTTGTCAAGTTTTTTTTATGAAAAATTGTCAAACATTTTCCAATTGCTAGTATAAGTTTGGTTAGGGCCAGGTTCCACTGCAGCTCCGCATGCAGGTCCGCTGCTCAACGGCACTTGGCTGCATGCAGCAGAGCGGCGCGGTTCCAGTGACACTCGCTATTCGCGGTCCCGCGATCGTGCTAGACGTTTTTTGATAACATTAGGGAGGTTTAGTCCCACGTAATCCGTGGGTACTTTACGTGTGTGTACCACGTGATACTCAGTGACCCACGTACAGACGTTTTCTGAATCACGGCATACCGTGTATGGAGGCTCACCCACGTTCCGCCAGAACGTGGGTGAAAATCAGAATGGAGCGCATTGTGCGAGCTATGAGGGTGCTCAGCTGAAGAAGTTTCCGAAGCACGAAATCGAAATATTCGATGAGCTTCTAAGGCCCGGGTAGCTTCGTCTTTGACCAGGTTTGGGCCTTTCGCTCCATGCTTTTGTTTGTTCCGTGTGACTAAACACAACATTGCAACGTGGGTGCCCTTCATCCACTTTACGTGTATCACCCACGTACGCGTTTCCGTTACGTGGGAACTAAACCTCCCTATTTAGCCTGCCTGCGTGCGTGAAATCCAAATCCTCGTGTTTTGGCCTGTGCAACGAATTAAAATTCGAAATTTAAAATTCCCCCGTATAAAAAAATTAAGTGCGGGAAACAATGCAAGCCGTGACCGCGGCTTGCATTTTTTCAATTTTTTTGTATCAAGCAGCGAAGCGAAAGCTGGTGATGAGCCGCGGCCTCACTGCACCAGCTCGTAATGATTACGTTTCATGCAGTGGATGATGTGCGGAGGAGCGGCAGTGGAACCCAGCCCTTAGGCAAAGGAAATTTGTCATGAATTATAAATTTTGTTTATGCTGCATAGATGGAGAGCTGCACGCTCTGGCTTATGGACTCTCGCCTACAGTGTAGTTGTACTGCTAGTGTACTGGCATTAGACTATCACATGCAGTACATGTATACTGTCTGGCAAGAGGACTCAAGAGGGAATATTAGGACTGACAGAAGACACGAAAAACGAGAACATAATTATGGCGAGAAAGAAATAATTATTACTGGCTAAGAATTGCCCTAAGACTTACCGCTTCTCGGTGCTACATACCAGAAAGTAGTACAATACCTACTCCCTGCTCCATACGAGTGTATTCTCCTCATTCTCTGCATCCTTTCCCCCAGGAGCCTCGTCCATTTAGAGGCTCAAAAGCTTGAGCTCCGGATAGCGGAAAATAGCCCGTCGTCCATAGGCATTAGCGGCTCTAATAGTTCCTGGTCTGAAGTGGCGCAGTCTAGCAACTATGATTTTTTCCAGGAGGGTAAGGGCTGCAAACCCAAGGATACCCTAAACTTCGTCTATCAAACAAAACAATTGCCCTAAAAAATGGAAGAGGAAACGCGTGAGCGAGCTGGTCTGAGCGCGCTACTTTTCAAAAAATAGAAGCTGAAAGCCATCAAAGTCAAAGCATTCTAGCTAGCGGGTTTGTGCATGTCACGAGCGCTAGCGCGCTAGTCGCAGCAAACGCTTGCCGGCCAGAGTTAGCGCTATTCGTGCTGTTTGCCGCACGCGGCAGCTGGATGGACCACGTGATCCAAGCTGACAAATAAGGTCCGATGGTTCAGCTAAATTCAGGGCTCACGGTTGGGATGCCAAAACTCGATTACGTGGGAGGACATCTTGAAATCTGATCACCATAGAAATGAGCTCGCGTGACTCGAGCTGTGCACGCCTACGCGGCGCGGAGCACAGCAAGGAGAGAGTTGCAGTGACCTGGTGACTGACAAGAAGCAGTAGAACTGAGGAAGACGGAGACCGGCTGGGGACTTGCGTTTCACTTTGGTTGCCGTTCACTGTCGTTGTTATTGCTTCTTTCCGAGCGAGTGTGTTGCGAGCAGTGCTGGCCTCGTAAGCCGAAGGCTTCAGACAGTTCGTTCGCACGCTGAGTCCTGCGATGAGAAGTCGCGAGTTCTGCCGCCGAGTTTTTTTAGTGAGAAAGGGATCGAAATCTATGTCCTCCGCTGATGCACTGGCGCAGGTGAGGAGAGGTAGAGGACAAGAGCTCCTTGATGGAATGAAGCAAAGACTCACACCGTGTTCTAGTTCGTTATCTCTGTTCTCAGAGCGTTTTGTAAATGCACTTACACGAGTGAAAGAGCCGTGCCACGCTGCTGTGAGAAGTGACGATGGAGAGTTGTGAATTATTTGATTTGCCACTCTGTTTCGTTGCAAGAGGACGAATCAAATGGCTTCGCCGTTGTACTGGTCATGTATTTTCGGTTCGCCATAGCTGCTGAAACACACAGCAGTAGAGCGCCGATGAGCGAGACAGCAAACGGTCAATAATATTTCAAGAGTTTGTCAGTCACGGAGGAAACATTGCAAAAAACGCCTTGCTGCTGCCTCGCTGGTGTAGTTTCCGCATCGTACAACGCATATGCACAGGCTTCCTTCCTTGTCGTCGCGCACGGGAGTTCGCGTGCGCACCTGCCGACTTAGCTCACTTCAAAACAGTATAAGGTAGCACAATATTGGCCGATTTTGACAATCGATGGCTCAAAATCCTCAGTAGATACTAAGCTACAGTTTAACCGAAGCGATTTTTTTCTAGATGAAGGGATCGCTGTAGAGCATTCACGGACTTTGTGACCATATCTTCAGCTTCCCAGGGCCAAAATCAAAAATTCCTTCAGTTGAACCCCTAGTTCACATCTTGCCTGGTTCCACCCAAATTTTCAGTGTCGTACTGTCTACCTGTGCTACCTTATTCTATTTTGAAGAGACATGTGTCGCACTGAAAATGCGCTGCGAGATGGCTAGAGTTTGTGTACAAGGGGTGGTCGAGCTGTGGTCGCGTGACAGTCGACCTGTCGTCGCGTGAGCTGGCCAGAAACAAAATGGCGCCCACGTATTTGTACACAACCGTGAGCCCTGAAATTGAGCCACATTTGTTATGGACTCGTGCAGTCTTGCTATGCTAGTACCGGTACTACTACCGGTACTAGGCGGTAGTAAACAATCAGCGCCACTCGTGTACGCTAGGCGATAAGTGCAGTGCGCGCTTACGTGTAGCATGGTAGGCCTACATGGTGTACGTACGTAGATCTACGTACTACGTAGGACAATGTGGCCAAGTGCACGTGCACCCGTACCGTGGCGCTATGCTGCAACCTCTTGTAGTAAGTAATAGTTAGTTGTACGGCCAAGCAAAATAAAAAAAGTGGCGCTGTAATCAATCAGCGCCACTCGAATACGCGTAGGCGATAAGTGCAGGGCGCGCTTACGTAAAGTCGTTGTATACCGGTACCATTCATGATACAATGTCATGGTGTACCTGTACATACTAGGTCTACGAAGGCTAGGATCAATGCAATGTGGACAAGTCCACGTGGCGCTGTGCTGAAACCTCTTGTACGGGCAAGCAAAATAAATGCGTGGCGCTATGCTTAAAAGCAACAATAAAAGCATTGATTCAGTTATCAATCACGATATTGAGTGCGTTTTAATCTGGTAATCTACGTGGAGATAAAAGTTTAATAATAGCAATGAAAAGTATGAATGCCGCAGACATCACCACGCAACATGACAATTTGTTCAAGGTTTGGTTTTGTGTGTTTCCAAAATCGATTTTCACGTTCCGATCATCAGTGGAAATACAGAACCAAAGAGATCAAGGGAAAAACAAAGGTTAAAAATCCAAAGAAGTGTGACACATGACGGGTAACTTGTGGTAAGTATTACAAAAAGTGAGAACTAAAATAAAGAGGTAATAATCAGCCCGATTTGTGTAAGCAAAAAGAACATGTTTTAGCACTTAGGTTATTTTCGTGAGTTTGCACCCCGTGTTCATGAGTTGTTTTTGCACTGTTCATGCCCGTTTGTCACACTTACTCTTTATTTTAGTTCTCACTTTTTGTAATACTTACCACAAGTTACCCGTCATGTGTCACACTTCTTTGGATTTTTAACCTTTGTTTTTCCCTTGATCTCTTTAGTTCCGTATTTCCACTGATGATCGGAACGTGAAAATCGATTTTGGAAACACACAAAACCAAACCTTGAACAAATTGTCATGTTGCGTGGTGATGTCTGCGGCATTCATACTTTTCATTGCTATTTTTAATCTGGTGGTTGTGTTTTATACTCCTTGTTTCTGAACGCAGACCTCTGGCTTTGTTCGTGAATTTATTGCTTTCTCCCCTACCATCCCCCCCCCCCCCCCCCACACACACACACACAAAGCATACTGGCTTCAAAATTGGTGAAATGTTGGAAGATTTGGAAAGGTTTCGGCGATTCTCAAAGGAATCCTCCAAAATTGGCGAAAGCATAGCGATTTTTCGATAAATCTCGTTTTTGGCTAACTTTTCGGCTTGCGGGTATATGGATTTTACTAGTAACGATCTTTCTGATGGCTAGTGGTTGTTTGAGAGGAGGTTAAAGAACACGAGTCACACGACTTCAACGCACTAGTACTACAAGTACTGAAATAGAGAGCTCGAGCAGTAGGCATATGGTGTCAACATACGTGACGTCACCACATCCCCCTACGCCCTTGGATCCCCATCACCACACACACTTCGCATTACTAGCAGGATGCAGTCATGATATGATGGATCTGTTTTCTGAGAGGGTGAAGTGCAGCGCGAGCTGGCATAGACTGCATAACGCACTCAAACTCACCTAGATCTACGTGACTCAGCCACTAGACATGAGTGACCATACTGTGCACGTACGTGGGAGGCTCTCAGCAGTCAGCACAGTCCACGCTTACTTGTCATGTAAGAATAATAATGATAATAACGGGGTCGCACCCTGTAATAATAACGGGGCTGTTAATTTTAAAGTGTGACGTCAATGGGTCCTCGGATACGCGTGGCAACGCAGAGCACAATGGGCAAACAACAATGGCGAGGCCCAGCGGGATACGGTGATCTTGCTCCTTTCTATGGCTTGCACGTACATGTACGCTCAGATTCTAAGCGTCGCGGATCATGAAGCCCTTTCACGTGCTTCACCCACGCCAACAACCTGGTATAAAGGTGAGCGCGGGAACTAGCATTCTCTCAGTTACGTTACACAAGTCAGTAGTGAAGAAGAAATCGGTTCGGTTTGGTGTTGATTCAATACTTTGTGTTTTATAACTCCTTGTTTCTGAACGCAGACCTCTAGAACCAGGTGACAGAGTGCTATATTGTCGGTTCAAGGTGAAAGAAGAATTTTGCTTTCTGGATTCTCGCCTCCAGTTCTGGTGGATTGTGGTGCTTTCCAGGCGATCTGCATTTATTGACATTGTTGAAAATGCCTCAACACAGTCGCCGAAAACCGTTCAGTGGCAAGCAGAAGAGAGCCCAGCTCCAGCGAAAGCGAGATGTGCAGCGATTCCGAGAGGACGACGAGGAGCCTGCCAAAGAGAAGCTGGAGATACGCTCAGACTCGCCATCTGACTCAGATAAAGATGAAGAAACACTGGTCACGTCTGAAAGTGCCAAGATTGCAGATAAATTTGAGCCCAAGTTCGAAGTAGGCGATGCCGTGGCTGAGACAAGGCGTCAAGACAGATACAAACTGATGTTTGCCCAAGAAAGTGCCAGCGAAATTGAGGAGCGCAAGCGGGAGTCGCGTCAGCCATTGCAAACCCTGGCAGAAAAAGACTTGGAAGTGTCCTATGAAGATATCTATGGAAGTATGGAGCACATCGACATGCCTGTTCGTCCCACCTGGCAATACAGCCTGAGCAAGCAGCAGCTGGAAGCTAAGGAGCAGCGCTACTTCAATGAGTACATTGACCGGCTCATGGCTGATACACACGGCCATCCGCTAAGCTACTTTGAGCGGAACCTGGAGACTTGGCGGCAGCTGTGGCGTGTGCTGGAGATGTCGAATGTAATAGTGGTTATCGCCGATGCACGCCATCCCATCCTGCACTTCCCACCATCCCTGTACCGCCACGTCGTACATGAACTGAACAAAACGCTCGTGCTAGTGCTGAACAAGATAGACTTGGTGCCGGCGAGTGTGGTACTGGCGTGGCGCGAGTACTTCTATGGACTGTTCCCGCAACTTCACGTCGTCCTCTACACGGCACGCCCAGGGAACCAGAGCAGCAGCCAGCGCTCCGACGCCAAGGGTCTGATGTCGCACGCCCGGTGCGGCGCTAAGCGGCGCATGATATGCGTACAAGGTGCCCGTCAGCTGATCCGCGCCCTGGCCAATGTGGTGGCCGATCACAGTATACTGTCCGGTTGGACGGATAAACTCTCAAAGTTTGAAGTGTGCGACGATGCTGGAATAACAGCAGCATCAGTGCACGAAGAGATAGTACGTCATAGCCGGCGTCGTAAGCATACCGCGTACTCCAGCAACGGTACCAACGGTGGCAATGAAGCTACGGCAGCGGCAACAGCATCCTCACCGCCGTCATTCATTACAATAGGTCTGGTCGGCCATCCCAACGTGGGTAAGTCCTCCATTCTCAATAGCCTGATTGGCAAGAAAGTTGTAAGTGCGTCGCGCACACCCGGCCACACGAAGCACTTTCAGACGCACTTCCTCACACCGCACATCCGCCTGTGCGACTCACCTGGCCTAGTCTTTCCGTCACGTGTTGAAAAACAGCTACAGATCCTGTCCGGAATGTACCCTATTTCCCAAGTGCGTGAGCCATATACATCCGTCGGCTATCTGGCGGCGCGCCTGGGATGTAATTTGCTGTACCGACTGGGACTGGCCAAGAAAACAAGTGAAACATGCCCGACTGTTCCTCCACAATCCGATGCATGCGTCGACAGTTCAACAAACCCGCAGTGCAACGGCCGCGCTAGTTCCAGCTCACTTTGTTGTGACGGCCACACCTGGTCCGCGTGGGACGTCTGTGAGAAGTGGGCGGAGGAAAGGGGTTTCCGTACCGCAAAGGGCGCCCGTCCCGATACCTACCGTGCCGCGAATCATATTCTGCGCCTGGCGACAGACGGCAGAATAGCACTGTTCGTACGACCGCCGAAATACACTGAAGACTTAGCGAAATGGATGTGCCATCCCGAACTAAAGAGCGTTGTTGCAGTCCAACTGGAGGGCTTGGACCATGATGAGTTGAGCCTTAACCTGTCGGCACAGCTTAGTGCAAGCAGCGACTCCAGTGCTGCCGCATCGTCAGCAGATGATAGTTCCTGTCCTGGGGTAGCGTCACGTGCAGTCGCAGCCGCTCCGGCCACCCACAATCCGTTTGCCGGATTGGCCGTGGCGGATAGTGAATGACGTGAGAAGTGACACGGACTGTGTTTGTTTGAGGTGCTGTCGCTCCAAGCCACATCTCACTATGTTACATTTCACACTGTGACTGAATCACCCCAATGTTTTATCTTATCTGCCCCCCCCCCTCACAAACACACACACACACACACTCTCTCTCTCTCTCTTATCAAGTTAGTCAATCACTATTGCGTTTGTGTGACTCTGACTCCGAGACTTGTGGTCGGATGAGCCTCACACACCTTTATTCTCACTTCGGGATAGGTCCTGCAGGCTACGTTTTGTTCATTTATCTTATGGGGTTATTCTAACCGGTTTTTCCTCAGGGTTGTGCCTCCGCCGGGGTCCTGAGGTTTTTTCCGCCAGCTTTGGGCTGGTTAATTATCCGGCGGCCCCATTCGCCACTTCTCATTGTGCCTGTACTCCCTGCTGGCAGTACTGCTCTCTCCCTGACTTACTGTCGCTGCATGCCCCGCTCTGACCAGCGATCGTAATAATATTTTGCCAACTTGACCTGAGTATTTATCTGCTTGACCTGATTTTGGACCTGATTATTTATCTGCTTTTTTTAAATCTTTTTTAACTTTCAGGCATAATAAGCATTTTCCAGAAGCCTAGGCTCATTGTTCATATTTTTTTATTGAACGGTGCATATTTACTGGTGATACATGTACTTCTAAGTACTTTTCTTTCATCTGACCAAGTGTGCTGTGTAGGAAGTAACACATACTAGGGGCCGTCCGTGAATGTCCAACTTTTTTCTCCAAACAAATCATTTAGTTTGGACCCAACCCCCCCCCCCCTCCCCCTAAGAAACGTAAACAATGTGGACACAATACATGCAAAACTCGCAAGTGTGTCACTGCTCCTATGGCCGTGTACATGTATCAATGTTTTCTGAAAAGAAATTGGTCAACCCTGCCCCCTCTGGCCCACCCCATAACGAAATTATTTCGTTTTGTGAAAAACTTTGATATCAAATACCAGGTATTTTTAAAATAGAAATCACATCGAAACGAGTTATGAAGCAACTATCCACCTGAGGTCACCCAAAAGGGTGAAAGTCGTACTCATCGCATGCACATGAGTCGTACGAAAAGTCAACAAGACTCAAGAGTATCTCGGTCCACGTGTGTGCGTACCAAAATGTGTACAAAAAATTATTTTTACCCGCCATATACCCTCAAAGGTCACATTTGGATCCGGTCAACCCTGCTGGCCCCGAGCTAGGTGGGTTGACCGGATCCGGATCCGACCAATCAAAAGGGAGTGAATCCAGTGGCGGATCCGGATCCTGAATCGATCCTACCAATCGAACATGCCATTATAGGCACAATCAAACCTGTAGAATAAAAATCAGGTAAAAAAAACTCTGGGTTCAAGGGCTGACAGTGCAGATAGTATGGAGGTGGCAGGACCGCGACCAGCACTGAACTGCTGATTGTTACTGGGGAGGTTTAGTCCCACGTAACGAATACAGGAACGTGGGTGATACACGTAAAGTTCATGCAATGGACCCACGTTCGCAATGTTGTGTTTAGTCACACGGAACAAACAAAAGCATGAAGCGAAAGGCCCAAACTTAGTCAAAGACGAAGCTTCGAAGCTCATCGAATATTTTGATTTCGTGCTTCGGAAACTTCTTCAGCTAAGCACCCTCACAGCTCGCACAATGCGCTCCATTCTGATTTTCACCCACGTTCCGCTCCATACACGGTATGTCGTGAATCAGAAAACGCCTGTACGTGGGTCTAAACCCGAGTCCCTACTGAGAGGACTAGTAGACATACACTACAGTGCTTACAAGGCCAATCGCAGGGGCGTAGCTGGTCCCCCTTTTAAGGGGGGAGGAGGGGGCGGGTGCACGACCGCATATGCGTAGGATGGCTGGTGCATGTCATTCGTGGTCATTATGTACATGCTGAACCTAGGTCGACATCTTTAGTTTAGGGGGTGCACATGCTCCCTCCCCCCCCCCTGTACCCCATGCAGGCTACGCCGCGGCCTTGGTCGGCATGCATTCATGCACAGCAAGGATACTGGAATATCAATCTTCCACGTGTGACACACTGACAAAATTTTAAAATTAACAACAGTGACTGCAAGTCATTTAACACTAATATCTGTGCCTGCAGGCAAGCACACACAAGCAATACCTTAAAAATCAAGTTCCGTGAATCAAGCTCAAGTGCTGGCAAAAGCCAGAAGAATTATCCAGCCTCCACTGTTCCAGCTATCGGTATGGCGCTGCGGAGTGTGATTAGGCCTGGGCGGAGAATGCTAGCATTATAAGTAGCATTATAGTGTGCGATTTGCAACGGGCATTATTCTAGCATTATTTATAACACTACATTTCCACAAAAGTGACATTATACTCAAATGGCCCTTACATCTGCGAAAACCAGGCTAGGGTGAAAATCATTTTTTTTTTAGAAAAATGATGTTTTGTAAAAAGGCTGTGTCGCGTGGACGCTCGAGTGCATGCGGAACCAAAGACTTTGAAAGAGAACATCGCTTGTAGTAAGTTGTACAGTTTGAAGAAGTAGCAGTCATGGCAGAAAGGGTTTCAGCAGTCAGAGAAGTCAAAGGGCTTCCGGTAGAATATTGCCTGCTACTCCTCTACTCTAGTCACAACGAAGAGTTTTTGAGCTGATCGAACGGATTCCATCTCCTACACTCAGGGATGGCGAAATTTCTGCGCTAGCTGCTGCTTGCGGAAAATGGTGAAGAAATCGTCTCCAGTTAGAGTCGTGATGGCGATAGCGAGGAGAACCTGGACGACATCGATGCAGCCAATCGAAGTACGGAGATACTAGCAGTTTCTGGGCCTCACACAAAGGGAACACGCGCAGCAGAGCTCATAGTATACATACGTTTGCAGCAAGTTCACGAGGAAAAAGGCTTGAAGCGCAGTGTGAAAACTGTTTTGAATTGAAGTCCTTGGCGATGAAGTGCCAGGCGAATGAGCGAACAGATCGAGAGGCTTCCACTCGAGACATTCCTCGCTGGACAGCTAGCTGCAAGGGCCCGGATTGTATGGAGCAATAGCAGCATAAAATTAGCATTATGATCATGATTTTCTAGCATTTTCCATGCCGTCTACGTAGAACAACGAAACGTGCACAGTACTGCCGACCATGCATATTGCATTATTGGGGTCTAGTCGTGTTGAGGCAGTGACCAGCGCTGTAGCGTGTAGATCTACTACATGTAGTACATGTAGTACTACTACTGGTTACCCACGCCTAGCGCTGCATGGCCAGCCCCTGGGGCCTCTAGACGTGCGACCGGATTTCCGTGTCCAGGACAGTAGGTATGGTCAGATCCTGTACGGCTCTAGCTCGAGCACAGCCAAAGTAGATCTACATTAGTAGACCTGGTAGACACCAGAGACAGAGTGTGTCTACATGTGGTTTAGCAGGGCAGGCGAGCTATCCTTGTGTAAACTTTTTATCTGTGAAAGGGATGAGCAAAGCACAAACTGACAAAGTTTAAAAGAACCAGTGGCCAACAAGAACTGGCAACAGAAGTTTTTGTATGCATAGTCGTCGTGGAGTAGGCATTTCCCAGATCGCCCTTTCGCAAAAGTGCATGTGTGACCCAGGCCTTGGCCGTGGGAACGCATGCACCTTTTTGTAGGCGCCGCCAAAGCGGTACTTATGCCTGGTTCACACTACATGTAGGCCGATTTCCTGGCCGACATGGACTCGTACGAAAATTCCCTGGTGTGGACAGTGTTGTCGTACAGGTTTCCGACAGATCTGAGGCGTTTTTCTTGTCGTACTAGTTTTCGGCCAAGTATCGACTGGTTGATATTTAGCCGAAAAGCCAGCCGATTTTTAGTCCTTGCACGTGATGGAGCGGGCATCGGACCAATCACTCTAGGCTTTTCACCATGAAAGCGGAGAGCGTCGATGCAGACCGTGAACTGGCTGCACTGGATTGCTACTAGTACTACATTCTAACCTTTTCACGCCTTTGGCCTTGTAGCTCGTGTAAACACTATTACATTTCCGTTGTCTAGCTCTACTACGATCTAGTGCGGCTGTGTACCGCGTGTACATGTGTAACAGAAAAGCCTACAACTACAGTTCAAGCGAAATTGCCCACCGTTCTGTGTGAACAGCTAGTCCGACTCATCCGACACAGTCGGTCTGAGTCGATGTGGGAGCGTCGGCCGTAAAATCGGCCTAGTGTGAACCAGGCTTAAAGGGGAAGTGCATCGATTTTTCGAGTAGGGTCCAGAGTAAACACAATTTGATATCGGTTCGAATGGCATATCTCTCGCTTCCATACGATAAGCCAAACTTGCCAAATCGCCAATTGTATGCTCACGTTGCCATAGAGACCAGCGCAGTGATGACGTATGAAAGGCATAGCTCCTCCACAGAGAAGGTCGATCACTGCAGAAATTGAGAAAGGAAAAGGACATATGGATACGAGTTAAGAGTAACTCTCCATCACTGTAACTGGATATTACATGTATAATACAGTCAGAAAGTGCAATAACTAGGCACAAAACTGACAAGAGTGCCTAGTTATTGCCCTTTCTGACTGTATATAGTATCCAGTTACAGTGATGGAGAGTTACTCTTAACTCGTATCCATCATAATGTCCTTTTCCTTTCTGCATTTATTTATGGCTAAACATCCAAGTTTCAAACTGCAGAAATTGGTCATTTTAAATTGTTTTATTGCATTCACGATGTGAAAGAAGTGCTGTGCTAACTGCCTGAAAAGGGAAAAAACGCCAGACCCACCAGGCACCAGGACTCGAACCGGTCCTGGTGGGTCTGGCGGTTTTTTCTCTTTTCAGACAGTTCAATTCCCCAAATGATCCTTTGAATTTGAAGTTCTCCCAATCCTTTCCAAAATTTATCACTCTCTTTCACTTCTAGTAGAGTCCAGAAACTGACCGTGGTTGGTCCCCAAGGGGAAGGAGGAAGACCCAAGTGCCATCAATATGTGTGGCACGTGTAGTGAGCTGCCTTTGGAGTGAAAAACTTGTCAGCGCGTTCTAGGTTCAGCCCGGTCCCATAGCTCAGTTGTTAGAGCATTGCTCTTGACAAGCAAGGTCCCGGGTTCGAGTCCTGGTGGGTCTGGCGTGTTTTTTCCCTGTTGAGGCAGTTCACTTCCCCAACTGATCCTTTGAATTTGAAGTTCTCCCAATCCGTTCAAAACAATATCACTCTCTTTCACTTCTGGTAGGGTCTAGAAACTGACCGTGATTGGTCCCCTGGGGGAGGGAGAAAGACCCAAGTGCCATCAGTGTGTGTGGCAAATGTTGTGAGCTGCCTTTGGAGTGAAAAACTTATCAGCGCCTTCTAGGTTCAGCCCTGTCCCATAGCTCAGTGGTTAGAGCATTGCTCATGACAAGCAAGGTCCCGGGTTCGAATCCTGGTGGGTCTGGCGGTTTTTCTCTTTTCAGGCAGTTCACTTCCCGAACTGATCCTTTGAATTTCGAAGTTCTCCCAATCCTATCAGAAATAATAATTATGAATAGTGGTTGCGACTTCGGCGATAATATTTTAGGAATGGATTTGCTGACTAGCTGGTTTGGAGGTGACAGCGTTCTGAATGACCGAGGGTCTTCTACGTCTGCTCTCACCCTCCAAGAGCGACACTGACTCACGCTGCTATTTGGTGTTCACGAGGTGTTCGTCGCGCTGCAAACGGAGCGTCTCTGTAAGTTTGTATCCCTGGTGATGTTTGTGCCTGGAGAGCACTATTATAAGTCGTGCTCTTCAGGCGCAATCTTTCTCAGCCTACTCAAGCTCAACTGATGGGGGTGAGTTCCCCGAAACACTGTGTATTGAGCAGGGAGTGTTGCCTTCTTGCAGGTTCGCCGAGTCGAACGTTCGATGGACTTCTCTTGTGCTCTGGATGGCAGTCGTGAGTCAGTCAAGTGTCAAGTCAAGTCGGCGGAATAGCACGAGCTACAGAGTGGGAGCAAATCTATTCCTAATACAATTATGTACAACCAAATATCGTTAAACAGTTCAGCACAATGTTTTAGCGTGAGTTCAGTTTAGGGACGGACTCTCATCTTTTTTTGTCATAGTCCCACCACTCACCATCACTATGCTCCCACTATGCAATTGTTTGTCTTTGCCTGTGAGCTGTGATCATTGTAAAAAAAAATATCCACACCTTAAACGCGTGTGAGTGTGGGTATGATTCGGAGTGTGAGCTGGTGTGAGCGTATGTGTGTTGGTGCAAGTGCGTGTAGGAGTGTGTGTCTGATTGTTTTGGCATGTGCATGGGTATGTGTGTGTGTGTGCATGTGCGGGAAGGAGGGTGCAATTTTATCACGTTTGGTGTAGTTTCGTTCCACATTGTGTTGCCTGATATTGGTCCACCTCACTTGTCTTTCTTCTCAATCCTTGCGATAGCCGAGCTGATGGTTGAGAATTTGACTGAGATAATGTAATTTGCACCAAAGAGACCAGTTAATTTGGAGAAGGTGTGTGTACAGTTTTTCAAGTGATGAAGTGGCTGTAGTGGAGCTTGCTCACATTAACACAAAACCAAAATTATTATATACATTGTAGAACAAAACTAAATATCAGTAGTGACGACACCATACATTCAATATAAATTATATACATGTTATGCCACAGAAGCGGGCCATTGTCCAGGACATGATTAGAGCGCAGCAGTGTGGGGTGGTGGATGATTACGGAAGATTAAAAAATCAGCGAATAACGTACATTGTACATTGTTTCCGAAATTGGTGCTGGGCGTGGGTTGGGCTATTTTACTTCTGTACTTCTAAGTATGCGTCCATTTATTTACAACTTGAGCAGAAGTCCAAGTCATATAGATAATATCCTAATAGATGTACCGGGGTGAGACATACGAACCATCAAGATTGGCTTCTTACTGGCGCGTGTAATCATTGGACAAGTGCTCAATGCCATAGGTAATCAGTGACTCACGAGAGCGTGATACATGTATCGTCTCACCAGTACAGCATCCAGAAATAGGAGTTGAGGAGGAGCTCTTTTAGCGGAGGATGCAAGTATCATTTTCATGTTCTGGTCACTCTGTCCACAGTCCCACGTAAACCCTATGTCTAACTGACTGGATATGCAGTGCACAATTTCTATTGCAACTGCAAAATAACGTTCTTGAATAGGTTCTAGGGCTCGGATACTAGCAGTTCCATCCTCAATTTGACACAGGGTGACATGCGTGTAAGCTATGTGTTCAATAGAATAACTTAGGGATGATCGTATGAATCCTTTTGGAGAGCTGTGGACGTCACCAAACATAATGGACCTGCATCCGTAAACCAAAAATTTGGCATTCAAAGGGCTGCATGTGCGCAAATCGTCGATCGACTCGTATCCTTGCAGTTTTAGCAATGGACGAGGACTATCCAAGCGCATTTCCAGAAGGAAAACAGCCGCTTCAGTACACTGAACGTGAGCACGCACTTCACCTTTGCTATAACCTGATATCGGCATGGGCACTGGGGTCATCGTAGCTTGGATTTTAGTTGCCCAGATTTGAATACTGCAGATTTTCAATGCGGGTTCAGATATGGGATTGCCTTGTCAATTGTTTACCAAAGCTGTAATTTTCGTCTCCTCGCCTACATAACCGATGTACATATTGTTCTGTTCGGAAAATTCACACCTGGACAAATCGATATCAGTGTTGTTAACGACCTCTCCTGTAGTGCCGATAATGCCTGCGAAACAAGAACGGTTCTGGCACTCAAACGCTAATCTCCGCATCAGAGAATAATTCTTGTCGCCGAAGTACTGCAAAGAACTTCTAAGAACTTCAGTCAAGTGTGGATGGATTTTGAGGAGATCTTCATTCCTCAGAGAAGATTTGCTGATGGCCTTCAAAGCATTGGGTTGGAAGAAAACTCCATTGCACTCGGCAAATGTGTGAGCCTGTAGCTCCCGTAACTTCTTACTTTGCAATTCCACCTCGTTCATCAGGTCTTCTTTTCGTTGCTTGATCCGGTGAAGTTGCTCGTCGCAGTGTTCATGTATCAATCTCTTGATATCAGCTACTTTTCCTTGGAGGTCACAGCCAAATGCTTAAATGAGATCACCAGCGCGTTTCATGCCTGCTTCCACTTCTTCTTCCTTGTCTTCGGGTGATATCTTTCTCTGACGCTCCGTCAGTCTCGTACGTACAACTGCAGCTTCCGCACTTATATCGCGAATCTGATTTGTATGAGAAGCGTGTTTGCTTTGGAGCTTACACTTTTCACACAGAACCTCTCTACATTTGGCACACTAATATCGCATGGTCATCTTGCTGTGGACAGGACAATGGTGCACTCGCCCCTGTCGAGGTATCGTTTTCCGGCAACTTTGGATGGAGCTGCTTGAATCTGGTGGAATTGTATCAAGTTGCATCTCTTCGCAATTACGAAGTGGATTAACTTCATCTACAAGATCACATGGAACATTGTCGAACATGGAATCGTCCACCAACTGCTCTTCGTGACTTCGACCAGGAGGTGGACATGGCGTAGGACATCGACACTTGGCACAACGTATTCTCCCGTCTCGCTGAACACTGGCTGCCAGGCATTCCTTACAAATATTGTGAAGACACGTGAGGAGTTTGCCTGCTTTATCGACTCCATCTCTGCAGAATACACACGGTGGCCGCATCATACAGTCGCACAAAATAAACTGACCAGGTATTATACGTCGCTGAGAACAACATAGCTTAGAGGATGTGAGGATTTCCTTTTAACGTCACTGAGAGGAATATGACCAGAGTATGTGAGCTGAGAGATACCACCGTCATACATACGTCCAGCGCCATGTTGGTGCACCACTTACGACTTTTAAAACAGTATAAGGAAGATGTGCAAAATATCACCTTTGGAATAGGATAACAATTGTAGGAATCGGTGGCGTGTTGGTGAAAACTCTAGTAGTTAATCCATTCCCGGGTTCTATTGGAGCGACGACTGGGGTTAAAAATCACACCAGAGCAAGTGGTTTTCGTCATGTCTGCCTACATCTATGCGGCTCAGCAACAAAGCACTAGCCAATTCGTGGGAAGCAGTGACAGAATGATTAGGATAATGCAATCATCACCTACCACAGTTGTTATCTCGCAACAGAATTCGATCCTCTGGCACTATCTTAGACCCTACGAAGTATACACAGAACTTAGAATTAGTGATAGTGACTTGGGCGATAATTATAAGAAGAATGTTGTCAAGTCAACTCTGTGGGAAGTATATGAGCTCCAGTGTTACGAGTAACTAGAATTGAGAAATAGAGAGAATCAGAGTTGCAACTGAACTCTACTGAAAGAATATCTATTCAGAACTTGCTGGCTTTGTTCGTGAATTTATTGCTTTCTCCCTTACCATCCCCCCCCCCCCCCCCCACACACACAAAGCATACTGGCTTCAAAATTGGAGAAATGTTGGAAGTTTTGGAAGGGTTTCGGCGATTCTCAAAGGAATTCTCCAAAATTGGCGAAAGCTTAGCGAGTTTTCGATAAATCTCGTTTTTGGCGAATTTTTCGGCTTGCGGGTATATGGATTTTACTAGTAACGATCTTCCTGATGGCTAGTGGTTGTTTGAGAGGAGGTTAAAGAACACGAGTCACATGACTTCAACGCACTAGTACTACAACTTACTGAAATAGAGAGCTCGAGCAGTAGGCATATGGTGTCAAGATACGTGACGTCACCACATCCCCCTACGCCCTTGGATCCCCATCACCACACACACTTCGCATTACTAGCAGGATGCAGTCATGATGGATCTGTTTTCTGAGAGGGTGAAGTGCAGCGCGAGCTGGCATAGACTGCATAACGCACTCAAACTCACCTACGTAGATCTACGTGACTCAGCCACTAGACATGAGTGACCATACCGTGCACGTACGTGGGAGGCTCTCAGCAGTCAGCACAGTCCACGCTTACATGTCATGACTGTAAGAATAATAATAATAACGGGGTCGCACCCTGTAAAAATAACGGGGCTGTTAATTGTATAGTGTGACGTCAATGGGTCCTCGGATACGCGTGGCAACGCAGAGCACAATGGATAAACAACAATGGCGAGGCCCAGCGGGATACGGTGATCTTGCTCCTTTCTATGGCTTGCACGTACATGTACGCTCAGATTCTAAGCGTCGCGGATCATGAAGCCCTTTCACGTGCTTCACCCACGCCAACAACCTGGTATAAAGGTGAGCGCGGGAACTAGCATTCTCTCAGTTACGTTACACAAGTCAGTAGTGAAGAAGAAATCGGTTCCGTTTGGTGTTGATTCAATACTTTGTGTTTTATAACTCCTTGTTTCTGAACGCAGACCTCTAGAACCAGGTGACAGAGTGCTATATTGTCGGTTCAAGGTGAAAGAAGAATTTTGCTTTCTGGATTCTCGCCTCCAGTTCTGGTGGATTGTGGTGCTTTCCAGGCGATCTGCATTTATTGACATTGTTGAAAATGCCTCAACACAGTCGCCGAAAACCGTTCAGTGGCAAGCAGAAGAGAGCCCAGCTCCAGCGAAAGCGAGATGTGCAGCGATTCCGAGAGGACGACGAGGAGCCTGCCAAAGAGAAGCTGGAGATACGCTCAGACTCGCCATCTGACTCAGATAAAGATGAAGAAACACTGGTCACGTCTGAAAGTGCCAAGATTGCAGATAAATTTGAGCCCAAGTTCGAAGTAGGCGATGCCGTGGCTGAGACAAGGCGTCAAGACAGATACAAACTGATGTTTGCCCAAGAAAGTGCCAGCGAAATTGAGGAGCGCAAGCGGGAGTCGCGTCAGCCATTGCAAACCCTGGCAGAAAAAGACTTGGAAGTGTCCTATGAAGATATCTATGGAAGTATGGAGCACATCGACATGCCTGTTCGTCCCACCTGGCAATACAGCCTGAGCAAGCAGCAGCTGGAAGCTAAGGAGCAGCGCTACTTCAATGAGTACATTGACCGGCTCATGGCTGATACACACGGCCATCCGCTAAGCTACTTTGAGCGGAACCTGGAGACTTGGCGGCAGCTGTGGCGTGTGCTGGAGATGTCGAATGTAATAGTGGTTATCGCCGATGCACGCCATCCCATCCTGCACTTCCCACCATCCCTGTACCGCCACGTCGTACATGAACTGAACAAAACGCTCGTGCTAGTGCTGAACAAGATAGACTTGGTGCCGGCGAGTGTGGTACTGGCGTGGCGCGAGTACTTCTATGGACTGTTCCCGCAACTTCACGTCGTCCTCTACACGGCACGCCCAGGGAACCAGAGCAGCAGCCAGCGCTCCGACGCCAAGGGTCTGATGTCGCACGCCCGGTGCGGCGCTAAGCGGCGCATGATATGCGTACAAGGTGCCCGTCAGCTGATCCGCGCCCTGGCCAATGTGGTGGCCGATCACAGTATACTGTCCGGTTGGACGGATAAACTCTCAAAGTTTGAAGTGTGCGACGATGCTGGAATAACAGCAGCATCAGTGCACGAAGAGATATTACGTCATAGCCGGCGTCGTAAGCATACCGCGTACTCCAGCAACGGTACCAACGGTGGCAAAGAAGCTACGGCAGCGGCAACAGCATCCTCACCGCCGTCATTCATTACAATAGGTCTGGTCGGCCATCCCAACGTGGGTAAGTCCTCCATTCTCAATAGCCTGATTGGCAAGAAAGTTGTAAGTGCGTCGCGCACACCCGGCCACACGAAGCACTTTCAGACGCACTTCCTCACACCGCACATCCGCCTGTGCGACTCACCTGGCCTAGTCTTTCCGTCACGTGTTGAAAAACAGCTACAGATCCTGTCCGGAATGTACCCTATTTCCCAAGTGCGTGAGCCATATACATCCGTCGGCTATCTGGCGGCGCGCCTGGGATGTAATTTGCTGTACCGACTGGGACTGGCCAAGAAAACAAGTGAAACATGCCCGACTGTTCCTCCACAATCCGATGCATGCGTCGACAGTTCAACAAACCCGCTGTGCAACGGCCACGCTAGTTCAAGCTCACTTCGTTGTGACGGCCACACCTGGTCCGCGTGGGACGTCTGCGAGAAGTGGGCGGAGGAAAGGGGTTTCCATACCGCAAAGGGCGCCCGTCCCGATACCTACCGTGCCGCGAATCATATTCTGCGCCTGGCGACAGACGGCAGAATAGCACTGTTCGTACGACCGCCGAAATACACTGAAGACTTAGCGAAATGGATGTGCCATCCCGAACTAAAGAGCGTTGTTGCAGTCCAACTGGAGGGCTTGGACCATGATGAGTTGAGGCCAGAGCCTTAACCTGTTGGCACAGCTTAGTGCTAGCAGCAACTCCAGTGCTGCCGCATCGTCAGCAGATGATAGTTCCTGTCGTGGGGTAGCGTCACGTGCGGCCGCAGCCTCTCCAGCCACCCGCAATCCGTTTGCCGGATTGGCCGTGGCGGATAGTGAATAATGTGAGAAGTGACACGGACTGTGTTTGTTTGAGGTGCTGTCGCACCAAGCTACATCTAACTATGTTACATTTCACACTGTGGCTGAATCACCCAAATGTCTTATCTTATCTGCCCCCCCCCCCCTCACACACACACACACTCTCTCTCTCTCTTATCAAGTTAGTTAATCACTATTGCGTTTGTGTGACTCTGACTCCGAGACTTGTGGTCGGATGAGCCTATCACACCACACACGCACCCCATCCGCAATAGTGCCCACTGTTCCCCCCGCAGCCCCTTGGCTTCTGTGGATGCCAAAGTTGAGAGCCAGACAACATCACCGGTGTTCTTGATTGCGATGTGCACTGCTTTAACGTTGTCAATCAATCATCAGTTTCAGTTTTTTTAAACGTGTTAATTTTCGTTGGCTGAGGGTAGCAAATGAAACGAAAAATGTATTTTCACCATAGTTACGGCACCAGGATTGTGTCAGCTGTATTTTTTGTCAGTGTTCTCAAACTTTTCTCTTCATCGTGGTCTTTCTCTTTTCGTTGTAGTTTCCCACCCGCCCTCCCCTTTATTCTCACTTCGGGATAGGTCCTGCAGGCTACATTTTGTTCATTTATCTTATGGGGTTATTCTAACCGGTTTTTCCTCAGGGTTGTGCCTCCGCCGGGGTCCTGAGGTTTTTTCCGCCAGCTTCGGGCTGGTTAATTATCCGGCGGCCCCATTCACCACAGTGGTTCACTTCTTGCATCATGTTGGTCTGGTACATACGTGTACATGTATATGCGTGAGGTGGCATGCCCTTCTTCATGCTCATCTATACACTACGCTAAGCTCTTCCATCTTCCACCGTGAGTGAACAAAGACCACACTACTACTGTGATCTGTATCTTTCTGTTGTGTGTGGGTGGGTGTGTCTGCGGTGTACGCAGAGGCCAGCTAGCTGGCAAAAACTTTTGATACTTCTCATTGTGCCTGTGGAGCGTCGGCCGTAAAATCGGCCTAGTGTGAACCAGGCTTAAAGGGGAAGTGCATCGATTCTTCGAGTAGGGTCCAGAGGAAAGACAATTTGATATCGGTTCGAATGGCATATCTCTCGCTTCCATACGATACGCCAAACTTGCCAAGTCGCCAATTGTCTGCTCACGTTGCCATAGAGACCAGCGCAGTGATGACGTATGAAAGGCATAGCTCCTCCACAGAGAAGGTTGATCACTGCAGAAATTGGTCATTTTCATTTGTTTTATTGTATTCACGATGTGAAAGAAGTGGTTTGTGAACTGCCTGAAAAGAGAAAAAACGCCAGACCCACCAGGATTCGAACCCGGTCCTGGTGGGTCTGGCGGTTTTTTCTCTTTTCAGACAGTTCACTTCCCCAACTGATCCTTTGAATTTGAAGTTCTCCCAATCCTTTCAAAAATGTATCACTCTTTTTCACTTAAGTTCTAGTAGAGTCCAGAAACTGACCGTGGTTGGTCCCGAGGGGGAGGGAGAAAGACCCAAGTGCCATCAATATGTGTGGCACGTTTAGTGAGCTGCCTTTGGAGTGAAAAACTTGTCAGCGCCTTCTAGGTTCAGCCCGGTCCCATAGCTCAGTGGTTAGAGCATTGCTCTTGACAAGCAAGGCCCCGGTTCGAGTCCTGGTGGGTCTGGCGGGTTTTTTTCTCTTTTGAGGCAGTTCACTTCCCCAACTGATCCTTTGAATTTGAAGTTCTCCCAATCCGTTCAAAAATTTATCATTCTCTTTCACTTCTGGTAGGGTCTAGACACTGACCGTGGTTGGTCCCCTGGGGGAGGGAGAAAGACCCAAGTTCTATCAATATATGCGGCAAATGTTGTGAGCTGCCTTTGGAGTTAAAAACTTGTCAGCGCCTTCTAGGTTCAGCCCTGTCCCATAGCTCAGTGATTAGAGCATTGCTTATCGCAAGCAAGGTCCCGGGTTCGAGTCCTGGTGGGTCTGGCGGTTTTTTCTCTTTTCAGGCAGTTCACTTCCCCAACTGATTCTTTGAATTTCGAAGTTCTCCCAATCCTATCAAAAATAATATAATTATGAAATAGTTGTTGCGACTTCGGCGATAATTGTTTAGGAATGGATTTGCTGACTAGCTGGTTTGGAGGTGACAGTGTTCTGAATGACCGAGGGTCTTCTACGTCTGCTCTCACCGTCCAAGAGCGACATTGACTCACGCTGCTATTTGGTGTTCACGAGGTGTTTGTCGCGCTGCAAACAGAGCGTCTCTGTAAGTTTGTATCTCTGGTGATGTTTGTGCCTGGAGAGCACTATTATAAGTCGTGCTCTTCAGGCGCAATCTTCCTCAGCCTACTCAAGCTCAACTGATGAATTCCCCGAAACACTGTGTATTGAGCAGGGAGTGTTGCCTTCTTGCAGGTTCGCCGAGTCGAAGGTTCGATGGACTTCTCTTGTGCTCTGGATGGCAGTCGTGAGTCAGTCAAGTGTCAAGTCAAGTCGGCGGAATAGCACGAGCTACAGTGTGGGAGCAAACCTAATCCTAGTATAATTATGTACAACCAAATATTGTTATACTGTTCAGCACAATGTTTTAGCGTAAGTGCAGTTTGGGGACGGAATCTTATCTCTTTTTGTCATAGTCCCGCCACTATTCACACCTTGTTTTCAGGTAGATTGGGTATTTTGTGTGTATGTGTGCGTGTGTGTTTCTTTGCTAAACGCGTGTAAGTGTGGGTATGATTCGGAGTGTGAGCTGGTGTTAGCGCGTGTGTGTTGGTGCGAGTGTGAGTATGAGTGTGTGTCTCTTAGTTTTGGCATGTGCATGGGTATGTGTATGTGTGTGCATGTGCGGAAAGGATGGTGCAATTTTATCACGTTTGGTGTAGTTTCGTTCCACATTGTGTTGCCTGATATGGGTCCACATCACTTGTCTTTCTTCTCAATCATTGGGATAGCCGAGCTCATGGTTGAAAATTTGACTGAGACAATGTAATTTGCAGCAAAGAGACCAGTTGATTTGGAGAAGGTGTATGTACAGTTTTTCAAGTGATGAAGTGGCTGTAGTGGAGCTTGCTCACATTAACACATATACATTGTAGAACAATCAAAACAAAATATCAGTAGTGGCGACACCATACATTCAATATAAATTATATACATTGTATGCCACAGAAGCTGGCCATTGTCCAGGACATGATTAGAGCGCAGCAGTGTGGGGTGGTGGATGATTATGGAAGATTAAAAATCAGTGAATTACGTACATTGTGCTTTGTTTCCGAAATTGATGCTGGGCGTGCGTTGGGCTACTTGACTCCTCTACTCCTAAGTACGCATCCATTTATTTACAACTTGAACATACGTCCAATTCATATAGATAATATCCTAACAGATGTACCGGGGTGAGACATACGAACCATCAAGATTGGCTTCTTACTGGCGCTTACATATACATCGCGTTCCTCAATCAGCGTGTAATCATTGGACAAGTGCTCAATGTTATAGGTAATCAGCGACTCGCGAGAGCGTGATACATGTATCGTCTCACCAGCACAGCATCCAGAAATAGGAGTTGAGGAGGAGCTATTTTTAGCGGAGGATGCAAGTATCATTTTCATGTTCTGATCACTCTGTCCACAGTCCCACGTAAACCCTATGTCTAACTGACTGGATGTGCAGTGCACAATTTCTATTGCAACTGCAAAATAACGTTCTTGAATAGGTTCTAGGGCTCGGATACTAGCAGTTCCATCCTCAATTTGACACAGGGTGACATGCGTGTATGCTACGTGTTCAATAGAATAACTTAGGCATGGTCGTATAAATCCTTTCGGAGAGCTGTGGACGTCACCAAATGTAATGGACCTGCATCCGTAAACCAAAAGTTTGGCATTCAAAGGGCTGCATGTGCGCAAATCGTCGATCAACTCGTATCCTTGCAGTTTTGGCAATGGACGAGGACTATCCAAGCGCATTTCCAGAAGGAAAACAGCCGCTTCAGTACACTGAACGTGAGCACGCACTTCACCTTTGCTATAACCTGATATCGGCACGGCCACTGGGATCATCGTAGCTTGGATTTTAGTTGCCCAGATTTGAATACTGCAGACTTTCAATGCGGGTTCAGATATGGGATCACCTTGCGAATTGTTTACCAAAGCTGTAATTTTCGTCTCCTCGCCTACATAACCGATGTACATATTGTTCTGATCGGAAAATGCACACCTGGACAAATCGATATGAGTGTTGTTAACGACCTCTCCTGTAGTGCCGATAATGCCTGCCAAACCAGAAAGGTTCTGGCACTCAAACGCTAATCTCCGCATCAGAGAATAATTCTTGTCGCCGAAGTACTGCAAAGAACTTCTAAGAACTTCAGTCAAGTGTGGATGGATTTTGAGGAGATCTTCATTCCTCAGAGAAGATTTGCTGATGGCCTTCAAAGCATTGGGTTGGAAGAAAACTCCATTGCACTCGGCAAATGTGTGAGCCTGTAGCTCCCGTAACTTCTTACTTTGCAATTCCACCTCGTTCATCAGGTCTTCTTTTCGTTGCTTGATCCGGTGAAGTTGCTCGTCGCAGTGTTCATGTATCAATCTCTTGATATCAGCTACTTTTCCTTGCAGGTCACAGCCAAATGCTTAAATGAGATCACCAGCGCGTTTCATGCCTGCTTCCACTTCTTCTTCCTTGTCTTCGGGTGATATCTTTCTCTGACGCTCCGTCAGTCTCGTACGTACAACTGCAGCTTCCGCACTTATATCGCGAATCTGATTTGTATGAGAAGCGTGTTTGCTTTGGAGCTTACACTTTTCACACAGAACCTCTCTACATTTGGCACACTAATATCGCATGGTCATCTTGCTGTGGACAGGACAATGGTGCACTCGCCCCTGTCGAGGTATCGTTTTCCGGCAACTTTGGATGGAGCTGCTTGAATCTGGTGGAATTGTATCAAGTTGCATCTCTTCGCAATTACGAAGTGGATGAACTTCATCTACAAGATCACATGGAACATTGTCGAACATGGAATCGTCCACCAACTGCTCTTCGTGACTTCGACCAGGAGGTGGACATGGCGTAGGACATCGACACTTGGCACAACGTATTCTCCCGTCTCGCTGAACACTGGCTGCCAGGCATTCCTTACAGATATTGTACAGACACGTGAGGAGTTTGCCTGCTTTATCGACTCCATCTCTGCAGAATACACACGGTGGCCGCATCATACAGTCGCACAAAATAAACTGACCAGGTATTATACGTCGCTGAGAACAACATAGCTTAGAGGATGTGAGGATTTCCTTTTAACGTCACTGAGAGGAATATGACCAGAGTATGTGAGCTGAGAGATACCACCGTCATACATACGTCCAGCGCCATGTTGGTGCACCACTTACGACTTTTAAAACAGGCGAAAGGCTAAAGGGACAAGCTTATCTATTTTTGCGGATTTTCCATCATAAAAAAATAAACGTCACAGCCAAGCCTTCGTACGTGGCCGCGTCGCGCGACCGCGATACCGATCGGAAGCTCCGGGACACTTGGCCGTGGCCATTGCAGGGTCGGACAGATGACGGATGCATTTCAGCTTGCAGTCTCGTCGCGTACACGTACATACATACATTGTACAACAATACACATTATTTTATGACCTGAAACTTGAAAGGTCATTGCGGCGGGAAGGGAAGAATACCGGTAGTGACAGACGACGTTTTGTTTTTTTGGTTTTGTTTTTTTAGATGGACACGTTTTGGTTTTGGTTTTTGTCCTGATCATGATCCGATATGATGGCAAACGAGGTTAGAGTATTAGATGGAGCGGAGGAATTGGAGGATTTCCTGAAAGTTGCCCTACCACGCGCTAACTTTGTAACGAGGACCACAGAAAAACCGTTCTCAAACAGGTAAGACCCACCAAAACGGAGCACGAAAATGCTGTCTTCATCGTGTTTATGTTGGTTCCAAAGGAGCAGTGAGTCGTATAATTCATAGGTTTTGAAGAGAAGAATATGCAGTGTGCATTGCCCTACAGTAGTGCACAGTGCATTACAGCCCTGCTAGCGGATACACGTAAATGCATTCACACTTGCATAGAGCGGGACGATTATAAATTAGTTTTGATATCCACTGCCAGTGGCGTGTCCAGGATTTGGCTGAGGGGGGGTTGCGGCCGGGATCAAGGCGGGATGGGGTGGGGGTAAATGACATCATGCTACTGTCCCAGGTCAGCCATTTTGAAAACCAATATCAAGAAGCTCCTCCTGTAGCCCCCTTCTTCAACAGTTATTCACCCGAACGGCCCCAGAGACTGTTCCGGAGGATGAGCGCACCACACGGGGACAAGTGTCGAACTTGCTTCAAGTTCCCTTTCTTCGTGGGCCTGCGGGACGATCGACCATGATGTTTTGGGGAAGCATTCTCTGGAACGCTCTCCCCTCTGATTTTAGAGTGATACGTGTCCCTGGTCCCTTCCGAAAAGCTCTTTCTGCCATTGATATACTTTCTTTGTGAATATCCTCGTTAAAGGGGAAGTATACCCTAAAATCAAATTTTCACCAGTTGTAGTCTTCTGGGTGCTGAGTCGAATGGTCTTGGTCCGAGGAAGCTGCGACGCTCCCTTCCTACTTGAATCCCAATCGAACTCGCGCACTTCCACCGAAACTGGGTGACTGCGCCCTACTAGATGGGGATTTGTATGCAAAATGTCACTAAAAGCGCCATTTCGTTCTTATAAAAGCACGGATGACCGCGATTGGCCCATATGTTGTAGTCTTTTGGACGCTGAGTCGACTGGTTTTGGTCCGAAAAGGCTGCGATGCAGCGTTCCTCCTTTATTCCCAATCGAACATGGTTGAACAAGCGGTCACGTGCTCCTGCGTACACCAGTCACCTGGTCACCGTGCCTGCAGGGTACAACTTACTAGCCTGTTTGACCTTTTTTGGGTGCAGTCCTGTCACTCGAGTTGAACTCGAGTTGAACCTTGGTGTGAAAGTTGTCGCCTGCTGGCGCGGTGACCAGGTGATTTGGGCACCCAGGAGCACGTGACCGCTTGTTCAACCATGTTCGATTGGGAATAAAGGAGGAACGCTGCATCGCAGCCTTTTCGGACCAAAACCAGTCGACTCAGCGTCCAAAAGACTACAACATATGGGCCAATCGCGGTCATCCGTGCTTTTATAAGAACGAAATGGCGCTTTTAGTGACATTTTGCATACAAATCCCCATCTAGTAGGGCGCAGTCACCCAGTTTCGGTGGAAGTGCGCGAGTTCGATTGGGATTCAAGTAGGAAGGGAGCGTCGCAGCTTCCTCGGACCAAGACCATTCGACTCAGCACCCAGAAGACTACAACTGGTGAAAATTTGATTTTAGGGTATACTTCCCCTTTAAACTTTTATTATCTGCCATAAATTCCAACCTTCTCATCTATCACATTTGTGCATGCATGTCTATAAAATCAACCACGTGTTCCTGACTCCATGAGATTGTCTTTCTATTCTTTGACTCCATGAAATTATTGTCTTTCTATTTCTGACTCCATGAAATTGTCTTCATATAATTTTTCCTTTTCTTCTTTTGGTCCTTTCTGTCTTATAATAATTATTATTATTATCATTTCTTGTTTTCCCTTGCATATCATCTCTTCATCATTCTGTGAGAACCTGTCCTATGGGCAGGTGAGAAGGCATCTCTGCCTGCTCATTTGGTGAAGTAAAATAAACAACAACAACAACAACAAGCCGTAAATCTCACACACCATGAGCAGTATTTCTGTACACGCAGCAACAATGTACATTGTAAACTTCAAATTTGCCGTTATGTGAGCGAATCAACTGCAATTATTTATGCGAGTCCAACAATTTCTCACCGCTCTCAAAGAGTCAAAGCATCCTTTACATAGGCAGCGCTACTTGTCACTGTGCGCTGTTCTTCATGTTCTGGCTGCTCGCTGACAACAGGTTCTTCCACGCGTCTGGCGGAGTGTGACTGTCAGTCCGCTCCGAAAGTTCAACTGGAATAACCGATAACAGCGACTTCATCACTCCCACTGTTTCCTGTTGGAGCGGCAGCAGGAGTTGCGCCGCCACAGGAACGCTTTACAAAAATTCCAGGCTCTGCTGGCTAGAGCTTGGCCTTTTGGGATGTCCCTGAGACATCGAAGAAAAGCCTTCGAGTCAACCAAAACACGATTCGAACGAGGATGATCGCCTGAGCCCTCGGCATTCGAATCGTGTTTTGGTTGACTCGATCGAAGACTTTTCTTCGATGTTTGTACCGTTGAAGACGCGTCGAGCGCGTCCCAGCGCTGCAGCAGGGATCACACTGTACAACAGTACACACAGGTCACCGTGTTTCTGTAGCCGCGCCGTGCATGCTCACTGTACGTAGACTCTACTCTGTAGACTGAGTCTGTACTAGTCTGTAGTGTGTACAATCAACACCAGCTCGACCGTGCAACCGCTTTTGGACGATCGTTTCAGGCCGCGCGCGCCCCGAGCCTAGTCTAGCTCGACCCGGCGCCCTGCCTATTATTTTTCGAAACCTAGGTCGAAATTTTTGAGGGGGGGGGCGCGCGCCCCCCGCGCCCCCCCCCCTAAACCCGCCACTGACTGCACCCATCCCACATACTGTAGTGTCGCGTATAAAAGGCATGACCTGTATAGAAGCATGACTCAAATAGAAGCCGATTTTTTTGAAGCCCGCTGTAACACAGTTGGTTTGAATAGAAGCCGCTCCCTGTAAAGTACATGTGCGAGTACATGCGTGGCAGTATCCACTGCACAGTGCAGAATGATGTTGACGTAGAAGCATATTTCGAATAGAAGCATAACTTGAATAGAAGCATGGTTTGGACCCCGGTTTGCTGTTATACGCGACATTACGGTATTAGAAACATTGGAACGAAGTATGGCAAGGATGCATCAAAAAAATTGATGGTCATGCTGTCTGTTAGTTCGTTGAGCAGGGTACGAAACCTTACACCCAGGGTGCTGAATCATGTTTTGGGAATCAGGCTCTAATTTGATTCCCTGTTGAGCAAGAAGACCTCACATCCACTGTATTCCAACACATAACTAACCATTCTCCAACGCATATCTTTGCAGTGTACATAGCGTCGTCACTGGATTAACAGTAATGACTGCTGGTATAATTATAACGTCTCGTACATGTATGTGTGCTATGTCCACAAATGTTGCAGTGTTGAAGAGATCTTCAAGGAGGCCATTCTGCGTCCAAAGGGGTTCATATGGAGCCAGGAACGTGGCACGAGCTGTGCACCGATTCCTTTTGATGGAGTTCCGTTCGTCTGCTGTGGCTTTCGCATACTAGAATGTCAATTTGGGAAGCACAGGTAATGGAATTAAATGGGCAGGAAGAATCTGAATGTGATCTATTTCATGCAATTGCTAGTTATCAATGAGAACAGTTGTACTACCTCTTGATTCTTTTGCATCATCTTTGTCAGTGACCAAGTGTTGTTGTGTCGGTAACATTACAGGTGCCACACCACAAAATGCACCGAGTCCTCTGATGATGTAACGAGTTCAGCATCTGATCATTCTTACCCCAAAGCCTCAGCTGATAAGAAGAAGAAGAGGATAAAACTCCAAGGTCAGAAGCATACCCAGAGTCATGGTTATCTTTTTGGTGCACATTGCTGTAAAGCTAGGCATCGGTTTTTTTAAATTGTTGTTCTACATGTCATCATGTCAACTGCTATACAAAGATACGAATAAGGAATCTTTGCCACTATCCAGCTGTAATGCACCCAGCTTATAGTTGTACTGCATGTTGATGTCACTGTGGTATGCCCTGTAATTCTTATAGGGACAAGAAAAATTGGATGTGAGGCATCGTGCAACATTCATCGCATTCTGCGACTCCCCGCTTATTCGGTTGACTCAACTGGTCTTTCTGCTTCCGCCTTGGTAAAAGCAAAAGCGGGTAAAGTGAAGGAGCTTAAGATATCTATTTTGGCTGCTCTCGATGCTGGCGACCTGTCCAAACTCAATGTGTGCGATCGGTGAGTTATACTAACATTATAACATACCTTTTTATGTCATAGTGCGAAAGTAATTGATTGTGTACAGTGATCGGTAGTTCATGTATGAATGCCACACTTGCCATGTAAGGTACGTAGGCCAATTAACCCAGTTGTATGGTACCATAGTATGTGTAATGTACGTAGCTCTGCAGAATCACCAATAAAATGTCTTTCACGTATGTGCATGCCCACTAGGTTTATCGTGAGCTACCCAACTGAGGGTAGTCACAGTGGTCATGATGTCATTACCGAGAAAGGTAAACTCGCCAGCGAGCTCAGCCAAAGACTCAGTCAGTCGGTTATCGACCGAATTCTCCAACTCGTCGAGAGTGGTCTACGAGATGCCCGGGCTATCCAGACCATGTTCAAAGTGGAGTATTGGCATGTAAGTACTTCCATAGAGAACAATCTTCAGTGCTCAATCACCCAATAGTCACTTGATAGCTTTCTGTACGCATTCTTGTTGCTGTGCACTGACCATTGTGGTTAGACGGTAGTTAATGCACGTGATAACTTCCTGTGATAAAGGGAAGGCAATCTCCTTTAATACGACCTATGTCGGATATGCATTGTCTACTGCCCAGGAATTTGGCCGGGCGTACCACCCAGAGCTAAAGGACATCCGCTCCCACATAGCCCTGGCTACCCATAAGCTGCAGCAATCTAGACTGGACCAGACTCAGATGGCTCACAAGGTGAGTATGGATACGAAGATAAACGGTGTTCGTGCATTCTGTTATCAATTCTAACCTGCTTGGGTTACATCAGACATTTCCCAATTCAAGCGATACTACAATATTTTGGCGAAGAATAAAATCAATACTGGAAGACCTGATATTTTAACGTCAATTAAAGTTAGCGATCTCTGGATTTTGTTGGTCAACGCAACGAGGTGAAATGTAATGACTGTACACGTACATTTTTGCACATAACCTTAAGCATTCGTTAACATTAGTGGTTTTACAGGAGTACCGATCCACCTGTTTTCTTTTCCTTCCAGGTGAAGGCATGGTCTGAGTCCCCCCGCCCACCTGCGCTTATGCAGTTCCGGCCATATGTGCCAGATTCAGAACCATCAGAGTGCAGTGCTGCACCAGCTCTTTCCTTGGAAGCTGAAAGTGACTTGGAACCCAGTGATGGAAGGTACATTATAATAATTATATGCTATTTAGTATCTATTTAATATGCCTGCAACTGCTCCTTGCAAGTGCTGATTGTAAGTGCGTGGGCTCAGAGCAGTACCAAAATTAACAACAGCCGGAATGCCCTAACAAAGCTTTGTTGGCCATTGACATTGGTAAGCGACTTTTGCCTTTCTAACAGAGACTTGTTGTAAACCTTGTGATGTTGTAAATTTCTGACACAGGTATAAGGGCAGCGGCGGCGGTGATGACGAACCGCTAGTGGATCCCGTGCCAGCCTCTTCACGCCTCCTGGTAATACACCAGGAGGTATGGCAAAGAGAGCTTCTAGTAAAGTATGGCGAGCTCGTTCTTATGGACGCTACATACCGCACAACGTGCTATGACCTGGCCTTGTTTTTCCTGGTTGTGCACACTAATACAGGCTACATCGTTGTGGCAGGTAAGTGGCTTGCAATGATGGAGAGTACAATACTTCAATTACTGTTCACGATTCATGGTTCCTCTCAGTTGTCTTTTTGGCTTGGAATGATGGAGAGCACAAGACTTCAATTACTGTTCATGATTCATGGTTCCTCTCAGTTGTCTTTTTGGGCTTGGCACCCTCAAAGAACATGAGTCTTCTTTCACCATTTTTAAGTCTTGCAAAGGAATAGCAGTTTTCCTGTCTGGTTTAATTTCACTGTGTGTAGAATTCTGTGTGCAATCCGAGAAACACGCTGATATAGCTGAAGCTCTCACTATAATCAAGCAACGGACTCCGTCTTGGAAACCTAAATTCTTTATGACGGATTATTCCCAGGCTGAGATGCTTGCACTGGAGGAGGTAATTAGATTGATTTATTTAGAATTTTTTGAGGTGTGTGCATTATTAAACCGGCTCACCTTTGTGCATAGTTCAGTACGGTTATTGTTTTCATTATTATAAGCTTGTTCGCGTTGGCATCACCAAGCAAGCTATGGTTGTTGGTTAGGTATGATTACCATATGAGAATTTAAAAAATAAATGAGTAGGAGGTCCTCGTGGTGACAGTAATTTTTCTTCTGACTTTTCCCGCTTGCATCTTTCCCTCAAACCAATGATTAAGTAATATTTGAAGTTTGTAACATGGAATTGTGGGCACGAGTTATGCGATCGAGTCCACCAACTAAACCAGATTTTTAACAGTCAGACGTGCACAATCTAGCACAAAACTGACAAGTGCCCACACTTTCCATGTTCCAAATTTTTCCTTGGCTCACCATCAGAGTTCTTCTAGTAGTAGAAGGTCATTATTTTTCCCGCAATCTTATTTTCCGCATGTATTCGCATGTTTCTACGTATCTTTGTGTGCTTGATGGAACTATAGGTTTTCCCTGGAGGGAGGATATTTCTCTGTGACTTCCACAGAGAGCAGGCTTGGCAGCGCTGGACCAAAGACCGTTCCCACGGCCTAAGTGATGATGAAGCCGTAACACTGCTAGAAAGCTTGCGACAATTGGCTTATGCTTCACCGTGTCGAGAGGCGGGACAATCTCCAGAAAAGTATGAGATTGAACATCTTGAGCCTTTGCATTTGTAGAGTTTTTCGTTAATTCAAGTTTTGAGTTCCCCTGATGTTGCAAATGCTTTGTGGTATGTACGTATAATACCATGGATTTGCTCCTGTGTTTCAGACACTACCGTGAAGCGGAATCAAAGCTACGTAGTCTTGATGTGTGGTGCGCCAATAAGCACGTGCGAAGTTGGCTGAATGCCAAATGGCTCTCAATCCCAGAGGTACATTTGTGTTATTATTATTATATTAGAGATCCTGCAGCGCAAATGCGACATTACTATTGCATATTGCATAACTAAGCTCTGGCTGCTTCTCGACAATGTGCTGAACAATGTTCTTTAGAGCACGGGAATATTCGGAAGCGCACATACCTTTTGGTTTTCAGTTTCTTCTTTCTGACACCCGGTTTGTTTTCAAATAAAGGCGAAGATCAGCAGTAGTAGTAGCAGCAGTAGTAGTAGTAGTAGTAGTAGTAGTAGTAGTAGGAATAGTTATTAAATTTTGATTGATTAGTTTTTATTGATTAGTGTGTCCGGAGTTGGATGGCTCGGAGGGTAGAATGTACTTGGTTGTATCTGAGAGTGTTCGGTATTGTGTTCTATTTCATACAGCGGTGGGCCAGGGCATGGACAGAGCGTGAATACCACCACAACGTGTTTACGAACAATGGGATCGAGGCCCAAAACAAGGTTCGCATATTTGGCATAGCGGATTAAGCCGGACTGTACACATGCACATGTCCCTGTGTTTATCTAGTTACATCCGAGATTGACTACTAGTATGTCACCGAGTGTTTGTTTCTTAGATGTAAGGCAATTATTCGTGTCAATACAAACATGTTCTCTTTTCTCACAATTATATCTATTCTTATCTGATTGTCTTCTTTGAAAGGTCCTGAAATATGCCTTCCTTAAAAGTAACAACGGCAAGAAAAGGACGCTTAGTGATACCTTCACCATCATTATTGAGCAGTTCCTACCTGAGCAGCGAGATAAGTACCTGAAGAAGAATATCATGCAGCTGAGCTCCTTCCGAAGGTAAACGTCTTCACTGTTATGACCATATCCACATTTCACGTCACTGGCATCTAAATTGTACACCCCAACTCCTCTGTTTGGACACCCAATGTACAGTACATGTACTGCTTTACCTCTGTACGGGAACTGTTATTTGCGTTGTGTTTCTTCAGGTACAACGACTACGTACCCGTATACCTACGCGACCGGCCCAGGAATGTCATCCTGCACTGCATGGAACGCGAGCAGTCTTCTCAGGAGTACTTGCCAGGTAGGTCTTTCCTTGTTGAGTGCCCACAAAACGAGGTAACGAGAGCCTGTTTTCGCTGTAATTGTTCGTTATTATAACGCTTCACGCTCTGACCGATCGCCAGGCCTCATGTTCATTGTACCTAGTAGGCTTTGGTTTGAAATATTGTCCATAATCTGTACTGCATATGCATCTCCTTGATCTCAGAGTTGCAACAAACAAGCCTCGCTCCACTTTTGTGCTGTGCAGGTCATGGATGTATGAAAATCTGTCACGGTTTCACATGTATTCTAGCAAAAGGAACTTAAGAAAGTCCATATCGAGTCACCCATCCACCAATCCCTTTGAGAACTACTTATCATTATTTTCTCCTCTTTCCCTGTAGAGAATGTTGAAGCTGTTGGGGATCACCAGTATAATGTCAAGTCATTTGGGAGGACTCGTCTCGTTAGCTTTGAAACACCCTCATGTTCTTGCGAGGACTGGAATCTGAGAGCCCTACCGTGCAAACATATGTTTGCCGTATTCAAGAATGTACCCGGCTGCAGCTGGGAGTCGCTGCCCGAGACGTACTGCTCCAGCCCCAAAATGACTCTAGACATCGATCTTGGAGATGGTGAGGTTCATTCAGAAGATTTGGAAGTGCCCGAGCAGGTGAACAACTCGCATGAAGTTGGAGCCCAGCTGTCAGATCCAGTTTCAAATGAAATTCCTTTACACAGGGTAAGTTTGTTTATAGCTTAATGTGCTTTTTGAGCCCTTTTCCCTTGCATATAATCGCCTGAAAGAAAATCATTGAGTAACATTTTTACAAAGGCTACGTGGAGACAATAATCTTAATAATAATGCAATGCGTGAAACTATAGGCGCGCTATGATAGCATGGGACATTATATCCGTTGCTATGACTGTGATATGAGTGCGCCTATTGCATAATTAACGTTTGAAAACTTGTACATTATATTCTCCGACAATTCTGATCTTTCTATTAATTTTTTTTAAATTTGCGACTACTTTCCTTTTGTACAGACACAACAGCAACAAAACCAACTCTCTGCAAGGCAAGCACGAAACATGCTCAAAGTAATCGATGCACAGACCTTCGTCTGTACAGACTCAAGTGCTCTAAAAAATCTCTGCGCTCAACTGGAGAAGCTGTCAGAAGAACTTGCGAAAAGTCTGCCCACTGATGAGTCTGGCTTGGTTATCCAAGAGGGTATGTATAGTGTCGTTAATCAAGATAAAAAATTGTCGATTCCGCAGATATGGATCTTGTGTGTGCTAGTGAGCTGGTTTCATAAAGGTTTGTTGTTCGCTAGACTTTGATGTAATAGGCCTGGCCAGTCACTTGAGTTCCGCTAATGCCACCAAACAAGTCTAAATAGCTAGCTATCCAAAGCCGATAGAGTACTGTTTGTGCTATTCTGTATGATTTCCTGCACAGCGTCTTCATTCACCTTGAACCAACACTTTAGCGCCAGGCGCAGACTGCACGAAACATATAGCACTGCTGTCCCTGATCCAGCCTTGGAGTCAGGGCATGCCAAGCGTGGTCGACCTGCAGTCGAAAGACACCTCAGGTGTCGTGTCGGAGTTTCCGGAGAGACTGAGCGGAGGCAGTTCCTACAAGCTCAACAGCGTGAGAAAGGTGTGTGGTAGGCTTTCCTTTCCCCAGTTAATTTCATTTGCTTCCTTCCCCACTTAATTACATTTTCTTGTAAGTTCTAGATGTACGTTTCCCCCCTATTATAATTCACGCGTTATTTTCCTTGCCAATTTATGCCTCAAACATTTCTTACAGCCTCGACAAGACCTGGTTCCGTCACATTGACAGCATTGACGGGAAGCAGTTCAATACAACAGGCTGCAGCTCCCGAACGTAAGTGGCGATGTCTTCAGTGTGCATCTGTACACTGTACAGCCATTGGTGTTGCTCGGTGTAATCCACTCCAATAATATATAATAAGTATCTGTTCATCCATATCATGTTTTGATTTTGTGTCCAGCTGCCCCATGAGAGCAAAATCATGCTAATGTGTTTGTGTGTGTGGGTGTGTATGTATGTGTGTGTGTGTGTGTGTGTGTGTGTGTGTGTTTTTGAGCTCTGCTGGTTCACAAGTTTGCTTAGCTATAATATCCCCAGGGGTGGCCTAGGGCCACCCCTGGCTAGGTTGTGAGTATGGTGCGTGGAGACCTGGGAAGCAATGACGGGGCAACGCCTGATGTTGCCACTTGCAACCCGCCACGTACCCACAACACCTGCGACGGTTTTGCAAACCTCCAGGTAGACCCCCTTGCACGAAGTAGGAGACGGAGAAACGAAGCGTTTGTGTTGAAGTTTTGTACCTGGAACGTCAACAGCTTAGTGGAGAATGATGGAAGCATCGAGACAGCTCGTCACGAAAGAAGCTTGCCCGTCGCGGAAGACAAAAAAATTCAAATTGTTCTTCACCAAATTCAAAATTTGAATTTCTCAGTCGCAGGTCTTCAGGAGACGAAATGGTTCGGCGATCACGAGTATTTGATCAGTGGAGCGTCTGTTCTAAATGCAGGACGCCCCGTCCCAACAGAGCGAGGAATGCCCGCATATCGCGGCGAGGGAGTTGCAATCGTTCTTTTAGGTTTGGCCCAACGAGCGTGGAAAAACGGCGGGTGTCAGTGGCGAGCTGTCAGCTCGCGAGTTGTTGTGGCGAAACTGTTGTTTGGCGATCAGTGGCTGCATGTCATTTCCTGCTACGCTCCAACGTTCGCGAGGCCTCGCCATGAAAAGGAGAAATTTTATGGCGAACTTCGTGATTGTCTGTTATCCATCCCGGAGCGCGATTTGTACGTCGTACTTGGTGACTTCAACGCCCGTGTTGGCAGCAGCCCAGGTCATGAAGAGGACGCATGGAGGCAAGTGCGTGGTCCTTATGGCGTTGGTACCATGAATGAAGCTGGTGAGGAACTGTTGAGCTTTCTATCCATGTTCAACTCTCGACTCTGTAATACGTACTTCAAGAAAAAGGACATTCATAAAGTTACCTGGCAGCACCCACGTTCACAGCACTGGCACTGTATTGATTATGTGATCACCCGGCAGCGGGATTTTCAGCGCTGTACAGATTGCCGTGTGTACCGGTCTGCTGAGTGTGGGACCGATCACAAACTTGTTGGGCTAACGGTGTCACTTGGTTGCCGCCGGCGTTTCTACCCGCCAAAGAGCAAGGCCCCTGATCGCCGTCGCTTTGATGTATCCCAGCTCGGACCTGCTGACCCAACTGCATCAGAGGATGATGATTTAGTAAGGCAAGCAACTGTGGCGGAGTGGTACCATACCTCATCCGACTGTCTGCAAGACGCTGCACCAGGGACCTCAGTTCAGGATCAATGGATTTCACTACGGGACGCCACAGTTAAAGCAGCTACCTCTGTCCTAGGCAAGAGTCGCCGTCGTCAGCCAGATTGGTTCTCAGCCAGTTCTGCCACTCTCGAGCCTCTCCTTGCACATCGTAACACTCTATTCCAGAAATCTTTAGCAGATCCATCACCTCTGGTCCGGCGAGAGTTTGTCCGCGCGCGCTCAGCTGCAAGGGATGCTGTACGCAGTGCTAAGGAGGACTGGTTCCGTAAGACTGCGTCTGATGCCGAATCTAGGAAGTTTGGGTGTAAGGCTGTGTGGAACAGCATCCGGGATCTACAGACTGCCCGGCGTGGATTGATTCCCACTAAGTCGTGCCTGATCAAACAGACTGATGGCTCACCATGCTCGTCCGTTGAGGCACAGCAGAACCGCTGGTCTGAACATTTCGAAAAGCTGCTGAACCTTCCAAGCGGCTTTGTCCGATCTGAAATTGACTTGGTCCAGCAGCGCAACATCATGGAACACCTGGCCACCTCACCCACTGCTGAAGAGGCCCAGCGCTGCCTTCGCTATCTTACGAACGGGAAAGCTGCTGGAAGCTCCGGCATTCTACCGGAAATGGTCAAATACAACTGCGACCTATTCTATGCCAATCTGTTTAAGCTCATTACCGCGGTTTGGGAGGAGGGCGTAGTACCGCAAGATTGGGTGGATGCTGAGATAATACCGATACCCAAGAAGGGTGACCTCACTAGCTGCGACAACTGGCGTGGCATCGCACTCCTCGACGTCATTGGCAAGCTGTTCGGACGCCTGCTGCAAAACCGATTGCAGAAAGTCGCCGAAAGTGTGCTGCCTGAATCACAGTGTGGTTTCCGGAAAGGTCGCTCCTGCACGGACATGACGTTTGTTGTTCGCCAGGTTGTAGAGAAGTGTCACGAGCACCAATCCAAGGGATTCCTGGTGTTTGTCGATTTGAGGAAGGCATACGATTCTGTTCCGCGTGCTGCACTGTGGATTGTCCTGCTGAAGCTGGGAGTCCCGGAGCAACTGGTCAGCCTTCTGAAGTCTTTTCACGACAACATGACAGCCACGATCATCGTTAATGGTTCCCCCACTGAAGGCTTCCCAGTGTGCAACGGATTGCGCCAAGGGTGTACAATGGCACCAGTCCTTTTCAACTTGTTTGCTGGTGCAGTGATGGAACGTTGGTGCGCACGCGTCCAAGAGCGTGGAGTGTCTGGTTTTCCACTCCGTACCTGTGCCGATGGTCAGCTTTTCAAGAGATCTAAGCGTGGTAATGATATGGTCATCACAGATGGTGAGTTTGCTGATGATGCAGCCTTGTTTGCACCCAGCCACTCGGATGCTCAGCGTATGCTTGAGATATTTGCGGAGGTCAGTGGAGCATTCGGGCTGTCTCTCAACATGGCAAAGACAGTGTTCATGGCTGTTGGGCATCAGATCAACGACAGTGACCGTACCCCGCTAAGCGTACAAGGCAACGCCATCCAGCATGTCAGCCAGTTTACATATCTCGGCTCAGTGGTAACACCAGACGGACGATGCCACACCGATGTGTCCAACCGCATAGCTGCTGCATCTAAGGCCTTTGGCAGCCTCTACTCGGCAGTTTTTCGGAACACTTCACTAACATCCAAGACAAAACAACACACGTACACATGCTGTGTGTTGTCGGTGCTGTTGTACGGGGCTGAGAACTGGACACTGTTGCGTGCCGACATACGTCGCCTTGAACAATTCCACAACCGCTGCGTTCGTGTCATTCTCGGCATCTCGCGTTCCAAACAGTGGGAGGACCACCTGTCATCTGCCTCGCTGCATAGAATGTGCGCTACAGAGCCAGTTGCTGACATGGTTGCCCGTCGACGGTTGCAGTGGCTTGGCCACATTGCCAGGATGGACGACCACCGGCTTCCAAAGGCAGTGTTGTTCTCGTGGCTCCATACTCCACGCCCTGCTCATGGCCCCAGGCGTCGATGGCGTGATGTGGTGCGCGATGACCTCAAGGCGTTCTGTCTATACACCGGTTGGTACGACCTCGCAGCTGAACGTGGCGAGTGGATCCAGTCCATCTCGGATGCTATTGTTGCACGGCGTTTACGCCTTGAAACGACAGCCAAGTCAGTGTGTTGTGCGATCTGTGAGCGACTCTTCGCCAGTGAAAGCGGACTTCGGCGGCACAAATGCAGGGAAGAGCGACTGAAGCCGATCCATGAACAGGCCGGTGCTGTGTTGTGCGAAACGTGCCATCGTTGGTTTGCTAGCCGAGGTGGATTTGCTGTGCACAGCTGCTCTCCCAGTCTTGGTGACGCTCCAGTTCCAGAGATTGTTGCACCTCGCCCACCTGATTGCAGCCAATGTCATTATCACTGCCACACCTGTGACCGCTGTTTCCGGAGCAAAGCTGGGCACCGCCGGCACAACTGCAACCGCAGAACATGCAGCTCTGGCTCCGAGCGCCGCACCATCCCATGCCCGACCTGCTCTCGGAAGTTCACACGTCTCCAGTACCTGGCTCAACACAAATGCAAGAAGTAACTCTGCCCTCCTTGCCTCTTTGAGGCACTGCATCACCTTTAGGTGGCAGTTTCAAGGTATGTATGTGTGTGTGTACGTATGTGCTTGCGTGTTCGTGTGTGTCAACATATTACAGCTGCGCGTTTACTTCACTCTGCAGGAGCCACGTTGTATCCAATGCCTGCTACGTCTGTACCAGTATTCGCAACAGATGGGCTACAGCAAAGGACAAGATGCAATACAGGTATGCTGGTTTTTGTTTGCAGTATCCTCACAATTTTCCCTATTTCAGTTTTAAATCGGCAGCGAGGTGACAGAGTTTATCGTTCATTTGTTAAATAATCAAATAAAGCTTTCGGGTTTGTTCATGTCCTGTAGCTTGTAATTTATTTTTCTTCGCATATGTTGCACCTGCAGAATGGTAGAAATTGTGTTCTCTTGCATTAGTAATATTATGCTAGGCTACAACACTGTGTGTGCATGTTTGTGTGTGTGTGTGTGTGTGCATGTTTGTGTGTGTGTGTGTATTTGTATTTATGTGTGTTGTAGGTCCGCAGCAGCCTAAGTGCTGTAACCCCAGCTGCGCATTTCCGCAGCTACCGACCAAGCCGTGCCGCAACAACAACTGCTCTCATGTGTTTCACCATGTTTGCAGTACGCACGACATGGGAACATACTGCAGGCATTGTCGTGTGAACGATTGGTGATGCATGCTTGGGCGTTTGTGCGTATGCCGTATCCATGCCATCGACACGTGGACTTATGTAATAGGCCTTGTTATTTATTTGCTTTCCTGGAACCTTAGCTGGTACGCTCTCTTTGGCTTTTGTCTGTCACATTATTTAAAAGACTGGTGCATGCGGGTGCGTCAACCTCGTGGCTGCGACTGGATATCACGATATGCCTCCGTGTGTGTGTGTGTGTGTGTGTGTGCGTGTGTGTGTGTGAGAGAGAGAGAGTATGTCTAGGTATACGTGCGGGCATGCGTAAGGCTAATTGTTAGAAGTATGTGCATGCATGCTGAAGATTGTGTTGGTGCTTCTCTCTGCTCAAGTAACTGTATGTAGCTGGACTTGTCACGTTGTCTGTGTTGTGTACGCATCACTTTGTCTGCACTGGTGCCGTGACAGTCGATTGCTTTGATTCATGCTGGCTGGCTCTTTATAGTTCCGTTGTACCGGCGCTGCAGCTAGCGTAGCCTGTGTGTGCAGCCCTATATGCACGTGCTGAGTTTACAGTCTTCTCTCGAGTGGTAATTATTAACACTAATTCTGTTGGTGGACTCTGAGAATGAATACTTCAACAATGATCACTCCACACAACTGCGTTCTGGTGTGCTATTGAGTTAAGAGGACATATTGTTCTGAGAGCTACAGAGGGAGAAAGAGAGAGAAAGAGAGAGAGAGAGAGAGACAAGCAAGATTTGACTGATTGATACTAATGTATTAGCGATTCGACGGTTGTCTTCTTCAGAATGATAATGAAGAGAGATAAAGACGAACACATCGTTTCTTTCCTTCTTGACTGCTAGTACTGTATACACCTAATGCTGATAGTGATGGGAGTGCTGGGAGGGTACAATCCACAAACTGAGGGTTGGCGGTTCGTTAAATGTCTCCTGCAATCATGTAGAATTGACGGTTCCAATAGCCCTGCCATATCCCTTCAGTCGGCAGCTGGACACCAATAGAGGCTATGCGATTACAATATCAATAATTGATATGTGTGGGCAAAGTCGCGGCATAGCGATGGACTAGCGACTCGCGCTGTATACTGACCATTCGTTCCACAAAACGCATATCCACTTGCGGCAAAGACGATCTTGGAAATATACTGTTGTGCAAGTCTGCAGGCGAAATTAATGTGCCTATCATTTCGCACATCTCCTCTTGCTTCACGGCCCTATTATGTATGGCCGCAAATCACGACAGTCATGATGATATGTTGCTATGCTCTCTTGCACAGCATCGAGTAGACCAATTCTCAAGCAGCACGAGTTAAAATCCTCACATATCAGGCACATGAATTGAGCTGATTCTCTGGCAATGGGACAATTCTGGTACGTTTACATGTTCAGCATGGTCCCTTCTCCAGGAGACGTGTCTGACGCCTCGCGCCTATTCATACAATGATTTCCCTGCATAGTTCATGTACTGGTGCGTCACGGCCACACATATCTTGCATCAAAAACTTCCGCCGCTCCATACCAATGCCAGATTTTCGGGTAATCGAAAAAGCACAGCTCCATTTCAAGCTCCAAGGCAGACAGTCCTGCAACTCGCACAGCATCAACTGCAAAGCTACCACGATGTTCTTAGGCTTGACATCTGCCAACGACAAAGCTCTTTTAATTCTTTTACCAGAGCCAACAGACGGGGGAAGAACCATCTAAATAATTACCGGTAATTGCAGTTGGCGCAATGCATAATCACAATCAGTTCGTAATTTTTCTCCTTCAACAAATTCTCTCTAGACGAGATAAGAAAAATACGGTATGCATACGGTACATACACCAGACTACTTCGTACTTCATGCGACTGATTCAGGTTGCTCATCCGTCTGACCTTGCAATGGCCACGGCCAAGTGTCCTACACCAGGCAACGAGCTTCCCGGTCGGTATCGCGGACCGCTGCGACGCGGCCACGTACGAAGGCTTGGCTGTGACGTTTCTTTTTTTATGAAAGAAAATCTGCAAAAATAGATAAGCTTGTCCCTTTAGTCCTACCCTTAAAACAGTATAAGGAAGATGTGCAAAATATCACCTTTGAAATAGGATAACAATTGTAGGAATCGGTGGCGTGTTGGTGAAAACTCTAGTAGTTAATCCATTCCCGGGTTCTATTGGAGCGACGACTGGGGTTAAAAATCACACGAGAGCAAGTGGTTTTCGTCATGTCTGCCTACATCTATGCGGCTCAGCAACAAAGCACTAGCCAATTCGTGGGAAGCAGTGACAGAATGATTAGGATAATGCAATCATCACCTACCACAGTTGTTATCTCGCAACAGAATTCGATCCTCTGGCACTATCTTAGACCCTACGAAGTATACACAGAACTTAGAATTAGTGATAGTGACTTGGGCGATAATTATAAGAAGAATGTTGTCAAGTCAACTCTGTGGGAAGTATATGAGCTCCAGTGTTACGAGTAACTAGAATTGAAAAATAGAGAGAATCAGAGTTGCAACTGAACTCTACTGAAAGAATATCTATTCAGAACCTGCTGGCTTTGTTCGTGAATTTATTGCTTTCTCCCCTACCATCCCCCCCCCACACACACACACAAAGCATACTGGCTTCAAAATTGGAGAAATGTTGGAAGTGTTGGAAGGGTTTCGGCGATTCTCAAAGGAATTCTCCAAAATTGGCGAAAGCTTAGCGATTTTTCGATAAATCTCGTTTTTGGCGAATTTTTCGGCTTGCGGGTATATGGATTTTACTAGTAACGATCTTTCTGATGGCTAGTGGTTGTTTGAGAGGAGGTTAAAGAACACTAGTCACATGACTTCAACGCACTTGTACTACAACTAGTACAAGTACTGAAATAGAGAGCTCGAGCTGTAGGCATATGGTGTCAAGATACGTGACGTCACCACATCCCCCTACGCCTTTGGATCCCCATCACCACACACACTTCGCATTAATACTAGCAGGATGCAGTCATGATGGATCTGTTTTCTGAGAGGGTGAAGTGCAGCGCGAGCTGGCATAGACTGCATAACGCACTCAAACTCACCTACGTAGATCTACGTGACTCAGCCACTAGACATGAGTGACCATACCGTGCACGTACGTGGGAGGCTCTCAGCAGTCAGCACAGTCCACGCTTACATGTCATGACTGTAAGAATAATAATACTAACGGGGTCGCACCCTGTAATAATAACGGGGCTGTTAATTGTATAGTGTGACGTCAATGGGTCCTAGGATACGCGTGGCAACGCAGAGCACAATGGATAAACAACAATGGCGAGGCCCAGCGGGATACGGTGATCTTGCTCCTTTCTATGGCTTGCACGTACATGTACGCTCAGATTCTAAGCGTCGCGGATCATGAAGCCCTTTCACGTGCTTCACCCACGCCAACAACCTGGTATAAAGGTGAGCGCGGGAACGAGCATTCTCTCAGTTACGTTACACAAGTCAGTAGTGAAGAAGAAATCGGTTCCGTTTGGTGTTGATTCAATACTTTGTGTTTTATAACTCCTTGTTTCTGAACGCAGACCTCTAGAACCAGGTGACAGAGTGCTATATTGTCGGTTCAAGGTGAAAGAAGAATTTTGCTTTCTGGATTCTCGCCTCCAGTTCTGGTGGATTGTGGTACTTTCCAGGCAATCTGCATTTATTGACATTGTTGAAAATGCCTCAACACAGTCGCCGAAAACCGTTCAGTGGCAAGCAGAAGAGAGCCCAGCTCCAGCGAAAGCGAGATGTGCAGCGATTCCGAGAGGACGACGAGGAGCCTGCCAAAGAGAAGCTGGAGATACGCTCAGACTCGCCATCTGACTCAGATGAAGATGAAGAAACACTGGTCACGTCTGAAAGTGCCAAGATTGCAGATAAATTTGAGCCCAAGTTCGAAGTAGGCGATGCCGTGGCTGAGACAAGGCGTCAAGACAGATACAAACTGATGTTTGCCCAAGAAAGTGCCAGCGAAATTGAGGAGCGCAAGCGGGAGTCGCGTCAGCCATTGCAAACCCTGGCAGAAAAAGACTTGGAAGTGTCCTATGAAGATATCTATGGAAGTATGGAGCACATTGACATGCCTGTTCGTCCCACCTGGCAATACAGCCTGAGCAAGCAGCAGCTGGAAGCTAAGGAGCAGCGCTACTTCAATGAGTACATTGACCGGCTCATGGCTGATACACACGGCCATCCGCTAAGCTACTTTGAGCGGAACCTGGAGACTTGGCGGCAGCTGTGGCGTGTGCTGGAGATGTCGAATGTAATAGTGGTTATCGCCGATGCACGCCATCCCATCCTGCACTTCCCACCATCCCTGTACCGCCACGTCGTACATGAACTGAACAAAACGCTCGTGCTAGTGCTGAACAAGATAGACTTGGTGCCGGCGAGTGTGGTACTGGCGTGGCGCGAGTACTTCTATGGACTGTTCCCGCAACTTCACGTCGTCCTCTACACGGCACGCCCAGGGAACCAGAGCAGCAGCCAGCGCTCCGACGCCAAGGGTCTGATGTCGCACGCCCGGTGCGGCGCTAAGCGGCGCATGATATGCGTACAAGGTGCCCGTCAGCTGATCCGCGCCCTGGCCAATGTGGTGGCCGATCACAGTATGCTGTCCGGTTGGACGGATAAACTCTCAAAGTTTGAAGTGTGCGACGATGCTGGAATAACAGCAGCATCAGTGCACGAAGAGATAGTACGTCATAGCCGGCGTCGTAAGCATACTGCATACTCCAGCAACGGTACCAACGGTGGCAATGAAGGTACGGCAGCGGCAACAGCATCCTCACCGCCGTCATTCATTACAATAGGTCTGGTCGGCCATCCCAACGTGGGTAAGTCCTCCATTCTCAATAGCCTGATTGGCAAGAAAGTTGTAAGTGCGTCGCGCACACCCGGCCACACGAAGCACTTTCAGACGCACTTCCTCACACCGCACATCCGCCTGTGCGACTCACCTGGCCTAGTCTTTCCGTCACGTGTTGAAAAACAGCTACAGATCCTGTCCGGAATGTACCCTATTTCCCAAGTGCGTGAGCCATATACATCCGTCGGCTATCTGGCGGCGCGCCTGGGATGTAATTTGCTGTACCGACTGGGACTGGCCAAGAAAACAAGTGAAACATGTCCGACTGTTCCTCCACAATCCGATGCATGCGTCGACAGTTCAACAAACCCGCTGTGCAACGGCCACGCTAGTTCAAGCTCACTTCGTTGTGACGGCCACACCTGGTCCGCGTGGGACGTCTGCGAGAAGTGGGCGGAGGAAAGGGGTTTCCATACCGCAAAGGGCGCCCGTCCCGATACCTACCGTGCCGCGAATCATATTCTGCGCCTGGCGACAGACGGGAGAATAGCACTGTTCGTACGACCGCCGAAATACACTGAAGACTTAGCGAAATGGATGTGCCATCCCGAACTAAAGAGCGTTGTTGCAGTCCAACTGGAGGGCTTGGACCATGATGAGTTGAGGCCAGAGCCTTAACCTGTTGGCACAGCTTAGTGCTAGCAGCAACTCCAGTGCTGCCGCATCGTCAGCAGATGATAGTTCCTGTCGTGGGGTAGCGTCACGTGCGGCCGCAGCCTCTCCGGCCACCCGCAATCCGTTTGCCGGATTGGCCGTGGCGGATAGTGAATAATGTGAGAAGTGACACGGACTGTGTTTGTTTGAGGTGCTGTCGCACCAAGCCACATCTAACTATGTTACATTTCACACTGTGGCTGAATCACCCAAATGTCTTATCTTATCTGCCCCCCCCCCCCTCACACACACACACACACACACTCTCTCTCTCTTATCAAGTTAGTTAATCACTATTGCGTTTGTGTGACTCTGACTCCGAGACTTGTGGTCGGATGAGCCTATCACACCACACACGCACCCCATCCGCAATAGTGCCCACTGTTCCCCCCGCAGCCCCTTGGCTTCTGTGGATGCCAAAGTTGAGAGCCAGACAACATCACCGGTGTTCTTGATTGCGATGTGCACTGCTTTAACGTTTTCAATCAATCATCAGTTTCAGTTTTTTTAAACGTGTTAATTTTCGTTGGCTGAGGGTAGCAAATGAAACGAAAAATGTATTTTCACCATAGTTACAGCACCAGGATTGTGTCAGCTGTATTTTTTGTCAGTGTTCTCAAACTTTTCTCTTCATCGTGGTCTTTCTCTGTTCGTTGTAGTTTCCCACCCGCCCTCCCCTTTATTCTCACTTCGGGATAGGTCATGCAGGCTACATTTTGTTCATTTATCTTATGGGGTTATTCTAACCGGTTTTTCCTCAGGGTTGTGCCTCCGCCGGGGTCCTGAGGTTTTTTCCGCCAGCTTCGGGCTGGTTAATTATCCGGCGGCCCCATTCACCACAGTGGTTCACTTCTTGCATCATGTTGGTCTGGTACATACGTGTACATGTATATGCGTGAGGTGGCATGCCCTTCTTCATGCTCATCTATACACTACGCTAAGCTCTTCCATCTTCCACCGTGAGTGAACAAAGACCACACTACTACTGTGATCTGTATCTTTCTGTTGTGTGTGGGTGGGTGTGTCTGCGGTGTACGCAGAGGCCAGCTAGCTGGCAAAAACTTTTGATACTTCTCATTGTGCCTGTGGAGCGTCGGCCGTAAAATCGGCCTAGTGTGAACCAGGCTTAAAGGGGAAGTGCATCGATTCTTCGAGTAGGGTCCAGAGGAAAGACAATTTGATATCGGTTCGAATGGCATATCTCTTTCCATACGATACGCCAAACTTGCCAAATCGCCAATTGTCTGCTCACGTTGCCATAGAGACCAGCGCAGTGATGACGTATGAAAGGCATTGCTCCTCCACAGAGAAGGTTGATCACTGCAGAAATTGGTCATTTTCATTTGTTTTATTGTATTCACGATGTGAAAGAAGTGGTTTGTGAACTGCCTGAAAAGAGAAAAAACGCCAGACCCACCAGGATTCGAACCCGGTCCTGGTGGGTCTGGCGGTTTTTTCTCTTTTCAGACAGTTCACTTCCCCAACTGATCCTTTGAATTTGAAGTTCTCCCAATCCTTTCAAAAATGTATCACTCTCTTTCACTTCTAGTAGAGTCCAGAAACTGACCGTGGTTGGTCCCGAGGGGGAGGGAGAAAGACCCAAGTGCCATCAATATGTGTGGCACGTGTAGTGAGCTGCCTTTGGAGTGAAAAACTTGTCAGCGCCTTCTAGGTTCAGCCCGGTCCCATAGCTCAGTGGTTAGAGCATTGCTCTTGACAAGCAAGGCCCCGGTTCGAGTCCTGGTGGGTCTGGCGGGTTTTTTCTCTTTTGAGGCAGTTCACTTCCCCAACTGATCCTTTGAATTTGAAGTTCTCCCAATCCGTTCAAAAATTTATCATTCTCTTTCACTTCTGGTAGGGTCTAGACACTGACCGTGGTTGGTCCCCTGGGGGAGGGAGAAAGACCCAAGTTCTATCAATATATGCGGCAAATGTTGTGAGCTGCCTTTGGAGTTAAAAACTTGTCAGCGCCTTCTAGGTTCAGCCCTGTCCCATAGCTCAGTGATTAGAGCATTGCTTATCGCAAGCAAGGTCCCGGGTTCGAGTCCTGGTGGGTCTGGCGGTTTTTTCTCTTTTCAGGCAGTTCACTTCCCCAACTGATCCTTTGAATTTCGAAGTTCTCCCAATCCTATCAAAAATAATATAATTATGAAATAGTTGTTGCGACTTCGGCGATAATTGTTTAGGAATGGATTTGCTGACTAGCTGGTTTGGAGGTGACAGTGTTCTGAATGACCGAGGGTCTTCTACGTCTGCTCTCACCGTCCAAGAGCGACATTGACTCACGCTGCTATTTGGTGTTCACGAGGTGTTTGTCGCGCTGCAAACAGAGCGTCTCTGTAAGTTTGTATCTCTGGTGATGTTTGTGCCTGGAGAGCACTATTATAAGTCGTGCTCTTCAGGCGCAATCTTCCTCAGCCTACTCAAGCTCAACTGATGAATTCCCCGAAACACTGTGTATTGAGCAGGGAGTGTTGCCTTCTTGCAGGTTCGCCGAGTCGAAGGTTCGATGGACTTCTCTTGTGCTCTGGATGGCAGTCGTGAGTCAGTCAAGTGTCAAGTCAAGTCGGCGGAATAGCACGAGCTACAGTGTGGGAGCAAACCTAATCCTAATATAATTATGTACAACCAAATATTGTTATACTGTTCAGCACAATGTTTTAGCGTAAGTGCAGTTTGGGGACGGAATCTTATCTCTTTTTGTCATAGTCCCGCCACTATTCACACCTTGTTTTCAGGTAGATTGGGTATTTTGTGTGTATGTGTGTGTGCGTGTTTCTTTGCTAAACGCGTGTAAGTGTGGGTATGATTCGGAGTGTGAGCTGGTGTTAGCGCGTGTGTGTTGGTGCGAGTGTGAGTATGAGTGTGTGTCTCTTAGTTTTGGCATGTGCATGGGTATGTGTATGTGTGTGCATGTGCGGAAAGGATGGTGCAATTTTATCACGTTTGGTGTAGTTTCGTTCCACATTGTGTTGCCTGATATGGGTCCACATCACTTGTCTTTCTTCTCAATCATTGGGATAGCCGAGCTCATGGTTGAAAATTTGACTGAGACAATGTAATTTGCAGCAAAGAGACCAGTTGATTTGGAGAAGGTGTATGCACAGTTTTTCAAGTGATGAAGTGGCTGTAGTGGAGCTTGCTCACATCAACACATATACATTGTAGAACAATCAAAACAAAATATCAGTAGTGACGACACCATACATTCAATATAAATTATATACATTGTATGCCACAGAGGCTGGCCATTGTCCAGGACATGATTAGAGCGCAGCAGTGTGGGGTGGTGGATGATTACGGAAGATTAAAAATCAGTGAATTACGTACATTGTGCTTTGTTTCCGAAATTGATGCTGGGCGTGCGTTGGGCTACTTGACTCCTCTACTCCTAAGTACGCATCCATTTATTTACAACCTGAACATACGTCCAATTCATATAGATAATATCCTAACAGATGTACCGGGGTGAGACATACGAACCAACAAGATTGGCTTCTTACTGGCGCTTACATATACATCGCGTTCCTCAATCAGCGTGTAATCATTGGACAAGTGCTCAATGTTATAGGTAATCAGCGACTCGCGAGAGCGTGATACATGTATCGTCTCACCAGCACAGCATCCAGAAATAGGAGTTGAGGAGCTATTTTTAGCGGAGGATGCAAGTATCATTTTCATGTTCTGATCACTCTGTCCACAGTCCCACGTAAACCCTATGTCTAACTGACTGGATGTGCAGTGCACAATTTCTATTGCAACTGCAAAATAACGTTCTTGAATAGGTTCTAGGGCTCGGATACTAGCAGTTCCATCCTCAATTTGACACAGGGTGACATGCGTGTATGCTACGTGTTCAATAGAATAACTTAGGCATGGTCGTATAAATCCTTTCGGAGAGCTGTGGACGTCACCAAATGTAATGGACCTGCATCCGTAAACCAAAAGTTTGGCATTCAAAGGGCTGCATGTGCGCAAATCGTCGATCAACTCGTATCCTTGCAGTTTTGGCAATGGACGAGGACTATCCAAGCGGATTTCCAGAAGGAAAACAGCCGCTTCAGTACACTGAACGTGAGCACGCACTTCACCTGTGCTATAACCTGATATCGGCACGGCCACTGGGATCATCGTAGCTTGGATTTTAGTTGCCCAGATTTGAATACTGCAGACTTTCAATGCGGGTTCAGATATGGGATCACCTTGCGAATTGTTTACCAAAGCTGTAATTTTCGTCTCCTCGCCTACATAACCGATGTACATATTGTTCTGATCGGAAAATGCACACCTGGACAAATCGATATGAGTGTTGTTAACGACCTCTCCTGTAGTGCCGATAATGCCTGCCAAACCAGAAAGGTTCTGGCACTCAAACGCTAATCTCCGCATCAGAGAATAATTCTTGTCGCCGAAGTACTGCAAAGAACTTCTAAGAACTTCAGTCAAGTGTGGATGGATTTTGAGGAGATCTTCATTCCTCAGAGAAGATTTGCTGATGGCCTTCAAAGCATTGGGTTGGAAGAAAACTCCATTGCACTCGGCAAATGTGTGAGCCTGTAGCTCCCGTAACTTCTTACTTTGCAATTCCACCTCGTTCATCAGGTCTTCTTTTCGTTGCTTGATCCGGTGAAGTTGCTCGTCGCAGTGTTCATGTATCAATCTCTTGATATCAGCTACTTTTCCTTGGAGGTCACAGCCAAATGCTTAAATGAGATCACCAGCGCGTTTCATGCCTGCTTCCACTTCTTCTTCCTTGTCTTCGGGTGATATCTTTCTCTGACGCTCCGTCAGTCTCGTACGTACAACTGCAGCTTCCGCACTTATATCGCGAATCTGATTTGTATGAGAAGCGTGTTTGCTTTGGAGCTTACACTTTTCACACAGAACCTCTCTACATTTGGCACACTAATATCGCATGGTCATCTTGCTGTGGACAGGACAATGGTGCACTCGCCCCTGTCGAGGTATCGTTTTCCGGCAACTTTGGATGGAGCTGCTTGAATCTGGTGGAATTGTATCAAGTTGCATCTCTTCGCAATTACGAAGTGGATGAACTTCATCTACAAGATCACATGGAACATTGTCGAACATGGAATCGTCCACCAACTGCTCTTCGTGACTTCGACCAGGAGGTGGACATGGCGTAGGACATCGACACTTGGCACAACGTATTCTCCCGTCTCGCTGAACACTGGCTGCCAGGCATTCCTTACAGATATTGTACAGACACGTGAGGAGTTTGCCTGCTTTATCGACTCCATCTCTGCAGAATACACACGGTGGCCGCATCATACAGTCGCACAAAATAAACTGACCAGGTATTATACGTCGCTGAGAACAACATAGCTTAGAGGATGTGAGGATTTCCTTTTAACGTCACTGAGAGGAATATGACCAGAGTATGTGAGCTGAGAGATACCACCGTCATACATACGTCCAGCGCCATGTTGGTGCACCACTTACGACTTTTAAAGCGGTATAAGGAAGATGTGCAAAATATCACCTTTGGAATAGGATAACAATTGTAGGAATCGGTGGCGTGTTGGTGAAAACTCTAGTAGTTAATCCATTCCCGGGTTCTATTGGAGCGACGACTGGGGTTAAAAATCACACGAGAGCAAGTGGTTTTCGTCATGTCTGCCTACATCTATGCGGCTCAGCAACAAAGCACTAGCCAATTCGTGGGAAGCAGTGACAGAATGATTAGGATAATGCAATCATCACCTACCACAGTTGTTATCTCGCAACAGAATTCGATCCTCTGGCACTATCTTAGACCCTACGAAGTATACACAGAACTTAGAATTAGTGATAGTGACTTGGGCGATAATTATAAGAAGAATGTTGTCAAGTCAACTCTGTGGGAAGTATATGAGCTCCAGTGTTACGAGTAACTAGAATTGAGAAATAGAGAGAAACAGAGTTGCAACTGAACTCTACTGAAAGAATATCTATTCAGAACCTGCTGGCTTTGTTCGTGAATTTATTGCTTTCTCCCCTACCATCCCCCCCCCCCCCCCACACACACACAAAGCATACTGGCTTCAAAATTGGAGAAATGTTGGAAGTTTTGGAAGGGTTTCGGCGATTCTCAAAGGAATTCTCCAAAATTGGCGAAAGCTTAGCGATTTTTCGATAAATCTCGTTTTTGGCGAATTTTTCGGCTTGCGGGTATATGGATTTTACTAGTAACGATCTTCCTGATGGCTAGTGGTTGTTTGAGAGGAGGTTAAAGAACACGAGTCACACGACTTCAACGCACTTGTACTACAAGTACTGAAATAGAGAGCTCGAGCTGTAGGCATATGGTGTCAAGATACGTGACGTCACCACATCCCCCTACGCCTTTGGATCCCCATCACCACACACACTTCGCATTAATACTAGCAGGATGCAGTCATGATGGATCTGTTTTCTGAGAGGGTGAAGTGCAGCGCGAGCTGGCATAGACTGCATAACGCACTCAAACTCACCTACGTACCGCTTTTTTTCAAAAATGGAGGCGGGAGGCCAAAACCGAGCTGCAGGCTCTACTGCATTTGCCTTCAAGCTTGACGATGACTGGCCAAGCCAGCACATGTTCTATATAGACAACCTCATGAGCAGCGGAATTGCGGTCTCTGACATCCTGCAGATCGACCTCCACGGCCGTCGTGGATTTTGTTCAGTAACTGTCTCGAGCGTGGCGGTCCGGGATCGTGTGCTTTCCCAAGGCATCTCTGTTGCTGGTAAGCCCGTTCAGTTAACTATCAGTGGCGCTGACGTTGTCAGCGTCCATGTATTTGGATGCCCCCATTCCCTGTCGGATAGTGCTGTCGCAGCCTCATTCCTGAAATTTGGCTCAGTGATAGGGGTCCCTCAGCGAGGAAAATTCTGGGTTGAGAACTTCGAAATTGAAACCGGCACCAGGTACGTCACCATTCTACCGCGTACAGTCGTACCTTCGTGTGTAGCAGTCGGCCAGCTGAAACTGCGTACAGTCAACTTCGCTAATAACGACTGCGGATATAACGACAATTCGCGAATAACGACCGAATTTCCATGCCCAGAGCAAAGTCCCATCTAACTGTATACATTTTACTTCGGATATAACGACTATCTGAATAACGACAATTCGCGTATAGCGACATGCTTTTAGTGCCCCGAGGTCATATTCACTGCTTGAATAACGACTTTCTGGGCTTTTGACAGCTATTTCAAGTACCTGTCAGTCAAGTACATGTACCTGTCATGCAGAAGTACCAGAACCTATGGTGATGGATATAATTATAAAGGCACACATGCAAGAAAATGCAGCCAATGGGGGGTGGGGGGGGGGGGCTTTTTCTTCCTTTTTTTATGTTGGCTTCAAAATTGTTGGATTTACCAGCACACCTATATGTATACAATGTACATGTAGTTGTACATGTACATGATTGTACAGTAATCATCATACATGTACATATCTCTGGCCCTGTAGATGGCTCAAAAAGGCATATTTTTCAATTGATTTCCCTTGCATATTGAATTTTTAGTTCCTTTCAACTGCAATATGAAAATAAAGTATACATTGACATAGAGCAAGAAAAGAGCTTGATTTTGATATGCATGTCATACTATACAAAATATGGGTTCACATACATTCAAATGGGACTTCGGTTATAAGGACACTTCGCGAATAAGGACACTTTTCTGATGCCCCGCCGAATGTCGTTATTGGCGAAGTTGACTGTACATGGCACAAAGGACAGGCTAAAACATGCTGGCACTGCAACAAGCCAAGTCATGAGGCAAGGGACTGCCCCGTACTGAGTACGAAGGGAAAGAAGCGTGGCTGGGAGAAAACCTCCAGTCCGGAAATTGGTCTCAGTGACGACACGCAGCAGCAGCAGCAAGTGACGTCCACGGACATTACTGCTGGAACAGCGGACGCACATGGCATTACTGGTGCGGCAACTCCCCACAGCGAGGCACGTCATGCGCCAGCCCAAGGGCAGCAGGCCGATCCCCAGCAGCCGCGGCTACCACTGCCTAAGCAGCAGCAGCAGGAACAGCAGCAGCAACCAGAGCAGAAGCAGGGATCCAGGATTCCCAGTAGCCAAACTACACCTGTTATTCCAGCCTTCCGGCTGGCATCCCGGGGCAAAGCGGCCCATGCGTCTCCGGATGAGGAAGGTTTCACCCTGGCCTCAGGTAAACACACATTCCATCCCCGCGTCCTCACCCGTGAGCAGTATCCCCAGCCGACAACGGCAGCAGTCAACATGATGATCCGCTGCCGCAGAGAAAGCTGCTAACGGCTACAGTGTCCTGCAAGGTAACTATTCTAGTATATCCACGCTATAACTTTCTTATCATTATTCTCACCTATGTCTGACCTTAATCCTAATGCCGCCCCCTTTTTTCCGGGTCTTTTCACTCAATCCCGTAACCCTTTGCATCATCATCATAGTTTAGGTACTAGATCTCAACCACCCCCGATCTCCAGTGCTAGTAGTGCTTCTCAGTCTGAGATAGCGGGCCTCCAGATTAGTTTCCTCAACATTTGTCACTTGCTTAACAAGAAGGACGAGGTCGAGGAATTCATCCAGAAGCACAACATAGACATAATGTGTCTTGCCGAGACATTCCTGACCTCAGAGACCCCGGACAGCCTTGTCAACATCCCAAACTATAAACTTGTCCGTCAAGACAGACCTGGCTTCGGTGGTGGAGTAGCGGCCTATGTACGGAGCTCACTTCATGTTACTCGGCTAGAGGACTTTGCTCGTGGTGATCTTGAACTTCTCTTTCTCCTCGTTCACGGCCTCAATGGTAAACTAATCCTCGGCACAGTCTACCGACCTCCTGGGTCGCTGGTCTCGTACTGGGACAAGCTGACTGACGCTGTGGACTCAGTCCACGCGCCCAGGGCCGGCACGCCTATTGCTTTGGTCGGAGATTTCAATATCGACACATCGTCTTCCAGAGCCGCCCAGCTGACGCATCTTCAACACTTCTGCGGTAACTTTTGTATTTCGAACCACGTCACTGAATCGACGCGTGTTGGACGTGGTGGGTCCAGAACCACCATAGACCTCCTATTGGCTGAGGACGGTGCAGTGGGCTCTTGCCGCGTTCTCCCGCATAGCCTCAGTGACCACCTCCCCATCTTGGCTACCCTTGCCTTCGAAATGCCAACCGTGCCAGTACTCAGATCTAGCCGAAACATCAGAGGAATAAATCTTCCGCAGCTCTGCCAGGACTTGGTCAACTCTCGTCTAGAAGACTTCAGCACAGCGAAATCCTTGGAAGATATGTGGCAGCTATGGTATGACAAGGTCACCTCACTCCTTGACAGGCATGCTCCTGTCCAGGAGCACCGCTTATCCAGCTCTAGACATCAGATTCTTACAAGATCCCCATGGAAAACGGCCGTTTACCATGATGCAGTCCGCGAACGAAATCATGCCCACCATCGTTGGCTCCGAAAACCTACGGACACGGAACTTTACGACACATTTTCAGATGCCCGCAAAGCAGCAAAGCGGCTTGCTCGTCAGCTGAAATCATCCTACTATACACAACTACTGGACACGTGTCAATCCAACCCCCGTAAAGCTTGGAAGGTCCTCAACGACCTCTGCGGTCGGAAGAAATCGTCAACTCCTACTCGACTCACTGCGTCTGCCCTCAATGCCCAATTCAGTTCAGTTGTCAGTGATCCGCAGCGACCTGATGTCCTATCCCAACCTGAGGGACCGGGCATAGCAGATGGCTTGAACCGCTTCGAACCAGCCACATGCGAAGAAGTGCTTGCTCTCCTACTGAAGGTAGACGAGAGGAAGGCCACGGGTAGCGACGGAATTCCCTGCTATGTGTTGCGACACTGCGCTCGGGTCCTGGCCCCGTCACTGACTATCTTGATGAACGCGTCACTGGCCATGGGAAAGGTTCCGATGATGCTGAAATTGGCCCATATTCGCCCCATTTTCAAGGCAGGAGACCCCGAAACTGCTAAGAACTACCGCCCTATATCTTTGCTCCCGGTTGTTTCAAAGATCCTGGAAAGGATTGTGCATAAAAGGCTCTGTGTGCTCCTAACCGAACATGACCTCCTTCCTGCCGAGCAATTCGCTTACCGAGCCCACCACTCCACAGAGGACGCAGTCTTGTTGGCTGTAGATCAATTTTACGAAGCCGCAGACCAGCACCTGCATACCGGCGTGGTGCTCATTGATATGAGCAAAGCTTTCGACAAGGTCCAACATCAGACCTTGCTCCAGGATCTCTTCGAACTTGGTGTCTCCTCTACGGCACTGGACTGGTTTGCGGACTACCTCAGCTCACGACGCCAGTGTGTGGTCACTGCCAACGGTACACGCTCAGAGGAAACAGCTTGCACGTGCGGTGTCCCCCAGGGAAGCGTGCTTGGTCCGATATTATTCGCGATCTACACGAGATGTGTCGCATCAGTAGCTGACCCGGTGCGTACACTAATGTTCGCGGACGACATCATGCTGTACCTGAGCCACGCTAGCGCTCACGCCATCAACATCACCCTTTCCGCAGCAGTGTCGGCTGTCGCCAGGCTACTCGATGCCAAAGGGCTTATCCTCAACACCGGAAAGACGCAAGTGCTTGCAATCAAAGCTGGACGGCAGGCACACCTCGACCTCCACATTACTTGCACTGGCACGCCTCTTGCCCAGACCAGTACGGCTCGCTACCTCGGAGTCACTCTGGACGAAAATCTTCGCTGGTCACCGCAAGTCACCTCTATCGTCCGACGCACGGCTATGAAGCTGCGGATCCTCCGCCAGATCCGGCACTGCCTAACAGTGAGGCAGGCGATGCTGTATTACTCTGCCCTTGTCATACCGGATATTCTATATGCGTCGAATGCGTTTCTCCCAGGACTGTCCGCTGAGCAGCGGAACACAGTAGCCAAACTGGATAAACGTTGTATCCGTTGCGTGGCCGATGAGCACCCATTGGCCCACACTCTTCCCCTGTACACCAGGCTGGGTGTCTGCTCAGCGCTGGAACGAGGAGAATGCAAGCTCCGACTCCTGACATTTAGAATCCGTTCTGGAATCGTCAGTGAGCTGTTGTCGTCCCGAATTGTATTGCAAGGCCCGCCGACAGGCATGACCACTCGAGGTCAATTGGGACGCAACCTTCCCCTCCCCTGGCCCACAGTGCTTCTGGCGCATGCCGACCGCTTCTAGCCAGCTGCCGACTCTGGAATGGCCTGCCCGACTGTATGAAGTCCATAGTATCTGTCCGTGAATTCAAACGCATGCTGCGCGTATTTTACTTCGGTTAAATGTAATGGCTTTTGTAACCTGCTGATGAGGCTCGATAGAATCATGCTACGATGACCCGACTTGTAAATTTGAGATCCATTTTTTTCTGCTCGTCTTGACCCTGCCTCCCCTCATTGCTACTTCCATTTTCGTATTTCTATTTTCATTTATTTTTCTCTTCATTTCTGACTCCTCTTACTGGTTGTCATCGCTTCCATAATATTGGGCAGAACTGCCCGTTTGCCTTGCGATGTAAAATAAATAAACAACAACAACAACAACAACGTAGATCTACGTGACTCAGCCACTAGACATGAGTGACCATACCGTGCACGTACGTGGGAGGCTCTCAGCAGTCAGCACAGTCCACGCTTACATGTCATGACTGTAAGAATAATAATACTAACGGGGTCGCACCCTGTAATAATAACGGGGCTGTTAATTGTATAGTGTGACGTCAATGGGTCCTAGGATACGCGTGGCAACGCAGAGCACAATGGATAAACAACAATGGCGAGGCCCAGCGGGATACGGTGATCTTGCTCCTTTCTATGGCTTGCACGTACATGTACATGTACGCTCAGATTCTAAGCGTCGCGGATCATGAAGCCCTTTCACGTGCTTCACCCACGCCAACAACCTGGTATAAAGGTGAGCGCGGGAACGAGCATTCTCTCAGTTACGTTACACAAGTCAGTAGTGAAGAAGAAATCGGTTCCGTTTGGTGTTGATTCAATACTTTGTGTTTTATAACTCCTTGTTTCTGAACGCAGACCTCTAGAACCAGGTGACAGAGTGCTATGTTGTCGGTTCAAGGTGAAAGAAGAATTTTGCTTTCTGGATTCTCGCCTCCAGTTCTGGTGGATTGTGGTACTTTCCAGGCAATCTGCATTTATTGACATTGTTGAAAATGCCTCAACACAGTCGCCGAAAACCGTTCAGTGGCAAGCAGAAGAGAGCCCAGCTCCAGCGAAAGCGAGATGTGCAGCGATTCCGAGAGGACGACGAGGAGCCTGCCAAAGAGAAGTTGGAGATACGCTCAGACTCGCCATCTGACTCAGATGAAGATGAAGAAACACTGGTCACGTCTGAAAGTGCCAAGATTGCAGATAAATTTGAGCCCAAGTTCGAAGTAGGCGATGCCGTGGCTGAGACAAGGCGTCAAGACAGATACAAACTGATGTTTGCCCAAGAAAGTGCCAGCGAAATTGAGGAGCGCAAGCGGGAGTCGCGTCAGCCATTGCAAACCCTGGCAGAAAAAGACTTGGAAGTGTCCTATGAAGATATCTATGGAAGTATGGAGCACATTGACATGCCTGTTCGTCCCACCTGGCAATACAGCCTGAGCAAGCAGCAGCTGGAAGCTAAGGAGCAGCGCTACTTCAATGAGTACATTGACCGGCTCATGGCTGATACACACGGCCATCCGCTAAGCTACTTTGAGCGGAACCTGGAGACTTGGCGGCAGCTGTGGCGTGTGCTGGAGATGTCGAATGTAATAGTGGTTATCGCCGATGCACGCCATCCCATCCTGCACTTCCCACCATCCCTGTACCGCCACGTCGTACATGAACTGAACAAAACGCTCGTGCTAGTGCTGAACAAGATAGACTTGGTGCCGGCGAGTGTGGTACTGGCGTGGCGCGAGTACTTCTATGGACTGTTCCCGCAACTTCACGTCGTCCTCTACACGGCACGCCCAGGGAACCAGAGCAGCAGCCAGCGCTCCGACGCCAAGGGTCTGATGTCGCACGCCCGGTGCGGCGCTAAGCGGCGCATGATATGCGTACAAGGTGCCCGTCAGCTGATCCGCGCCCTGGCCAATGTGGTGGCCGATCACAGTATGCTGTCCGGTTGGACGGATAAACTCTCAAAGTTTGAAGTGTGCGACGATGCTGGAATAACAGCAGCATCAGTGCACGAAGAGATAGTACGTCATAGCCGGCGTCGTAAGCATACTGCATACTCCAGCAACGGTACCAACGGTGGCAATGAAGGTACGGCAGCGGCAACAGCATCCTCACCGCCGTCATTCATTACAATAGGTCTGGTCGGCCATCCCAACGTGGGTAAGTCCTCCATTCTCAATAGCCTGATTGGCAAGAAAGTTGTAAGTGCGTCGCGCACACCCGGCCACACGAAGCACTTTCAGACGCACTTCCTCACACCGCACATCCTCCTGTGCGACTCACCTGGCCTAGTCTTTCCGTCACGTGTTGAAAAACAGCTACAGATCCTGTCCGGAATGTACCCTATTTCCCAAGTGCGTGAGCCATATACATCCGTCGGCTATCTGGCGGCGCGCCTGGGATGTAATTTGCTGTACCGACTGGGACTGGCCAAGAAAACAAGTGAAACATGCCCGACTGTTCCTCCACAATCCGATGCATGCGTCGACAGTTCAACAAACCCGCTGTGCAACGGCCACGCTAGTTCAAGCTCACTTCGTTGTGACGGCCACACCTGGTCCGCGTGGGACGTCTGCGAGAAGTGGGCGGAGGAAAGGGGTTTCCATACCGCAAAGGGCGCCCGTCCCGATACCTACCGTGCCGCGAATCATATTCTGCGCCTGGCGACAGACGGGAGAATAGCACTGTTCGTACGACCGCCGAAATACACTGAAGACTTAGCGAAATGGATGTGCCATCCCGAACTAAAGAGCGTTGTTGCAGTCCAACTGGAGGGCTTGGACCATGATGAGTTGAGGCCAGAGCCTTAACCTGTTGGCACAGCTTAGTGCTAGCAGCAACTCCAGTGCTGCCGCATCGTCAGCAGATGATAGTTCCTGTCGTGGGGTAGCGTCACGTGCGGCCGCAGCCTCTCCGGCCACCCGCAATCCGTTTGCCGGATTGGCCGTGGCGGATAGTGAATAACGTGAGAAGTGACACGGACTGTGTTTGTTTGAGGTGCTGTCGCACCAAGCTACATCTAACTATGTTACATTTCACACTGTGGCTGAATCACCCAAATGTCTTATCTTATCTGCCCCCCCCCCTCACACACACACACACACACACTCTCTCTCTCTTATCAAGTTAGTTAATCACTATTGCGTTTGTGTGACTCTGACTCCGAGACTTGTGGTCGGATGAGCCTATCACACCACACACGCACCCCATCCGCAATAGTGCCCACTGTTCCCCCCGCAGCCCCTTGGCTTCTGTGGATGCCAAAGTTGAGAGCGAGACAACATCACCGGTGTTCTTGATTGCGATGTGCACTGCTTTAACGTTGTCAATCAATCATCAGTTTCAGTTTTTTTAAACGTGTTAATTTTCGTTGGCTGAGGGTAGCAAATGAAACGAAAAATGTATTTTCACCATAGTTACGGCACCAGGATTGTGTCGGCTGGTTTTTTTGTCAGTGTTCTCAAACTTTTCTCTTCATCGTGTTCTTTCTCTTTTCGTTGTAGTTTCCCACCCGCCCTCCCCTTTATTCTCACTTCGGGATAGGTCCTGCAGGCTACATTTTGTTCATTTATCTTATGGGGTTATTCTAACCGGTTTTTCCTCAGGGTTGTGTCTCCGCCGGGGTCCTGAGGTTTTTTCCGCCAGCTTCGGGCTGGTTAATTATCCGGCGGCCCCATTCACCACAGTGGTTCACTTCTTGCATCATGTTGGTCTGGTACATACGTGTACATGTATATGCGTGAGGTGGCATGCCCATCTTCATGCTCATCTATACACTGCGCTAAGCTCTTCCATCTTCCACCGTGAGTGAACAAAGACCACACTACTACTGTGATCTGTATCTTTCTGTTGTGTGTGGGTGGGTGTGTCTGCGGTGTACGCAGAGGCCAGCTAGCTGGCAAAAACTTTTGATACTTCTCATTGTGCCTGTGGAGCGTCGGCCGTAAAATCGGCCTAGTGTGAACCAGGCTTAAAGGGGAAGTGCATCGATTCTTCGAGTAGGGTCCAGAGGAAAGACAATTTGATATCGGTTAGAATGGCATATCTCTCGCTTCCATACGATACGCCAAACTTGCCAAATCACCAATTGTCTGCTCACGTTGCCATAGAGACCAGCGCAGTGATGACGTATGAAAGGCATAGCTCCTCCACAGAGAAGGTTGATCACTGCAGAAATTGGTCATTTTCATTTGTTTTATTGTATTCACGATGTGAAAGAAGTGGTTTGTGAACTGCCTGAAAAGAGAAAAAACGCCAGACCCACCAGGATTCGAACCCGGTCCTGGTGGGTCTGGCGGTTTTTTCTCTTTTCAGACAGTTCACTTCCCCAACTGATCCTTTGAATTTGAAGTTCTCCCAATCCTTTCAAAAATGTATCACTCTCTTTCACTTCTAGTAGAGTCCAGAAACTGACCGTGGTTGGTCCCGAGGGGGAGGGAGAAAGACCCAAGTGCCATCAATATGTGTGGCACGTGTAGTGAGCTGCCTTTGGAGTGAAAAACTTGTCAGCGCCTTCTAGGTTCAGCCCGGTCCCATAGCTCAGTGGTTAGAGCATTGCTCTTGACAAGCAAGGCCCCGGTTCGAGTCCTGGTGGGTCTGGCGGTTTTTTTCTCTTTTGAGGCAGTTCACTTCCCCAACTGATCCTTTGAATTTGAAGTTCTCCCAATCCGTTCAAAAATTTATCATTCTCTTTCACTTCTGGTAGGGTCTAGACACTGACCGTGGTTGGTCCCCTGGGGGAGGGAGAAAGACCCAAGTTCTATCAATATATGCGGCAAATGTTGTGAGCTGCCTTTGGAGTTAAAAACTTGTCAGCGCCTTCTAGGTTCAGCCCTGTCCCATAGCTCAGTGGTTAGAGCATTGCTTATCGCAAGCAAGGTCCCGGGTTCGAGTCCTGGTGGGTCTGGCGGTTTTTTCTCTTTTCAGGCAGTTCACTTCCCCAACTGATCCTTTGAATTTCGAAGTTCTCCCAATCCTATCAAAAATAATATAATTATGAAATAGTTGTTGCGACTTCGGCGATAATTGTTTAGGAATGGATTTGCTGACTAGCTGGTTTGGAGGTGACAGTGTTCTGAATGGCCGAGGGTCTTCTACGTCTGCTCTCACCGTCCAAGAGCGACATTGACTCACGCTGCTATTTGGTGTTCACGAGGTGTTTGTCGCGCTGCAAACAGAGCGTCTCTGTAAGTTTGTATCTCTGGTGATGTTTGTGCCTGGAGAGCACTATTATAAGTCGTGCTCTTCAGGCGCAATCTTCCTCAGCCTACTCAAGCTCAACTGATGAATTCCCCGAAACACTGTGTATTGAGCAGGGAGTGTTGCCTTCTTGCAGGTTCGCCGAGTCGAAGGTTCGATGGACTTCTCTTGTGCTCTGGATGGCAGTCGTGAGTCAGTCAAGTGTCAAGTCAAGTCGGCGGAATAGCACGAGCTACAGTGTGGGAGCAAACCTAATCCTAATATAATTATGTACAACCAAATATTGTTATACTGTTCAGCACAATGTTTTAGCGTAAGTGCAGTTTGGGGACGGAATCTCATCTCTTTTTGTCATAGTCCCGCCACTATTCACACCTTGTTTTCAGGTAGATTGGGTATTTTGTGTGTATGCGTGCGTGTTTCTTTGCTAAACGCGTGTAAGTGTGGGTATGATTCGGAGTGTGAGCTGGTGTTAGCGCGTGTGTGTTGGTGCGAGTGTGAGTAAGAGTGTGTGTCTCTTAGTTTTGGCATGTGCATGGGTATGTGTATGTGTGTGCATGTGCGGAAAGGATGGTGCAATTTTATCACGTTTGGTGTAGTTTCGTTCCACATTGTGTTGCCTGATATGGGTCCACATCACTTGTCTTTCTTCTCAATCATTGGGATAGCCGAGCTCATGGTTGAAAATTTGACTGAGACAATGTAATTTGCAGCAAAGAGACCAGTTGATTTGGAGAAGGTGTATGTACAGTTTTTCAAGTGATGAAGTGGCTGTAGTGGAGCTTGCTCACATTAACACATATACATTGTAGAACAATCAAAACAAAATATCAGTAGTGACGACACCATACATTCAATATAAATTATATACATTGTATGCCACAGAGGCTGGCCATTGTCCAGGACATGATTAGAGCGCAGCAGTGTGGGGTGGTGGATGATTACGGAAGATTAAAAATCAGTGAATTACGTACATTGTGCTTTGTTTCCGAAATTGATGCTGGGCGTGCGTTGGGCTACTTGACTCCTCTACTCCTAAGTACGCATCCATTTATTTACAACCTGAACATACGTCCAATTCATATAGATAATATCCTAACAGATGTACCGGGGTGAGACATACGAACCATCAAGATTGGCTTCTTACTGGCGCTTACATATACATCGCGTTCCTCAATCAGCGTGTAACCATTGGACAAGTGCTCAATGTTATAGGTAATCAGCGACTCGCGAGAGCGTGATACATGTATCGTCTCACCAGCACAGCATCCAGAAATAGGAGTTGAGGAGGAGCTATTTTTAGCGGAGGATGCAAGTATCATTTTCATGTTCTGATCACTCTGTCCACAGTCCCACGTAAACCCTATGTCTAACTGACTGGATGTGCAGTGCACAATTTCTATTGCAACTGCAAAATAACGTTCTTGAATAGGTTCTAGGGCTCGGATACTAGCAGTTCCATCCTCAATTTGACACAGGGTGACATGCGTGTATGCTACGTGTTCAATAGAATAACTTAGGCATGGTCGTATAAATCCTTTCGGAGAGCTGTGGACGTCACCAAATGTAATGGACCTGCATCCGTAAACCAAAAGTTTGGCATTCAAAGGGCTGCATGTGCGCAAATCGTCGATCAACTCGTATCCTTGCAGTTTTGGCAATGGACGAGGACTATCCAAGCGGATTTCCAGAAGGAAAACAGCCGCTTCAGTACACTGAACGTGAGCACGCACTTCACCTTTGCTATAACCTGATATCGGCACGGCCACTGGGATCATCGTAGCTTGGATTTTAGTTGCCCAGATTTGAATACTGCAGACTTTCAATGCGGGTTCAGATATGGGATCACCTTGCGAATTGTTTACCAAAGCTGTAATTTTCGTCTCCTCGCCTACATAACCGATGTACATATTGTTCTGATCGGAAAATGCACACCTGGACAAATCGATATGAGTGTTGTTAACGACCTCTCCTGTAGTGCCGATAATGCCTGCCAAACTAGAAAGGTTCTGGCACTCAAACGCTAATCTCCGCATCAGAGAATAATTCTTGTCGCCGAAGTACTGCAAAGAACTTCTAAGAACTTCAGTCAAGTGTGGATGGATTTTGAGGAGATCTTCATTCCTCAGAGAAGATTTGCTGATGGCCTTCAAAGCATTGGGTTGGAAGAAAACTCCATTGCACTCGGCAAATGTGTGAGCCTGTAGCTCCCGTAACTTCTTACTTTGCAATTCCACCTCGTTCATCAGGTCTTCTTTTCGTTGCTTGATCCGGTGAAGTTGCTCGTCGCAGTGTTCATGTATCAATCTCTTGATATCAGCTACTTTTCCTTGGAGGTCACAGCCAAATGCTTCAATGAGATCACCAGCGCGTTTCATGCCTGCTTCCACTTCTTCTTCCTTGTCTTCGGGTGATATCTTTCTCTGACGCTCCGTCAGTCTCTTACGTACAACTGCAGCTTCCGCACTTATATCGCGAATCTGATTTGTGTGAGAAGCGTGTTTGCTTTGAAGCTTACACTTTTCACACAGAACCTCTCTACATTTGGCACAATAATATCGCACCGTCATCTTGCCGTGGACAGGACAATGGTGCACTCGCCCCGGTCGAGATATCGTTTTCTGGTAACTTTCGATGGAGCTGCTTGGATCTGGTGGAATTGTATCAAGTTGCATCTCTTCGCAATTTAGAAGTGGATGAACTTCATCTACAAGATCACATGGAACATTGTCGAACATGGAATCGTCCACCAACTGCTCTTCGTGACTGCGACCAGGAGGTGGACATGGCGTTGGACGTCGACACTTGGCACAACGTATTCTCCCGTCTCGCTGAACACTGGGTGCCAAGCATTCCTTGCAGATCTTGTGAAGACACGTGAGGAGTTTGCCTTCTTTACCGACTCCATCTCTGCAGAATACACATGGTCGCCCCATCATAAAGTCGCACAAAATAAACTGACCAGGGATTATACGTCGCTGAGAACAACATGGCTTAGAGGAAGTGAGGATTTCTTTTTAACGTCACTGAGAGTAATATGACCAGAGTGTGTGAGCTGAGAGATACCACCGTCATACATACGTCCAGCGCCATGTTGGTGCACCACTTACGACTTTTAAAACGGTATAAGGAAGATGTGCAAAATATCACCTTTGGAATAGGATAACAATTGTAGGCATCGGTGGCGTGTTGATGAAAACTCTGCTCAGCTAGTAGTTGATCCATTCCCGAGTTCTATTGGAACGACAACTGGGATCAAAAATCACACGTGAGAGCAAGTGGTTTACGTCATATCTGCCTACATCTTTGCGGCTCAGCAACAATGCACGAGCAAATTCGTGGGAACCAGTGGCAGAATGATTAGGATAATGCAATCATCACCTACCACAGTTGTTATCTCGGAACAGAATTCGATCCTCTGGCACTATCTTAGACCCTACGAAGTGTACACAGAACTTAGAATTAGTGATAGTGACTTGGGCGAAAATTATAAGAAGAATGTTGTCAAGTCAACTCTGTGGGAAGTGTATGAGCTCCAGTGTTACCGGTACTAGTGTAACAGGTAGCCGAGTGGTAGGCGCGGTGAAATCAACAATAGTTAGTTTTATTCTATTTCTCTCAGGTACACAGCTGAGATATAATTATTAGTGAAAGAAGAAGCGGCAAAATAAATAACTTTCTCTCCGGTGCTCACCTAGAGGTTCACTACTTCTTCCTCGAGTTAGCTTTCGTTGCTATCTAATCTAATCTTAATCAAAACAGAAATGCGCAGCCGCTTTTATGCACCAGACGCCGTACGCTTACATACGGAGATACACTAACTATACATCAGGCAAAGCTCCGTATTAGTTCCGTACTACTTCCGTATTGGTCGGGCAGGGATACTACACCCTCCCTTCCTACAGATAATCACGCCCTCGTGATTTTCAAGAAATTAGTGAAGAGTTATGAACACAGCGTCAACCGGAAGATGGCAAATTATATCGGAAATGATAACGTTTAGAGTAGACAGAAGAAATGAACTGATAACAAAATTACATCATAACACAGAAGTAAAAGCACACCAGGTTCACACGATCTCTCGGGGTCAAAAGGGAAAGAATGGTCCTCCAAACAGGACGTGAAAGACAGCCAAATTTCTAAACATCGCGGGCTCAAACTGCCAGGAAATTCACAATTTCAAAAAAATGCACTGCATCGTGGGAACTTACTCCGGTACACACCTGGAGTGTAAAAGGGGATTCTCACACACTTCTCTCACCAGGTTACTTAGGTAAACCGTGGCTCACCATGATCAGACGCCTACCAAACTAAACTGGATTCACACACTCGCATAAAGGAAGACTGAAGAGAACAGGGAGACTGAAGGAAGACAGGAAAGAAAATGCCATACCTGGAATCAGCGTTAGTAACCACCGCGGCGGCTGGAGCTACGCCGGAGGGCGAGCCAGGTGTTATCTTCATCTTGGTTGAGCCGGTCACTCGGAGCGGCTAGCTCGGCGTCAGACAAATGACCTCCCTCCTCGAATTGAATCGTGGTCTTCACATTGTCGATAGCATCGCTTTGCGTGGCGTAAAGAGTGATGGTCTAGCCAGGAAGAGTGTTGACGAAAATCTGCATCCCAACACAGAGGCGAAGTACCAAATGAAGAGTGGACTCCTGCTGAACGTTGTTGTGGTCACTCAGGGTTCGGCCGTCTGCCAACTGCGTGCCAGCGAAAATCAAACCCTGCTGGTCTTGGGGAATACCCTCCTTGTCTTGGTCAGAAGCCTGCATGTCGTCGTCCTCATCAGCTTCGCCATCACCACCGGTAGTATACATGTAGGTAGCGGGTCGCTTGGAATCGCCATCGGAGTCTCCAGTGTGTGCCGTGCGGAGAGAAGGGTGATCCACGCTAGCACCCTGACTGTGCTGCAGGCTAATAAGCAGGGCCAGGCCCAGGAAAGCAAGAAACATGATTCTCATCTTGATTCGTCGCACGGAGCTGCAGCGGGTTGAGCCATGGGGGTCTAGGGTCGAATAACGTTGTTTTATTTTACAAAACACACCGCTGCCGCCAATGTAACAGGTAGCCGAGTGGTAGGCGCGGTGAAATCAACAAGAATTAGTTTTATTCTACTTCTCTCAGGTACACACCTGAGATATAATTATTAGTGAAAGAAGAAGCGGCAAAATGAATAACTTTCTCTCCGGTGCTCACCTAGAGGTTCACTACTTCTTCTTCGAGTTAGCTTTCGTTGCTATCTAATCTAATCTTAATCAAAACAGAAATGCGCAACCGCTTTTATGCAGCAGACGCCGTACGCTTACATACGGAGATACACTAACTATACATCAGGCAAAGCTCCGTATTAGTTCCGTACTACTTCCGTGTTGGTCGTATCAGCGGAGGCAGCGCAGATGTTGAGTTTCAAAGATCCGTGACACGAAGTGTCGACGCGGACAGCAGCGCTGAAAGTGCCGAATGAGATTCAGTACTCCCGTCCGTGGCAACTTTTCGCAGCTGGATTAGTTGGTGAGATACGGAGACAGCCCTGAATGAACTAAACCTTACTTGATACAAGATTTTTTGTAAACAAAATTGTTGCAATTATACATGCACGCTTGCTGTGCGCATGAAATTTGTCACAGTTACATACCTGTATAAATGCACGTGTCTACGACCTGCGGTGCGTTGGAGAGCAATACATGGTTGGTGCATGTATCTGGCTTGGCTCAGCATGCATTCTAGTCTTGTATGTTCTTCCCAGCCATGTAAAAGGGCAGTTGCTTGGCTCCTTTCTGTCTGAAAAGTCTGCATCCAACACCAGAGCTGCATATGGCAGGCATTGAGTTTTCAAGTTCACAGTAGGCACCAGCGGATTATGCCTGCATAATTATTGGCATAATTTGTTGGTTGACAATTTGGAGCATGATTTGGCATCCTTTCAGAAGTAGGAGCATACCTACATGATTGTAGCATAGTTCTCGTATGTAGCCTTCACTGATCAGTGCTGGTGGTCTGCATGGTAAAGGGTTCGGAGGTCATGCGGATAGTGTTTTCAATGAAAAGCAGGGTAGAAATCATGTCAATACATTATTGTATGCTCGAACTCGTCTCTTTTTTAAAGTTCTTTCTGTCACTGATACAGTACATGCAGCAGAAGAAGGCGTAGGAAGGAGAACATGGATGGTATCAGACGACTGACTGGTGGTGAATATGAGTTGGGTGATGATGCGGCGGATGACGAGAATACAGATGACGACGAGGCGGATGACGGCGAGGATACAGATGACGACGAGGCGGGTGATGACGAGGCGGCGGATGAAGACGAGGCGGATGACGGTGAGACGGCTGGTGGTGATGGTGATAAAACGGACGAGGAGGAGTCAGGTGGCAGGGAAGGTGATGGAGCTGATGAGGGTGAAATTCGTAAGAAGTCAGCTGTGTACTTGCATTTGTTATCTCGTCCCGATTGTTTGAGTGTGTATGATGATTCCCACTTCTCTGTACTGTGTCGTGCCCGTTATGTCCAGCAGTTGAAGGTCCTTGAAGCTGTTTGTATTCGTACGCATAAGCCCGATTTGTGTAAGCAAAAAGAACATGTTTTAGCACTTAGGTTATTTTCGTGAGTTTGCACCCGGTGTTCATGGGTTGTTTCTGCACTGTTCATGCCCGTTTGTCACACTTACTCTTTATTTTAGTTCTCACTTTTTGTAATACTTACCACAAGTTACCCGTCATGTGTCACACTTCTTTGGATTTTTAACCTTTGTTTTTCCCTTGATCTCTTTAGTTCCGTATTTCCACTGATGATCGGAACGTGAAAATCGATTTTGGAAACACACAAAACCAAACCTTGAACAAATTGTCATGTTGCGTGGTGATGTCTGAGGCATTCATACTTTTCATTGCTATTATTAAACTTTTATCTCCACGTAGATTATTTGTATAATAATTTCTAATTTTCTTTCACCGCCCACGGCCGCACAAAGTCCTTGGCTACAAAAAAATTAAAGTCTCTCCAAATCTCTCAAAACCAAACTTCAAACTCCTTTCCAAATTTTCGCCCGAGAGGGCATCTTCAGGGATATGTGACTCCTGTGAACAAAACAACAATATAACTACAGAAAAAAGGGTAATAACAATAACGTGGCAATATACCAGGAACATCATAACTAGTGCTAAGAATTGAGACTAACATTGAAGATCATGTCACATATTCAGAAACAAAAACAGAACCTACCCACAATATCGCACGCCAGGTAATAGCCTAAAACAAATGTCTCAACTTGCAAGATCTCAAGTCAGGTGATGATGGGTCAGCGTGAAGTGCATGTCTCAACTGGTGTGATCGCCAATTAGATGTGAAGGTGACGAGGCCAAAAAGAGAGAGAAAGAGAGAGAGACAGAGGCAGAGAAAGATAGTGTGTGTATGTATGTGTTTGTGTGATTGAGTGCACGTGTGTGTGTGCGTACGTGTGTGTGTGAGCGTGCGTGTGTGTGGGGGGGGGGGGTGTGCGTGAGTGCGAGCCTCGCGGGTGGTAATTGCATCCATTCGATGAGATGAATAATAATAATAATAATATAATAATAATACGAACTTAGAAGTTGCGGCTTCGGCGGTAATAGTCATGAAGTTGATTGTTCCAACTAGGAACACACGCTTCTTGCCGAACTTGACACTTGACTGACTCACGACTGCCATCCGGAGCACACGAGGAGCACGTCGCACCTTCCACTCGGCAAACCTGCAAGAAAGCACCACTCCCTGCTCAATACACGGTGTTTCGGGGAATTCACCCCTCATCAGTTGCGTGCGACTAGTTGTTGGAGGTGACAGCGTTGCGAATAGCTATACTGGCTCTCAACGTCTGTTTATCACAACTCCATGAGCGACTCTGACTCACGCTACTACCTGGAGCTTCACGAGGTGTTTGTCGCGCTGGAAACAAAGCGTCGCTGTAAGTTTGTATCCTTGGTGATGGTTTGATCTGGAGAGCAGTATATAAGTGGTGCTTTTCAGGCACAATCTTCCTCAGCCTACTCAAGCTAAACTGATGAGGGGTGAATTCCCCGAAACACCATGTATGGAGCAGGGAGTGGTGCTTTCTTGCAGGTTTGCCGAGTGGAAGGTGCGACGTGCTCCTCGTGTGCTCCGGATGGCAGTCGTGAGTCAGTCAAGTGTCACGTCCGGCAAGAAGCGTGTGTTCCTAGTTGGAACAATCAACTTCATAATAATAATAGTATCTTTATAAGGATGACCCAGAGGCTTGTCGCCTATCAAGGGGTTCATCGCTTTGAAGGGTGTGCATGTACATGTACAAGTTGATGTCGATCATGATGGAAGGAGAGGTGGAGCTACGTCAGAGATGAGCTGATTAGCTTTTCACTACTTTCACTTTAGCTCATATATGTTACATGTACATGCACATCCTTCAAAGCGGTGAACCCCTTGATAGGCGACAAGCCTCTGGGTCATCCTAATAAAGATACTATCATTATTCTTGACTAGTTTGAGGGAAAGACACAAACGGGAAAAGTCTGAAGAAAAAATATTATTATTATTCTCAGGGTGAGGTTGACATCGGTTGCACGAGTATCACGATTATGAAGACCGTTGAAAATGATAACTTTCAAAGGTAACTCATTTGGCTATGAAAAAAATGACTCAAAAAAATCGTTTACAAAAGAAGTCAACTAATGAATAGAAGAAGACTTAGTAATCTTTTCCCTTTTTCATGTTGATCTCTAGCATGCATGGACACATACATGTAGGTATGCATATGAGAATACTCGTGTATTTTGTTGTAGGCGAATTTCTATTTTGTCATTGTAAAAGAGAGCTGGCCACCTTGTTCAAATAGGAGTTTCAACAGCAAAATCATCACGTGAAGCATCTCGGAAGATTGTATGCTAAGAGTGTCAGGTAACGCATGGAGGGTGATAGTGCGAGTTCGAATCCCATGTAAGGCCTAGCCAGGGAATATATGTACTTCATGATCGTCCTGTTTTCAGAACAACATGAGATTTTTATTTTTATCATTGTATTGAAAAAGCGTTTCAGTCAGTTTGACTACCATGCATGATGACCTAGGCAAAATAACATAGCGAGGGCCCTGAGCTTTCAAGCACTTTTGTTAAATAGTACTCTATGCTTCCCTGAACACCAACAAATATGCTAAATTATTCTCAACCACTCCATTCGAGCCAACTGTAACTGCGTTCCATTTTGGCTTTTTGTTGATCATTTTTGTAGAGCTTCACCCATGATTTCGGGCGTTCTTTTTACCATCTTGGAAGGTGCCCAGAGCTCCAAATTTTGGCCCATAGATCACTGATTATAATGTAGTTGACAATTCAAAGCGATCAAAGACTCATTTTCGCCAAATATCACCAAACCCTGGTTTTTGCGGCACATGCCTCAAAATATCATAACAACAACAAGAACACAGTGAACACATTATGTGGCATTGTTCACACCTCGAAACCATATAATTAACAAAACAAACAAAAAAGATTTTCAGTACTAACGGACCATACATTCACTATGTGGCATTGTTCACACCTCGCAACCAAATTAATAAAACAAACAAAACATATTTTCAGTACTAACGGACCATACATTCACAATGTGGCATTGTTCACACCTCGCAACCAAATTAAGAAAGCAAACAAAAAAGATGTTCAGTACTAACGAGACCATCCATTCACTATAAAATATGCCACAGCATCTAGGAAATGAAGAAAAAAATCAGCGAATGCCGTACATTGTACATTCTGCCCGAGATTGGTGAGGCGTATGGGTTGGGGTAATCGGCTCTTCTACTCCGAGGCATGAGCATATTTACATTTACTCATAAATTGAGTGGAAGTTATCATGGTATATCTTAACAGATGTACCGCGGTGAGACATACGAACCATCAAGAAGGGCTTCTTACTGGCACTTATATCTACATCGCGTTCCTTAATCAGTGTGTAATCGTTGGACATGTGCTCAATGTTATAGGTATTTGGCGATTTACAAGAGCGCGATACATATATCGTCTCACCAGTACAGCATCCAGAAATAGGAGTTGAGAAGGGGCTGTTTTTAGCAGAGGATGCAAGAACCTGTCTCATAGTCGGGCCACTCTGTCCACAGTCCCAAGTAAACCCTATGTCTAGCTTACCGGATGTGCATTGCACAATTTCTATTGCAATTGCAAAATAGCGATCTTGAATAGGTTCTAGAGCTCGGATACTACAAAAACCATCCTCAATTTGACACAGGGTGACAAGCGTGTATGCTAAGTGTTCACTAGAATAACTTAGGGATGGTCGTATAAATCCTTTCGGCGAGCTGTGGACGCCATCAAACACAATGTCCCTGCTTTTGTATATCAAAAGTTCAGCACTCAAAGGGCTGTCTGTGATCACATCTTCGTGCAAGTCGTACCCTTTTAATTTCGGCAAAACACCAGGGCTATCCAAGCGTAATTCCAGAAAGAACACACCGGCCTCATGATACTGGAAACGAGCACATACTTCACCTTTGCTATAACCTGATATCAGCAAGGGCACTGGGGTTGCCGTACTATCAGCTAGGATTTTAGTTGCCCATATTTGAATACTGCAGGCTTTCAATGCGGGTATAGATATGGCTTTGCCTTGCCAATTTTTCACCAAAGCTATAATTTCCGTTTCCTTGCCTACATAACCGATGAACGAATCGGTCTGTAGGGAAAATTCACACCTGGACAAATCGATATCAGTGTTGTCCCCGACCTTTCCTGCAGCACGGATAATGCCTTCCAAACCAGAAAGGTTCTGGAAATCAAGCGCTAGCCTCCGCATCAGAGAATAATTCTTGTCGCCAAGGTGCTGCAAAGAACTTGTAACAACTTCAGTCAATTGTGGATGCATTTTGAGGAGATCTTCATTCCTCAGAGAAGATTTGCTAATGGCTCTCAAAGCATTGGTTTGGAAGAAAGCTCCGTTGCGTTCGGCCAATGTTTGAGCATGTAGCTCACTCAACTTCTTACTTTGCAATTCCGCCTCATTCATCAGTTCTTCTTTTCGTTGCTTGATCCGGTGAAGTTGCTCGTCGCAGTGTTCATGTATCAATCTCTTGATATCAGCTACTTTCCCTTGGAGGTCACAGTCAAATGCTTCAATGAGATCACCAGCGTGTTTCATGCCTACTTCCACTTCTTCTTCCTTGTCTTCGGGTGATATGTTTCTCAGGCGCTCCGTCAGTCTGCGACGTAAGGGTACAGCTTTTGAACTGATATCGCCAATCTGATCAGTATGAGAAGCGTGTTTGCTTTGGAGCTTACACTTTTCACACAGAACCTCTTTACATTTGGTACAGTAATGTCGAATCTTCATCTTGCCATGGACAGAACAATGGTGCACTCGCCCCTGTCGAGGTATCGTTCTCTGGCCACTTTGGCTGGAGCTGCTTGATTCTTGATCTTCATTATTATTATTATCATCACTAGCGCATTCCACCTTCCGTTCTGCATGATCGTGCGGAACATTGTCGAACATGGAATCCTCCACCAACAGCTGTTCGTGATTGCGACCAGGAGGTGGACATGGCGTAGGACGTCGACACTTGGCACAGATTATTCTCCCGTCGTCTTGGACACTGGCTGCCAAGCACTCCATGCAGACCTTGTGAAGACAGGTGAGGAGTTTGCCTTCTTTATCGACTCCATCTCTACAGAATACACAGGGTGGCCGCATCATCCAGTCGCACAAAGTAAACTGACCAGGGATTACACGTCGCAGGGAACAACATGGCTAAGAGGATGTGAGGATTCCTTTTTAACGTCACTTAGAGGAATATGACCTGAGGATGTGAGCTGATAGATACCATCGTCATCCATAAGTCCAGCGCCATTTTGTGAACCATTTACGACTTAACGGTGTAAGGAAGATGTGTAAAATATCACCTTTGGAATAGGATAACAACTGTAGGATTTGGTGGCGTATTGGTGCAAACACTCTTCAGCTTGTAGTTGATACATTCCCGGGTTCTATTGGGACGACGGCTGGGATCAAAACCCAAACGTGAGAGAAAGTGATTTTCGTCATCTCCGCCTACATCTTTGTGGCTCGGCAACAATGTACGAGCTAATTTATGGGGACCAGCTATATATATATACTTCGAAGTATGATTATACTTATGCAATCATCACATTGTCATCTCGCAACTGAATTCGATCCGCTGGTGCTACCTTAGACCCTTCGAAGTGTACGCAGAACATAGAGTTCGTGGTAGCGACTTGTTTTTGTTGTATTCTATTTTATTATAATTATGACTTGGGCATGCACCACAGACCCTAAGGTCTTCTTAGGGGGTGCTCAAGATGAATGACTGTGTTACGTTCCCGACGAAATGAATTGGGGATATGACTAGTGCGAAAGGATTCTGGAAGCTCATTAAAGCGGTCGGCACCAAGGAATAATAATAAAAACAATAACTTCATTAGGAGGACCCAAAGGCTGACCGCCTATCGTGGGGTCCGTCGCATTGAAGGTTGATGGTACAAGAGAGTACAGATTGGGAAAGGGGAGCGGGGACTGGGATGAACAGGGTTGCAGCATGCCAGCGAATGAGATCGATTTGTATCCAGCTTGAGTTTGCACAACGAGTACGGAAGGGAATCATTGACTTGGCCCAGGGTGTCTCTATCTGTGTTAGCGCAGTCACGACGAAAAGAGAACATGTCAGAGAGGAGTGAACTTCAGACATTGTGGGAACACGAAGAATATGGACTTAGTATTATTACTGTGTCTCACCTAACTATGACGATTGTGGTACCTCTCAAGCAAGTATGATGCGCACTTGAGCGATAGTTGCATGAAAAATGGTGTCAAGTCAAGTCGGCGGGGAAAACGTGTGTTCCAGTGTTCCGGGCAACTATAATATAAATATATCGTGAACAGTACATCCCGCTGTCCATGGTCAAGGTGTATCCTGTTATGAAACGAACTTGCAACTGAAATCTACTGAAAGAGTATCTCTTCAGAATCTGCTGGCTTTGTTCGTGATTTCATTGCTTCCCCCCTCACCCCCCCCCCCCCTACATACACACACGTACTTCCTCCGGAACCAAAAACTTCGTGACCTTTTCACTTCTTTTCGCTGCTGTTATTTCGCTCTTTCTCTTTGTTTCTGTCAGCCAGAAACACTGACATGACATTTCTGAATCGTAGGAAAGCATGATTTCCCTTCTGGAGAGCCGACAGTCGTCTCCGAGCAAGGATGTTGACGCTGCAGACAAAGCAAAGCGAGCATATTTTTCATTTTCGTCCACCAGGCGCAATGCGAAGAAAAGCACTGTGCTCACTCCTCGTCGTTTCTAATTTTTAGTTCAAAACTTGACAGAGTAGGGCAATGGCACCCAGGAGCAAGAAGAGTGGAAAATGAATAGCAATGGCAGCTAGCGTTTTGGAATCTTCGCCATCCCCGAAACGCCTGGCGCCATGCCAACAGGTCGGCAAGATGTAAAAACTCCAAAAAGCAGAGATGTGACAATCGTCACTTAGCGCAGCAGAGCAAGACGAACAAGTGCAAAATAGAAGTGTCGTTCCGTCACTGCAGAGCCCAGACCTCAACGTTGATGATCTCGCCTTTTTTCAGCAGCCTCGACGATGTGTCCCTGGTCGCAAAGGAAAACAGGCGAGATCTTATCCGGGCAGTCTGGAAGTGCTGGTACGACTATGATATCCCTCGGAGGAAATTTGAAATGATCGGCTTTGCCGGTGTTTGTTGTTCCGGGGCATCCTCTGGTATTGAGTACCAGCGCTGCAGCGGGACCTTGGTCTCCGCAGAGATGTTGGAGAAGGCATTCAGGTAACAGCGAAGACGATCAGGAATGCGGAGAAGCTTCTCCGCGACATACATGTACGACATCGCGTCGATCGACCTGTCATTTGGAAAGGCCTGAGCGGTGATGAGTCGAGCGATGGCGACCAAGACTGAGACTCTACTCCCACTAATCAATCCTGTAGATATTGTAAATATGTCGATTTAATGTGTTGAAGTGTTTCTCCTCCAAAAGAACACTTCTGTTGAGCACAGAAACTCCGAGAAAAGTCATGTAAATAAAGTCACGAAGTTTTTGTTTTCGGAGGAAGTAGTAAGGAGAGCGAGCAGGTTTGAGAAACTAAAAAAGGTGGGCAACTCCATCTTTCTGATTTCGCTGAGATTTCCCACATAGGTTAGACGGCATTGAGTTTTGCAACTTTTTTTCAACTGTGAAAGATCTATACAATTTTTTTTGAAGGGAGCCTTGAAAATGGCATACCCTCAAGACCAGCAACGGTTCAATGTCTAAGTATGAACAATCTACGAACAAGAATCCATGAAGTGCTGTACCCAGATCTATATATCTAACTTGCGCGATACATGTATTACTCTAATTAGGCTCATCTTGTTGCGAAGGGAGTCGCGTAAGTCGGGGAGAGGGGAACGGGGGCGCATAGCCGGACAACATCTTCGACACGAACTTCCCCTTGAACGGAGTAATTGTACTAATACTATTATTAATAGCTATGAAAAGTATGAATGCCGCAGACATCACCCCGCAACATGACAATTTGTTCAAGGTTTGGTTTTGTGTGTTTCCAAAATCGATTTTCATGCTCCGATTATCAGTGGAAATACGGAACTAAAGAGATCAAGGGAAAAACAAAGGTTAAAAATCCAAAGAAGTGTGACACATGACGGGTAACTTGTGGTAAGTATTACAAACTTTTGTATTTTGGATTTTTAACCTTTGTTTTTCCCTTGATCTCTTTAGTTCCGTATTTCCACTGATGATCGGAGCGTGAAAATCGATTTTGGAAACACACAAAACCAAACCTTGAACAAATTGTCATGTTGCGTGGTGATGTCCGCGGCATTCATACTTTTCATAGCTATTATTAAACTTTTATCTCCACGTAGATTATTTGAATACTATTATTGTTAACAACTTCCATGATTATATATATATATCTATATGCCGAGTTTATAGCACGGGTTTGCTCTCATCAATGTCTATGAGTGCTCTATAAAAAAAGTAAATTATCGTGTCCGTTCCCGAAGGGAACTCACGAAGGCCGCTAACACCCGATAAACCAGGAGTGCTCTATGAGTCCACTAAAACGTAATCTCCGCTCTCGTCCACTTTTTTATTCAAACTTGAAAATACCTGTGTTCACTGACACAGGGAACATGCCGAGAAGTAAACTAAACGGTGCAAGGAAGATGTGTAAAATATCACCTTTGGAATAGGATAACAATTGTAGGATTTGGTAGCGCATTGGTGCAAACACTCTTCAGCTTGTAGTTGATACATTCCCGGGTTCTATTGGAACGACGGCTGGGATCAAAAATCACACGTGAGAGTAAGTGATTTTTGTCATTTCCGCCTACATCTTTGTGGCTCAGCAACAATGGACGAGCTAATTTATGGGGAACAGCTATATAATTATATATTATGATTATACTTATGCAATCATCACATATCACAATTGTCATCTCGCAACCGAATTCGATCCTCTGGTGCTACCTTGGACCCTACGAAGTGTACGCAGAACGTAGAGGTTGTGGTAGCGACTTGTTTTTGTTGTATTGTATTTTATTATATGACTTGGGCATGCCCCACAGACCCTAAGGTCTTCTTAGGGGGTGCTCAAGATGAATGACTGTGTTACGTTCCTGACGAAATGAATTGGGGATATGACTAGTTCGAAAGGATTCTGGAAGCTCATTAAAGCGGTCGGCACCAAGGAATAATTATAGCAATAAAAACTGCTTTATGGCAGTTTTCTAAAAAAAGTTATTGTGTTCTAGTCCATGGACCTCGTCTAAAAAGTAAGAAATTAACGAAATGTGATAGCCGAAAATTAAAATTTCACACAAAACCTCACAATAATCACGACACTTGAAGATCTAATAGTACGGCTTTCAACACTTGTTTATTCCGACACTTGTACTTGTACAAGTACAGTACATGTACTGCGCCAACATGCTTGCGTATGAAAGAGGACCACGAGGGGAAAAGGTCGTCTCGCATCCTGTGTGTGATTATTGTGAGGTTTTGTGTGAAATTTTAATTTTCGGCTATCACATTTCGTTAATTTCTTACTTTTTAGACGAGGTCCATGGACTAGAACACAATAACTTTTTTTAGAAAACTGCCATAAAGCAGTTTTTATTGCTATAATTTCTTTTGTTTTTTTGGCTAAAGGATATAGTTACATGTAATTTTGTAACCAATGGAATGCCCTAATGATGGCCTACATGTAGCGCCTCTGCATGTGATTATTATTATTTTATTTATTTTACTAGGGTATTTCCCACAGACCTATGTTCTTCTTACGGGAGCCCCTATGTGTATCATATCAAATTCAATACCGTATTATACGCATTGATGTGCAAGCCTTTTCTTGCAGAAAATGGAACTACATGTAGTCTTGCATACATGTATTCATGTTCTTCTGCAGGGGAATCATATGGGTAGTGGCGGTGATACTTATGTCCACACCCTAAATCACATTTACTTGAGAATTGTAACCAGGTGTGTGCCGCAGATGTTTTTGTTGATTCTGTGTTTATAATTGTAGTCATGGGTTGTCGTGATAAGGTCATCCGGCATCATGTTGTAGTGAAATCGTAATCCTGTTGATGTCGATAAAACTTTTGGAAGCAGTTCAGTGACTTCAAAGTGTCCACGATTGTAAAACAACACAGCAAAGTAGGAACAATAGACATGCATTAAAATGTAAACAAATACATCGCTGAGTCCGACACCTCGTTCCAACAACTACACTGATCCTGAGGATATAAGGGGCAAGGATATATGGTTTTAGGTACTGAGAGATAAACAAGGCACTCCATAATAGTAAAATGTTACACGACTTCGGGGGAGTATGAATGATATCCAGTCAAACCTCTTTAGGACGAACATCAAGGGACCAATGGCATTTGCTCTGTGAGTTTGTGTTAACCCTATTTTATAACGAGTGAATACAATTATTTCTCCCATAGAGACACGAATAGATTTCTTCTACAGCGAAAGATTCTAAGCCAGACCAAACCATTAACTCGTCTTTTATGAAACAAATGAGTCACTGAACCTTTCTTTAGCAACTGAAACAACAACAACAGAGAAAATACGATACATGCATAGCACATTCTTGCAGGTACTACAAACAGATTGCAGATCGTTATTCTTGCTCTACCGGCACGCAACTTTATTCGGGGCAGTGCAATCTCGGCGCTACTCACAAATCAAACAGCCCAGACTCGAGTAAACAAATCCAATCGTACGAGATTTTCACGAGACGAGACTGCACCCATTGGCTTGTTTCGTATGAAGCAAACAAGTCACTGAATGCATAAACCTCTCCATGCATAATGGAGATTTCCCCTGATATGCGAATTTATTTTGCATACTAGTACTCGGCCAATGCGTCTTTGAACCTTTCCCTCCAGATTGGGAACTGCCAACGATGCTATGCCACTGCAAAATTCAGATTCTACCCTATGATCGGAGCACGGAATGCCGGAAGCAATCATGACCAGTGCCTTACTTGTAACGTACCAATGTACAATGAACATGAGTATTTCGACAACACATCTATTTAAAGCCTCAGCAGCAACATAAGCCTTACCGTCAAGAAGGTGAACTCGCGTTCTTCGCACACTGTTGGCAAGGGCAAAGAGAAAGGAATGGATCTAAATCCGAATAAAATCAGCACACGTTTCGTAAATGAAAGGGTGAGCATAAGCAAATGAATCGAAGGAAGCTGGTCAACTCAGAGATCACCTGTCATTGAGTATTCCGTAAAAGGAGGCCTCGACAGCAGAAAAGCTAAATTTAGAAAAGAGATCCTGTCAGCTTTTCCATTTATATTAATTTTATTGTATTCCACCTAAAATCTTTTCGTAAATGAAAGAGTCAACACAAGCAAATGAATCAAAGGGAACTGGTCAACTCACCTGTCATTGAGTAATATTCCGTGAAAAGAGGTCTGAGCAGAGCCGAAGCGAAATAAGCCAGGACATGAAATATCCGAAACAGCTCATGCAAGAAGCAGTTCCAAAGAAGGAAGTTCCTCGCGCATGCACATCCGAAAACGGACTGCATGCACTGCGCAACACAATGTCTGCCGTGCACGTGCACAGCACGCGGCTACCACGCGTTAGTAGATCTAATACCGAGCACCTTACGTAGAAACTTACGTAGCCTAAGTGAAGTACCGAGCACCTTACGTAGAAACTTACGTAGCATAGCGGTGTCGTTTTTTCTGCCATGTGAACACAATAATAGAAAAGCTGACAGGATCGCTTTTCTAAATAATAAAAACAATAACTTCATTTGGAGGACCCAAAGGCTGACCGCCTATCGTGGGGTCCGTCGCATTGAAGGTTAATGGTACAAGAGAGTACAGATTGGGAAAGGGGGGCGGGACTGGGATGAACAGGGTTGCAGCGTGCCAGCGAATGAGATCGATTTGTATCCAGCTTGAGTTTGCACAACGAGTACGGAAGGGAATCATTGACTTGGCCCAGGATGTCTCTATCTGTGTTAGCGCAGTCACGACGAAAAGAGAACATGTCAGAGAGGAGTGAACTTCAGACATTGTGGGAACACGAAGAATATGGACTTAGTATTATTACTTTGTCTCAGCTAATTATGGTTTTAGTATTATTACTGTGTCTCACCTAACTATGACGATTGTGGTACCTCTCAAGCAAGTATGATGTGCACTTGAGCGATAGTTGCATAAAAAATGGTGTCAAGTCAAGTCGGCGGGGAAAACGTGAGCTCCAGTGTTCCGGGCAACTATTTTAAACATAATTATCGTTAACAGTACATCCCGCTGTCCATGGTCAAAGTCTATCCTCTTATGAAACGGACTTGCAACTGAAATCTACTGAAAGAGTATCTCTTCAGAATCTGCTGGCTTTGTTCGTGATTTCATTGCTTCCTCCCTCACCCCCCCCCCCCTCCCCCCACACACACACGTACTTCCTCCGGAAACAAAAACTTCGTGACTTTTTTCACTTCTTTTCGCTGCTGTTATTTCGCTCTTTTTCTTTGTTTCTGTCAGCCAGAAACACTGACATGACATTTCTGAATCGTAGGAAAGCATGATTTCCCTTCTGGAGAGCCGACAGTCGTCTCAGAGCAAGGATGTTGATGCTGCAAACAAAGCAAAGCGAACATATTTTTCATTTTCGTCCACCAGGCGCAATGCGAAGAAAAGCACTGTGCTCACTCCTCGTCGTTTCTAATTTTTAGTTCAAAACTAGACAGAGTAGGGCAATGGCACCCAGGAGCAAGAAGAGTGGAAAATGAATAGCAATGGCAGCTAGCGTTTTGGAATCTTCGCCATCCCCGAAACGCCTGGCGCCATGCGAACAGGTCGGCAATATGTCAAAAATCCAAAAAGCAGAGATGTGACAATCGTCACTTAGCGCATCAGAGCAAGACGAACAAGTTCAAAATGGAAGTGTCGTTCCGTCACTGCTCAGCACAGACCTCAATGTTGATGATCTCGCCTTTTCCAGCAGCCTCGACGATGTGTCCCTGGTCGCAAAGGAAAACAGGCGAGATCTTATCCGGGCAGTCTGGAAGTGCTGGTACGACTATGATATACCTCGGAGGCAATTTGAAATGATCGGCTTTGCTTGTGTTTGTTGTTCCGGGGCATCCTCTTGTATTGAGTACCAGCGCTGCAGCGGCACCTTGGTCTCCTCAGAGATGTTGGAGAAGGCATTCAGGTAACAGCGAAGACGATCAGGGATGCGGAGAAGCTTCTCCGCGACATACATGTACGACATCGCGTCGATCGACCTGTCATTTGGAACGGCCTGAGCGGTGATGAGTCGAGCGATGGCGACCAAGACTGAGACTCTACTCCCACTAATCAATCCTGTAGATATTGTAGACATGTCGATTTAATGTGTTGAAGTGTTTCTCCTCCAAAAGAACACTTCTGTTGAGCACAGAAACTCCGTGAAAAGTCATGTAAATAAAGTCACGAAGTTTTTGTTTCCGGAGGAAGTAGTAAGGAGAGCAGGTTTGAGAAACTAAAAAAAGTGGGCAACTCGATCTTTCTGATTTCGCTCAAATTTCCCACAAAGGTTAGACGGCATTGAGTAGGTTAAGTGTGAAAGATCTATAAAATGTTTTTGAAGGGAGCCTTGAAAATGGCATACCCTCAAGACCAGCAACGGTACAATGTCTAAGTATGAACAATCTCCGACCAAGAATCCATGAAGTGCTGTACACAGATCTATATATCTAACTTGCGCGATACATGTATTACTCTAATTAGGCTCATCTTGTTGCGAAGGGAGTCGCGTAACCCGGGGAGAGGGGAACGGGGGCGCATAGCCGGACAACATCTTCGACACGAACTTCCCCTTGAACGGAGTAATAGTACTAATACTATTATTGTTAACAACTTCCATGATTAGATGCCCAGTTTATAGCACGGGTTTGCTCTCATCAATGTCTATGATTGCTCTATAAAAAAATTAAATTATCGTGTCCGTTCCCGAAGGGAACTCACGACGGCCGTAATACATGTATTACTCTAATTAGGCTCATCTTGTTGCGAAGGGAGTCGCGTAACCCGGGGAGAGGGGAACGGGGGCGCATAGCCGGACAACATCTTCGACACGAACTTCCCCTTGAACGGAGTAATAGTACTAATACTATTATTGTTAACAACTTCCATGATTAGATGCCCAGTTTATAGCACGGGTTTGCTCTCATCAATGTCTATGATTGCTCTATAAAAAAATTAAATTATCGTGTCCGTTCCCGAAGGGAACTCACGACGGCCGCTAACACCCGATAAACCATGAGTGCTCTATGAGTGCACTAAAACGTAATATCCGCTCTCGTCCAATTTTTTATTCAAATTTGAAAATACCTGTGTTTACTGACACAGGGAACATGCCGAGAAGTGTCAAGTTGCGCTTCAAGGACGAGGGACATAAGACAGCTGAAGGGAAACACTCGATTGCAGCAATCCCTGCATGGTACCATTATCGGGATACAGTGAAACCTGACTAATAGTAATAGGGGATTCACACAACGCGCAAAGTCACGTGTGTGGTGCTCTTTTTACTCCTATATATATTAGCTAAGTGCGTGCAAAATCTTGATAAACTTGCACGGGGGTCCTAGGCCCACGTTTGTCCTTTGCGGGCGTGTTAAAACAGCGAACGTACTTGAGTATGGTAATCAATAATTGTTTAGTTACATAACTACACAGACGCATGTGACGTTTGCACGGGTCTGTTGTCTGTATCAATCCGATGGGTAGCTTGTCCACTTTTACACAAACGTGTTTTCGTTCATTTTCACTTCTTGTGAATATCCTATAAGACGGTCGCTCAAGGGACCTTCAAAGTGTAGTCTCTGTAAGCAGGTGGTCTCCTAATCCAGGGTCTTTTGACTGGGAAAGAATCCCTTGGTCCTGGCGGCAGTGGTCGCTGGGACAGGTGGTCGCCTGATACAAGTGGTCGCCTTGACAGGTTCTTCTGTATTGGTTTGGCAACAATGTAAGTAGTTAGCAGCGACACTGTAAGCCACAAGGCACCTTGGTCACCGACATGAGTTAAGTTGTGGAAGCTAAGCCACTCTCCCTCCAATAGGCATATACGGATAATGCCGGCAGAAAAATTGGCAGAACTCGGTACTTTTTCTGGTAAGTTTCATGCATATTTGGCATGTGGATAAAGAAATAGAGCAGAATTCGAGGAATTGCCCGCCATAAGGTTTGAATGGTTCTGCCATTTTCACTGCTTTTCGATCAGAATCTGCTGCACCTTTTCGAGCAATATCCGCACAGTGCACACACTCCTACCCTCCAAGCGTTTTGCAACATGTGCAGATAATGGTATATTAGCGCCCCCAGCGACAGCCTTCCTTTGTAGTGACACCTTGCTAAATTACAATCGTGTATATGCTCCAGGTATCCGCCAACTTCCAATCTAGTCTCGCACGAAGTCTAGAGCAGGTGAAACCCTTCACGAATTAAACCTCATACATCACATGACTTTGCCAACAGGAGTGGCTTTGCATTGCTGGAGCTGCAGTGCCCATCCATTGGTGCGAAGCAGCAGGAACGGTGGCATCGTTGGCAAAAAAGTGTCATGCGTGAGATCATGATAGCTCTCATTACAAAATAGAAAAATTAAAATGATTTTACCATCAGCTGAGTAATCTAATCTTTGCACGAAAACGTTCACAATTTGCGATACCCTCTTTACCTACTATGTTTGACAATTATACCGATGCTTTGTGAAGGTTGCCAGTCCGACATAAACATAGCGCTGCATATTTGTATGGCGTGTGGATCCTACAACCTGTTCAAGCTATATTGTTTTTAATGACTTCAGTAAAATGAAAAGTTTAGATTTGCTGTGCCTGTTCTTCGTGTTGTTTGTAGCATTGAACTTACCTTCACTTTTTATCAGTTTTACTATTCTATTGGAAGATGCGGCCACAGTGTGTGTTCTGCAAGGATGAGTTTCAGAAAGCAGGCAAACTCTTAAAGTGTCTACATAAGGTATGCAATGACTGTCTTCCAGCCTGCAGTGAGCAAGATGGGAGAATACACTGTGCCAAATGTCGACGTCCTACACCCTGTCCCCCACCTGGTCGCAATCACGAACAGTTCTTGGCGGACGACTCGATGTTCGACAATGTTCCACGTGATGATGCAGCACGGAGGAAGGAGGCCGCTAGCGATCAACATCTTGGAATTCCGGCGAACGGAAATACGAACAGTCTTACCGACCAGTCCGGCTCGAGTAACGCTGTGGACGTGTCTCTATTTCCTTTACACGCCCAAGGTCTGCAGAAACACATTCATCCCCAGAGGCGACCTCACCTGTGTCCATTCCACAGCAAGATGGATATCAGATATTACTGCAGCACGTGCCGAGAGGTTTTGTGTGAAACATGTAAGCTGCAAAGCAAGCACGCGTCACATGTTGAGCAGATAACGGATACCTCTACAGCGGCCGCAGAATTGAGACACAGACTGACAGAGCGCATGCGCAACTTCAACGCCAAGAAGAGAGGAAAGGAAGAAGAAAAAAGTCTGAAATATGCCGGTGATCTCCTCGAAGCATTTGATATTGACGTTGCACGTCAACTCGCGGACATCAAGAGATTGATAAATAAACAGTGCGACGAGTTACTCCAAACAGTTTGCAAACGAAAGGAGGAAGTGTTGACTGAAGCCGAGATGCGGAGCAAGCAGCAAGCCGCTCTCCAAACCCAATGTTTGGTTGAGTATAGGAGGGCAATGTACCAAGCCAAGGAGGTACAAAACATCACGGAAGGAGTTCAAAGCAAACAGGATTTCCTCAAAGTTCATCCACCGCTCATCAAAGTCCTTGCAAGTGCAGTGCGGATAAAACGGCATTTGCAAACCAGGATATCCAGATTTGTGCCAACGAACCTGTCCATTTTGGAAAGCAACCTCGCTGCCACCTGTAAGGTTGTGAATAACACAGACATTGATTTGTCGAGGTGTTCATTTGCCCACAACCTTCGACGTGTCCTGTCTGTCGGTGATGATCTGGAAGTTACCGCGGTAGTAAGAAATTGGAAAGGCCAGCAGCTGTCTATATCTGCGTTGAAAGCTTCGAGCATTCGAATTTGGGCTAGTACCATTCAAGGGCGTTTCTTCCTGACGGCAGCCCAAGTGCCAGTTCCGATAATAGGTTATAGTGAAGGTATGGTACACGCTCGGTTCGAGTTTGACTCCAGTCATGACGCTGTCTTCTTGCTAGAAATCATCTTGGATGCCCCGTATCCCTTTCGAACGTTAGACCTTGAAACAATGCAGTCCACGTCAGGTTCCTCTCGCATTGAAATGCTTGGGTTCGAATCGAGGGCCCGTTTATTTCACTCAAACAGCGAGCTAACATGTTCGTATTATGGGTTTTCTAACGAGTCCAAGACATTCCCAATTGTGGGCATGCAGCAGCTGAAGAATGGGATTGCGACCATTCGAGCCCTTGAGCCAATCCAGGAAAGACATTTTGCGGTGACAATAGAAATAAGGCAGTGTGCATCTGACAAGCTGGACATAGGGTTTGCTTGGGGTTGTGAAGACGCTCCCCAAGACATGAAACTTGTTGTTGCATCCTCAGCAATAGAACTCCTCTTTCCTACTCCTATTCATGGTTGCGTAGCTGGTGACCGGATAACTGTATCGCGCTGTGCCACTTCGGTTTTGAGGTACGACATTCATCACCGTGCGTCAGATGGCTCGGTGAAAAACGAACACGAAGTGTTCATTGATCCCGTTAAAAGACCCATTTTGACGATTCGTATGTTTCAATCCGGTACAGAGTTGCATATCTATTCGAAGCAAGATTGAAAAAATCAAGAAAAAATAGGTCATAGAAGAGTACATCGTTCACCTGGCGCATGCAATACTTCCAAAGCATGCAGCCGTGCGCTCTAAAGTCGTTAGTCTGTTTCTAATTTTAGTCCTCGTGTCATACAGATTTGCCGTGTTCGAGGCATAGATACACTCTTTTTTTTAACTTTTAGTGTTGGCAATATGATAATTATGCTTTGTTCCTTGGTTATGGTGGTGCTTGTAGTTCGCTTCATAGGAGTTATAGTGCATATAAACGGCCAATTGCGAAACTTCATCGTTTTGCTGTTGTCATTATAACGTTTTGTTTTTCATAATGGCCATGGGCCAAAAGAAGCACTCTTGATTTGTTGTGGCAGTGGTAGTAGAATTAGTAGTAGTAGTAGTTGTTGTTGTTGTTGTTGTTGTTGTTGTTGTTGTTGTTGTTGTTGTTGTTATTTGAAATCCTTTAATCTCACGATGGCCTGTGGCCAATAAGAGAAGTTCTTGTTCCTGTTGTTGTTGCTGCTGCTGTTGTTACTATCTTCACATCTCCAGGAATGAAAGACGATGGTATTCAGAATAGAAAACAAGACTGAATAAAAGGGTCTGAACGGAGACGCATGAGTGATGGTGGTTCGTTGACGGCCACGCCGACCTCAGATCTCGGCATTTCGGCCGAAAACGCGCACCGAAAACAGAATATAGCAATTTAACCGTCCACCTCTCCACACTGTGCTCTTGGCCCACATTCACAACACAACACCATAGCCGGAAGTTCGTTCTTGGGTAGATATATCCTACAGACAGCAGTTTCACTCAATAAGAGCTCCTCAGTGGAGGTAGATAACGAATGAATAGCAAATAAAGAAATGAGTAAATTACCTTTAGAACTTTGGTCACCTTAAACGTCTTTGGGTGTGCCACTTTCCTATGTAGAAAGTGCGCCACTTTACCCTGAAAATATACTTGTGGTCATGGCCAATTACACTACCTTGCTTGCTACGATTTCAGGGGCTAGCCGAGGAGCAATGGCCTGGTTACGGGCACTTCGGTCTACTGGGCATCCTTAGGGCGTGTTTTAGTTGAAATAATTGTTACTACTCTTTTGTCACATTTTGTGGAAATAATGACGTCACATGCCATATCTATGGTCTTTCTCCATCAAACTGTATGTGATTTGGAGTTATGGCCATTTCCAAGTGACGGGCAATTCCCGGTCCCGGATCGCCCTGATAAACGAGGTGTGAGTGTAACAATATTATATTAAGGAGGAGAGCATAAGAGACCATGTCCGCAAATACCAAGAATATATGTGCAATTCGGTCTTTTCGATGAGGCTCAAAATAATGTGCAGGTTTGTTCCCTTTGGGGTAAACATGTAGGTTATGCCTTTTGAAAGTCTTTGAAAATAGGCAGTAACCCTTACTGGAGTTAGCCACACCAGTATCAACGGTCGCATCAAAACATGTCAGTGGTGGCGCAAGGAGCAGCTTGTTGTTTGTCGTGACAAGTGATCACGGTTGCTTTCCCTAGTCAGCGTCGACAATTCACTTTGTTCTGCAGCGTTGTAAGTAGTGATGGAGTAGAAATTGCCGAGGAGACATGGCGGAGGGCGGATGCTAGCCCCGTGGGAGCAAACACCTTTCCTAAGTGCTAGAAAAAGGGTGGGGGGGGGGGGGGGAATGCTACACAGACAAGAGCCCTACACGTCATTTATGTCTCGCACTTGACATGCGCGAGACCTCATCACTGGGGCTGCGTGGATTTAGGTTGCTCGAGTTGTGTGGGCCAACCTTTTGGGATTTTCACCCCATGTCGCACGCCAGCCCAACACGTCGTGCGTGAGTCTTTATCTCTCTGTTGCGACGTTCACACACATCTACCCTTGCAGGCGTGACCGTCAGTAACAAAGTTTGAACAATTTGGCGGATAATTGGCTTCTGCATATTATGATACCGGTTCTCACGTACCCAATAGCCCGTGTAACTGATATAACAGTTTAGCGGAGAAAACCTTGCATCAACCTTGTACGCTCCTGGACAGCATCCACTCCACCTACAGTACTTGAAAGTGCTACCTCTGGTAAACGTATATGAATTCCTCACTGAACGAATCTCACGCTGTAATTTGGAATGAATTGTGGAGGCATTCACCAAATTATCCATAAAAGTAAGGTGTTCATAAGGATAAGAGTCAGCTATTCAGTTAGTAGGTGAGGACCGCCAATCTGTTGTGTTCATGGTGTTCGTAGTACAAACGTAGCATAGAATATACTAAGTCTTAGTTTTGTTCATTGCAAGATGCGACCAAGGTGCGTGTTCTGCAGAGATCAGTCCCGGAAAGCCGGCAAATTGCTCAAGTGTCTTCACAGCATCTGCAATGACTGTCTTCCAGCCAGCGTTGACAAAGACGGGAGAATTCACTGTGCCAAGTGTCGGATTCCTACGCCATGTCCACCTCCCGCTCGCAGTCATGAACAGTTGTTAGTGGATGACTCCATTCTCGACAGAGTTCTATGCGACGAAGATGAATCCGAGGAGGTGGACGGGAGCGAGCAACGTCTTCCAAGGGTACTGGATGCGAGTATAGGTCCAGAATCAACGGCCTCCCCTGCCATTCGTTCCAACTCCATGGTCGTCCGTGGTCCCAAGTCACCTGCACCACAGCACCGGCGAGTTCACATTTGTCCTTTCCACAGCAAGATGGCGATAAGATACTACTGCAGTCAATGTCGAGATGTTTTGTGTGATAAGTGTAAGCACCAACACAAGCACACTTCCAAAGGAGATCTGATTGGCGATATAGCTGAGGAAGCCGCAGCAGTACGGCACAGACTAACAGAGCGGTTCAGAAACATCATCCACAAGACCAAAGACTATGAAGTAGATGCAAGCCTGCAGTATGCCGAGGATCTCCTAGAAGCATTTCGTGTGGACGTAGCTGGTCAAGTCGCCAATGTCAAAAGATTGATACACGAGAGCTGCGACGACCAACGTTGGGCCGTTAAGGATCGACGACTGGAATTGAAGACGGACTTGGAAATGTGGAGAGAGGAGCAGGCCGATTGCCAAGCCAAAGTCTTGACTAAGTACACTGAGGCTCAGCACAAAGCTAACGTCCAACAGAGCATGGCGAGAGCTGTTCGAAGCAATGAAGACTGCCTCAAATTGTACCCAAATTTGGTCTTTTCAAGTCAGCTGCGGCCTTGTAGCGCCAATATTGTATCGCGTATGAAGACTGGGATGTTTGCGTGCGAGAAACTTTCCAAATTGGAAAGCAGAATCGGGACCATGGGAAAAGTTGTTGATAACACTGACATCGATCTGTCAATGTGTTCGTTCAAAGACGAGGGCACTTCCTACACATTTTCTGCTGCTGCGCCTCAGCCAATTGTTGCCCTAGTAAGAAATTCGAGAGGCGAGGATGTAAGTGCACATGCGTTGAGAGCCAGCAGTATTCAAATCTGGGCAAATGGAATTGAAGTTGGTAGTGTTCCTGCAGCACCAGTGAGATTGCCGATAACGTATGTCGTTTCAGGTGAAGTACATACTCTATTAAGCCAGGAATGTACTCTACCGACTGTGTTCTGTCTAGAACTGCGGGTCGAGCCTCCTTGCCCATCACCAGAATTGTGCAAAGTCATGACGATGACTGAATCTTTAAAAACATTGATCGTCGTGTACCCGTCGGGGGCTAGCCACTTTGACCCACGGTACAGTTCCCCTAGAGGATTCATTGAAACTTCCCAATGTTTTTCTCCTCATTTCGGAGGATACCTGGGCATGGCCGTGCAGCAAGTAAAGAATGGAGTTGCTACTATTCGAGCCAGCAAACCGGTTGAAGACCGATATTCTGGACCAATCACAATTGAAATTTTATCTTGTGAATCCAGTAATCTCGACATAGGGTTTACATGGGACTGTACAGAGACTGGTCAAGAAATGAAACTCGTTTTTGCATCCTCCGCTAAAGAACGATCCTTTCCTAAAGCTCTTTGTGGTTGCGTCGCTGGTGACGTCATCTATATATCGCGATGTTCACGTGACCTGGATACGTACAACATCGTGAAAGTGAAGAATGGTGACACGGAGAAGATGAAGAAGAGAATTGTGCGTGTGGATACCAGCAATAAGCCTATATTGATGGTCCGAATGTCGCACTCCGACACAGCGATATGGATTGCGCAATACAAGAGTGTCCTCGTTCAGGTGGATAACACATGAGATTAGAAAAGCGCTGGATTTTACCACGCTAACCTACCTAACGTCTACCATAAGTTAATATAAGAAATCACACGCGACGATCTTCAAATCCGTTACTCACATTCTATTCTCCTTTAGCCATAACGAAGATAATGTCCACGTTCGATGGACTAAGTTTAGTTAATGCAACGTCTTGTCAGTATTTTCATTTGCTTTGATCTGTTCACAATTCGTCATTGCTGGTTATCTTCATCAGACCATTTCGTTCACATACCCTTGCTGTCTCCAAAATGTTTCGGTAGTCTTGTTTTCGTAGAGTTCACATCTAGTGAAGTGTCCAGTTAGATCAGCATAAAAAAAGAAGGCTTGACTGGTACCACTCACAAATCTAGTGTCACACACCCTTCAGCACACCTTTCTGTCGCTACCACGCTAATGGGCCTAATGGGCACACTTTAAATTGCGCTATCAATAATGACAAAAAGAATCGTGTTATCACACCTGTGGCACAATCCGTCAAAGTGAGACGGCCTACTACCATGATTAAGATACCTAGTTCAATTCCTGCCTGGAAGTGGTTTTCCGTGCTGCTATCGACAGTCAAATGGCAACTTGTAGCAAGACTGAAGGGGTAGATGGATGTGGCTAGTGGGGTTTTCCGTACTTGTGCCAGTGGTTGTTAGTAGTAGCCCTTTCCCGAAGATGCTCGCCACTTCTTTTGTGGTTTACAGCAGAAAGGAGTGTAGAGCTTGCTGTCGCTGCACTTTTGATATTCCCACTCCTTTTTGGTGGTTTTTGGCATCATTGTATGTAGCGACGTTAGCAACTTTTGCGCTTTTTCTGAGAATACCTGTTTGATTTCAGCAACTTGCACTTGTTTTGGCAAGGTTGCGAAAAGCATAAGTTGCGAAATATGATGGCATCTTTGGGAAAGGGCTACTTGTGAGAAGTAGCCAGTCACCCCCACTGCATGTGCTGCTGGATTTACCGGGTTTTAGCGGCGGTCGTGAGTTGTCTGGGGAACTGACACAAATATCACACAATAAATAAATAAATTACTTTTCATGCAATGAATAAATTGGCTTCACGTCGCCAATTTCCTTTTACACAATCCTCACCACGTATATCTGCGCTTTGTTGTTGCCTTCCTACCACATGCTGGTGAGGCTCTATAGAATCGTGCGACGATAACCCGCCTTGTGAATTTGAGATCTCTTTTTTCTGCTTGTCTTAACCCTGCCTCCCCTCATTGCTATTTCGATTTTCGTATTTTTTATTTTTCTATATTTTCTCTTCATTTCTGACTCTTCTTACTGGTTGTCATCACTTTCATAATATTGGGCAGAACTGCCCGTTTGACATGCGATGTAAAATAAATCAACAACAAACAGGGTCACTAGGTACCGTGCTTTGCTTCCTTCTTTTATACTGCTGTTTTTTCCATGTCCACTTCATTCCTGATGATGGTCAATTGGTCATGAAGACCGAAACGATACTTCTAATGGATTTGTGAGATATGCAGTGCTCTCTTGAGCGTAGGCAAGTTGCCTGAAAACTATTCAAGTACATTGAAGCTGCGTGAAGCGTCCTTCAACACTTTGAAACAAAAACAAACATAAAATATGCGTACCATTCCTAGACCATGCTATTTTTATCTACCTTCACGCCTTCAGAGCAGCATCACAGCTTTTCTTACTAGCGCTTTGCACAGAAGTATCGCAACTCTTGCAGCCATGTAATGTTATAGGCGTGAGTATGGCGTGGTGCTTGCCGTCCACAGTTTAGGTTTCGAACATTTTAAAAGAGATTCTCTGCGTTTCTGACCGTAGCGCGTGTGATGTCTTTCATCCACAGTCAGTCTCAACTCACTCACGTGACAATTTGTTCCTTTGACCACGTTCACACTCACAGTATTCTCACCTGCATAGGTCCTTGTAGTGTACATATTGAAGTTCCACGACGAACCTCTGGTCAAACCTGAACATTGACAGTGAACGGCGTGCGTTACGACGTGCCCCGAAGCAGAGAAGCAAGACGTTTTTCCTGCAGGCTTGTTGTTACATGATCTGTATTGTCTTCGTAGGAAGATTGTTTCCGGTTTGACGTAGATTTCTACGGTGACCTTTTGGTCAGAACAGCCTGCTATGGACTGGATTAAGGAAGCGTCAGAGCGTCTGACGAGAGCCAGCGCTCGTGCAAGTTCATTGCCCTCTGTCGCAGAAGCGGAAAAATCCGCACCGGATGTTGACTACATGTGCCGTCCACCGTTGTACTCCAGTAAGTTTGGCATGGCCGGGACAAAGGAAACACCAGGAGCTGACCAAGACCAGGACTCGTCCGCATTGTGTTCAGGTTATTTGTCACGGCGAACCACGAACCCGACTTTACCTATAGAGCGGGAGCCGAAGAAAGCCCGGTGTGCTGAAAAGTTGGACCGCTTGATTGGACCAGGTCTGGACATATTCTCCAATCTCTTATCGCATGAGCAATGTGACGGATACCTGAAGCCACCTGCACGGCCTTCTCGAAGGTGGGCTGCTAGACACATGTCCCGAAATCCAGTGAAGCGAATATGTTACTCACGCTGGGTCCTTGGACGTAGCTACAATGCATACCGCGGTGAAGAAGACATGCGCAGCCAGTGGCAATATGCAGTGAGAAAAAGTCTTTACGATATTACACCGGAGGACCCGGTTACTTTCTCCCTACTGGAAGAATCACGGAGTGTGAAACCTCTCGTGCAGCTCTGGAAAGCGCTATCAAGAAAACCACCGCGATATTTCAGGGTTTCCCGTGCTGAAAGATGTTCCCAAGCCTCAATTTCTCCAGAACATAACACCAAGGTATCCACCGTACAACACACACCAACGAAGGACGAGGCACTTGCGTTTCTTCTAGCCGTGAAGCAGAGATTTTCCAGGGATCCGGATTGTTTTGAAAGCATCCTCTGGATACTACTGAATTTGAATGTAGTAGGGCCTAACCTGACATGTAGCTACTACATCGATAACCTTCATAAGGCTGCCGATTTTCTTTGGCCACAACAAGACCTTCTTGAAGAATTCAATCGATTTCTGCCCGCCGAAAAGCAGATTGTTATTGCTTAGAACTAGAATTCAATCGATTTCTGCCCGCCGAAAAGCAGATTGGTATTGCTTAGAGCTAGAATTCAATCGATTTGTTGCTCGCCGAAAAGCAGAATGTTATTGCTTAGAGCTAGAATTCAATCGATTTGTTGTCCGCCGAAAAGCAGATTGTTATAGGTTAGAGCCAGAATTCAATCGATTTGTTGCCCGCCGAAAAGCAGATTGTTATTGCTTAGAGCTAGAATTCAATCGATTTGTTGCCCGCCGAAAAGCAGAATGGTATTGCTTAGAGCTAGAATTAATTCGATTTCTGCCCGCCGAAAAGCAGATTGTTATTGCTTAGAGCATAGAGTGCTGGCATTCATTTAGTGCATAGAGTTAGTAGTTAATCTGCAAATTCGCTCAGCTGTATTGCACTTGTTTGTTGTTGTCCCAATCCATAATTTCCGCCAGTATAGTGGGTCCCATACCTTGTAAACATTATCCATTATGTTTAGTCTCGTTAAAATCTGCTACTTTATTATATTACGGGGAGTTATGTGTTGCTCCCTACATGGGAGCTTGCGCTATTCCTGCCGACTTGAATTCGTACTTGACTGACTCACGACTGCCATCCAGAGCACACGAGAAGTCCATCGAACCTTCCACTCGGCAAACCTGCAAGAAAGCACCGCTCCCTGCTCAATACACGGTGTTTCGGGGAATCATCCCTCATCAGTTGAGCTTGAGTTGGCTGAGGAAGAATGTGCCTTTAAAAGTGAGATGGCATTTGGAGTGGTGATGATGTGGAACTTCTCTGTGTAACAACAAAAAAACAACAGCCCTACAGTCTATTTACTTCCTTTCCTGTACCTCTTGTGTACGTCATGTACATGGTCTTCCACAAGTACACTTGTCACGATGATTTCATGCAATGTTTCAGCGCTCCTTGTTGAAGGGGAGCAACACCGACACTTCAATGGTCTCTTTCCAGGCTCTTCTCTGCTCACGGTTGCGGAAAGATTGGGAAGTTCATGAAAATGAAGAAAGTGGCGAAAGTTGCCATTTCTTCCAAAACAACCAAAGGTTGCGAAAAAAGTGGCGAGCATCTTCCACCGCCGACTTTGGGAAAGCTAAAGGGCTAACAGGTACTGAGGTAGTCGACGATAGCCTTTTCACGCCTTTTGTCCTGTTGCTAGTGTAAAAACTAGTAATGCGTAGATGCGACTCCCTGGTAGACCTACTACTGTACTAGTATTACTACAAAGTACAGTGGACTGTACAAGCATCTCATTGCATATCGGAGCTTCGAGCTTCGATATAACAGTGTATACCAACCCGAAATCGGGTTTTCCTTTGCTCGAGATAGCATTTTCAAAACGCAGTTTTACTAAAATTTGACAAACAAATTTTCGTAAGGAAAACTGCTCCACACGTGATCCATCAGCTCAAACGCGGGAACTCTAGCTTCTTCTTCACCTTTTTTCTTTGCTCGAGGAAGTGTGTAGTTGAAGTTTTCTGTTGTCTGAGTTTTCGGTATGGATTCCGCACCTCAGGATGTTTTTTCGCTAGTCCAGCAGGCTCTGGACCATGCCTTGCGCCCACTGGAGAGGCGTTTGGCATCCCTGGAAGGCCACAACACGTCCATGCCTGTGGGAAATTTGGAGTCCGGGCAAGAGCACGACTCGCGGATCGTGGATGGGACATGTACCCCGGAAACTGATCCACTCCTGATCCCGGTTGCTTCCCAATCGGCTGACTCCTCGTTAGCGAGGTCTACTGCCAGCAGTAGTCAGCCCGCTCAGGCTTCCAGAGCCGGTGTTGAGCATACGCGTGGTGGGTCCGTTGAGGGCGACCCGACAAATTTTCCCACGCTGCAGCCACTCGCTGCTCGGTCGACCTCGAGAGGGCCACCTAGGCTACGACCTCTCCCCTCAGACCCGAGTGGTCCTGAAGATCCAGGCGATCTGGCGCAAGTATGCCACCTGCCGCTTGGTCCGACGCTAGCGGGTGTGGAGGCTGATGATTTGGACTCCGGTAGCACACATAGCCTGGTGTCCGACGGTGTGGGTCCCAACACGGACTGGCCAGCGGAGGACGGGGATGAGGAAGAGAACAGTTTTACCCGTCATGTCTCGCCCGAAACTGCTAAGTTTCTTGAGTCATGTCTTCGCTCAGAACTCAGACGCAAATCCCGGCAGGCCATTTCCCGTCGCTACCCTCGCCCTGACACTCCAGCAGCACTAGTCCCGGCTTTGGATGCACAAGTCGCCCGCATGGTGTATGGGGCTGACAAGAAGCCGCCTCGTTCGGAGGCTCGGCCCGATAGGCCTCAGTACCTGACGCAGGCGAAATTATTGAATGTGGTGGGTCCGTTGTGTGACATACTTGAACACACGCAAAACTCTGGCCTCGGTGAGCAAGGTCAACAGATCCGGGAGGCCGCTACGGCAGCACTGCGTCTCCTGGGAGATGCTAACCAGGCACTCACCATAAAACGGCGCTCCATTTATTTATCCAAGATCCACCCCAAGCTCTCCAGCCTGGCCACTGCAGAGTTTGCTAACCCGGGAGAGTCATTATTTGGCCCTGCCCTGAACGAGCAGATAACGAAGCAGGCGGAAACAGACAAGGCTTGGGCTGACGTACTGCGTAAGCTGTCGCCAAGTCATGGTCATGTGGCTGGGAAAGACAGACGGTCGTCGCGCTTCGGACAAGATCAGGGGGACGGCAACGCCAAACGCCGCAAGCCTTCAGAGGCTTCCCGTGAGCCGTTTTTTCGAGGGAGCGGAGCCCGCAGGGACGGGTGGACCTCCGCAAGCCATGCCCCTCACCGTCCACATTACCCCAAGAAGCCGCAGTGGCAGCCCCGGTCGCAACAACAGCCCGGCAACAAGCATGGCCCTCCGAAGCCAAACAATGCCTGAAACGTTTCCTGCCAGAGGTGTGCTGGCAGGCGCTCCCACCAGACCTGCAATGTCAAGGCACCCAGCTACCCGAGTGAGGCTTGGACTGGAGGGTGAGCGACTCGGAGGTCCACGGACGTCCGAGCGGCCGAATTGGTGGTCAGACCAGACGCTGGCGTCAGCTGACCGGAGACCCAGAAGTCACGCAATATGTGCAAGGGTTTTGCCTGGAGTTCAGTCGGGAACCAGTCCAGTGGCGGAAGCCACTCCCCAGGCAGATGTCCTCAGAGTTGACCGCAGTGGTGACGAAGGAAGTACAGGCACTGCAAGAGAAGGGTGCCCTGGAAGAGGTGCCCCCTGGTACACCTGGCTTTCTCAGTCCACTGTTTGTCGTACCGAAAAAGAATGGCAAGATGCGCCCAGTGGCCGACCTGCGGGAATTGAACCAGTTTGTGCAATACCACCATTTCAAAATGGAAGGTATCGCCACGCTGCGGGAGCTATTGATAAAGAACGATTTTATGGTGAAAGTGGACTTAACCGACGCATACCTGTCCATGCCAGTGCATCCAACCCTCCGTCGCTTCCTGACGGTGCAGTGGCAGAGTCGGCAGTACCAATTTGCGGCTGTCCCGTTTGGCCTGGCATCTGCTCCACGGCAGTTCACCAAGCTCCTTCACCCGGTGATCACCTGCCTCCGCCAACAGGGTGTACGTCTGGTCGTGTACCTGGACGATATTCTGATCATGGCCGGATCATATCAGGAGGCGTTGCAGCATGTGGCCAATCTCATTCATCTGTTGCTGGCCCTAGGCTTCCAGGTGAACTTCAGCAAGTCAGAGCTGCAGCCGGTACAAGTGGTGGAGTTTCTGGGCTTCCAGGTCAGTTCAATAGCCATGACATTAGAACTCCCCACGGACAAGGTCCATCGGACGTTGACAACTTGCCGGAGCTTAATTGCCCAGCGACAGAGTACGGTTCGACGACTTGCCAGCATCCTGGGACTGCTGTCCTCTGCAGCACCCGCGATTCTTCCCACCAACCTGCATTTGAGCGGCCTGGAATCAGTGCGGGCATCAGCCCTACGCCGGCAAGTACCATGGGAGGAGACCGTCCCGCTATGCGCAGCAGCACTGGAGGATCTGTCTTGGTGGCTTCAGCACCTGGAGGAGGTCAACGGCCGCTCTATTCCTCTGCCAGTTCCAGACCTGGTCATGCAGACGGATGCAGCATCCACAGTCGGCTGGGGAGCAGTCTGTGGTCATCGCCACGCATCAGGCCTTTGGACGGTGGCGGAGAAGCACATTCATATCAACTGCCTGGAACTACGTGCAGCCTTTTTTGGTCTACAATCGCTCGCGAAGGACCTTCGGTCTGCTCATGTGATCATCGAAATCGACAACCAGGCGGCTGTATGGTGCATCAACAAAATGCGATCAACCACCAGCCCGGAGCTGAACAGCGAAGCCCAACAACTGTGGCAATGGTGCCTGGAGAAAGACATCACCATCAGAGCCGAGTACCGGCCAGGCGAATTGAATGTGGAAGCCGACTTTTGGTCACGGCAAACGGGAGCAGCACAGTGGATACTCCACCGGGAAGTCTTTCAGAGACTAGCCAACCAACTTGCTTTTCCTCTGGAAGTGGATCTGTTTGCCTCACGCACGGCTGCCCAGCTACCCCGATTTGTGAGCTGGAAGCCAGACCCGCACTCGTGGAGGACCGACGCTCCCAGCTTCACATGGTCAGACCTGAATGCGTACCTGTTTCCTCCGCTTTGTCTCCTGACGAGGTGCCTGAGGAAGATTCAGAGGGAGGAGGTAGCTCAGTGTGTGTTAGTTGCCCCGATGTGGAGAGGAGCCCCATGGTTTCCCCTCTTACTGAGCCTCTGTGTCGACCAACCTATAATGCTGCCTCATCACCCTCGTCTACTCATGAACGAGCAGGGCGACGTTCACCCTCTCGTGGAAGCGAGACAGCTGCGCCTAGTCGCTTGGCCGCTGTCGGGCGTATATGGCAGCATCAACAACTTTCAGCAGACGTGTCGTCGCTCCTCAGTTCTTCTTGGCGTGGAGGAACGAGGAAACATTACGACTCAGCTTGGTCACTGTGGTGTCAGTGGTGCCGTCAACGGGAGATTAATCCCGTTTCGCCATCTTCCGGCATAGCAACTGTCCTGCAGTACCTTACGGACCAAGTGTCGGCAGGGAAGTCCTACCGGACCATTGGAGTGTACCGCTCTGCACTGTCCAGTACCCTGCAGCCGATGGACGGCCACGCGATCGGCCAACACCCGCTCGTCTCCCGGTTGATGCGTGGCATTTATCAACAACGTCCACCTGCGCCTCGCTATTCGGCTACCTGGGACCCGGCAATCCCGCTAGGCACTCTCCAATCTTGGCCTCCGGTGAAGGATCTGTCCCTGGAGCAGCACACCCTAAAGTTGTGCTTTCTACTGGCTATAACAGGTGCTTTCAGGGCATCTGAGCTCCGGCATCTGTCAGCCGACTCCATTGGTTTGTCGCCGGAAGGTGTCTCACTGCAATTGTTGGCATTAACTAAGACACAGCGCTCTGGCAGCTTGAAGAGAGTCTTCGTAGCCAGATATCAGGTGGAAGCAGTTTGCCCTGTAGTCCACTTGGAAGCATACCTGGAACGCACAAAGGCTTTGAGACCCTCAGGTACTCAGCAGCTCTTCATCTCGGCCCGCAAGCCACACCGTGCGGTATCAGCTGCTACAATTTCTCGTTGGCTTGTGTCCGTGTTGTCCACCGCTGGAATTGACACGTCGGTGTTCAAAGGACATTCAACCCGAGCCGCTGCATCGTCGACGGCTGCAGGCGCTGGCCTGTCAGCTGATGAGGTCATGCGCGCCGTTGGCTGGAAACAAGAGTCTACGTTCCGGCGCTTCTATCTCAGAGACCCCAGGCCTGCTGCGTCAGTCCGCATTCAGCAGGAGTTCGCAACTGGAGTATTGGCTGCTGCTGTGCCAGCATCTACACTGCCCTGAAACAATGCTGACAGTGTGCTTATTCGTGTACGTCATGATGGTATGACTGTGTGCAAAACATACCTTCTGGACTAATCCGCTAGTTTACCTGCGTAGTGTACGCATTACAAGTAATTTCGGGACGGCCAGTGTTAGCGTCCCGCCATACTAGGTTATGAATATTTTCCAGATTTTGGTTTTCATGTGGCCACACATTTAGTTGGTGTTAGGCCTTGTGTTATATTCCAGCCTGGGTGTGCTGGTTTGCTGCGTCAAAATTATATCACTGACGCTCGTAGTCGCCATTTGTGCATAAATAACTGTTGCCACGGAGGCCGGTTGACGTGCGCTGTGAAGTATACACTGTTATATCGAAGCTCGAAGCTCCGATATGCAATTGCCCATTTCACAAGCAATGATGCATTGTGATGTGAAGTGGGGATTGTATGAGGAGCGGAGAGCGGAGATATAACAGTCCCACCCGGGTACCCTCCCTAATAAGATCTATAATGCGCTGAAAAAAGGGTGAAGAAGAAGCTAGAGTTCCCGCGTTTGAGCTGATGGATCACGTGTGGAGCAGTTTTCCTTACGAAAATTTGTTTGTCAAATTTTAGTAAAACTGCGTTTTGAAAATGCTATCTCGAGCAAAGGAAAACCCGATTTCGGGTTGGTATACACTGTTTTATTGCCTTCTTAGTATTTGACCCCACTAATTTCCCTGATACCTAAGCGGTCAAATATATCGCGTATTTGACTGCTTAGTCAAATACACGATATATTTGACTACTTATATTTGACTCCTTAGAACTTCTTGGACTTAGAAATTTTCTCTCCAACTTAGAAAAAGAAATTTTGAAGAAAGCAGAAATACACAAGATGGGATTTGAACCCACAACCTTGTGAATCTCAATCACTCTTCCTTACCACCCAGCCACTGTGCTACCGATGCTGAACCTAGTTTAAACAATGATCTTGACTTTAAATGCAGTACAATGCGGTATAGGCTATAGTATAAATACTAGAATTACAAGGATATGTCGTATATGAAGAGAAACTATTGCGTGGAGAACACGATAAATAGATTATAGACCTCATAGTTGGTCTATACAGGATATATAGACCTCGTAAAAGACCTCGGGGGACCTCGGTCTTTTACTCGGTCTATATATCCTGTATAGACCTCCTAACCGGTCTATAATCTATACATATCTCCGCTCTCCGCTCCTCATACAATCCCCACTTCACATCACAATGCATCATTGCTTGTGAAATGGGCAATTTCCTCTGTCTAGCGCCTGCAACCGACCGTCGGTCAAGCGCGGCTGTGTGAACAGACAGCAGGCCTACAACTAGAACCAGTACAATCATGTAGATCTACACGCGAAACTGCTCACCGTTGCGTGTGAACAGCTGTATGTAGTCCGACTCATCCAACACAGACGTCAGTCAGTCGATTTCATGTCGGAGCCAGATAGGCATCGGCCGAAAAATCAGCATAGTATACAGTCATAGTGTGGAGCAGGCATAACTCGGACCTCGGCTAGCTGCTCTGGCTTTTTCTGTGTTTTCAATTCCCTCTACTGTACATCCAATGCTTTTACTCGCACTTCTTCGGCAGGGAACGAGCAGGAATTCCTAGTTTGTCGATATTATCCAGTTACAGTTGGGCCTGGTCGACCACTGGCTTTAGTGCTGTGTGCAGGTAGTTCAGGGGAAGGACTAAGGTCATTGTTGGTTTCTGAGTTTCTATTCTGGTGGCTCCCGTCTGTGTGCCATGGACGAGGAGGTATTTCGGCCCTCTTTTTCCACTCGGAATGTAAATGCTCTTGAAGCAGAAGTGCAGCAGTCCGCGTTTCGTTATCATTCAGTCCCAAGAGATTGGAGCTTGTCGAGCCAGGTTCAAGGCTATTACTTCCCGTAGTGGTGCTGTCAAGACGCTACGCTGCCAAAACGACAGTGCACGGTAGGGTATTTTATTTGTCCTAGTCTGAAATATTGTTGTTGTTGAATAGAATTTTCTGAGATACAACCACCACATACCTGCCAACCTGTTGCCAACTCAAGGTCGTGACCACGTGACCACTGGGTGAAATTTACGCACAACGGTTGCACATGTGTAAAGAATAGGCGCACACCATGCAACTGCATGAACCTGATAATTATCGTTGTTTATTGAAGTGGTGAGAAACAAGTAGTTGGACACGCTCCTAAGTAAGTTAGATTGAGGGTTCAGGACTATGCATGGCATTTCGTAATGGAAAGTAGCGACGACAGCGAAAAAGAAACGAGTAATTGTGTCTGTTTTTTTACTCCAGAAGAAGAGTTTCCGGTACGTCCAACTTTTGAAAAGAACGCAAAACGAACGTATCAGGCCAATGTGGTACACAATTTGCAAGGTTTACAAACTGCGCGATCGACATCAGTGTACAGTATTAGAAAGGAAGGGTGCAAGCTGCACGCTGCTTCTTTCACTGTCGACACTAGGACTGTGCTGCAGTGCATGTGGAAATTTGAGGTGTGCATCAGTTACAAAATTGCACGCGAAGGACATGTAGGGCATGTACTGAGTCTCGTTAACGGGCAAAATACACACCATAAAACAATACGAGCCGAGCCAAGCAAAAAGGTGGCTTAGGCGTAATTTTTGGACATTTCTTTTTCCATGCCAAAGTGATGTCTACCTATCCAACTTCCATCAGGGAAATTTTGGTGCCCATCTGAAATGTATATGTGCCATAAATAGTTACATGTATACGTTGCGCACAGGTCACAGCATACCTGGTATCAATGACACTAAGGATTTGAAGACCTGCCCAAACTCCAAAAATCATGGGACACCAAGTGGAGATAAATCTTAGCAGGTGCGGAAGCAATACAAGAAGAACGAGCACTTGTGTTCTAATTAGAAGATCCAAGAAAGAATAATTGATCTATGTATCTCATTTCATTTCTTCACGCAACACGAATTTTCATATCCTTCAATGATGTTGTGAGTCTGTGACTATATTTTCGCTGGGCTGGGAAACGTCGCATCTTACCAAGACAGTCCGTCATACTCTCTCCAATCACCTATGCCAGCATGAATTAATCCTTTCATGTAGCTCGTAGTGTTGTGCCAGAGATCGAGCTCCGTTGGTCCCTTGCACGTAGGTCCAGCAGACTGCACATCGCTAAAAAGGGGCACTGATTCTTTGTCCGTCCTAGTCCATGTCATTCTCCTTCCCCGGTGCAGGTAGTGGTAGAATGCACCACGGGACGATATGCTACAAGGTAGAGTCAATGCGTTGCTTCGTCGCGTGGCACCATTGGCCTTGAAATGAGGAAATTTTGGAATACAGTACGCCACGTCATTAACATTTGAAGGTGCCGAAACAAAGTGAAACATCGCAGCAAGAGCCAACTCACTAGGCAGCTTGTCAGAATGATAGTCGGACGGCTTGTAGACGTCTCCCCATAGCTATACTAGCCACTCTAGCCGTGGTCACGATGACTCATCCTCTTGCAAACTAGTTACTGTACTTGAATGAAAGTGAATATTTTCGCGAGCGCGCTCGAGTAGAATTTTGCCTACTGTGACGTTTTGGTGATTTTCTCGATTTGTTGGTGTTTGCGCCGGTATTCTCACTCACAACACAGAGTCTGAGGTTTATAGAATATTATCACTAGGAGAAGACTGTATCCATTGCAAACTGATTGCAATACTTCAAAAGGCTAGCTACTACCTGGTAGTAACAGAAACAGCCAAAGACCAAGAACCTAACAACTGCACCAGCAAGCTCTTTCCTTGCACTCCCCCAAATACATCAAAATCAAGCAGCAAAATGCAAATCCACACGCATGTTTGCCGGAACTGAACCTCCATAGCGCAGCTGATCATTGCGGCTGCACGAGACGACCTTCCCGCCACAGTAGGACAAAGAACTATGCATGGAACTAGCAATGAATGCATGCAGCAGTTATGAATAGGGACATCAACAAGACACAACACACAGTAGTCATGAGCAGGCTGAGGTAACTGAGCTCTGAGGGCCGGGGAACAGTACAGACATGTGCACAACAGCACCTAGGTTTACTACTACCCAAGGTTATTCATGTCTTGGTCTAAACTGAGCAAGTTACTAGTGGAGATCTGTGGGGTGACTTGGTCGTACCAACATCCTCCCCCCGGTGACGTCTTCAAGCGTCACCCTTATTCAGAACGTCCAGCACACAGATCTTTGACACCGGCCTGCGGTATGTCCCGGACGCTGTCTTGACGTCGGCCACTCTGACATGTCCATCGGTGCCGGGATAGACGGCCGTAATGGTACCTTTCGGCCAGCTGCCTCTGGGTAGGTCTCTGTCGGCAATCACGACTATGTCATTGACCTTGACTTCTTTCTGCTGTCGCTGATGCCACTTCGTCCTTCTCGTCAACGTCGGCAGGTATTCACGCAGCCACCTCCTCCTTTTCCCAGCACGAAAGCGACCTGGGCACTCCCGTCGGCGAAGGTGACTCTGAGGTAGGCTGCAGCCGCAAAGGCCGACTCGCTGGCGTCTCCAAAGACGTGTAGTTGAACTTGGGCTCTCTTGGTCATATCTTCACTGTAGGGGCGTGGCACAGACAGCTCGCTCAGCTTGAGTAGCATTTGCCACCACTCTTTCCAGCGTGTCACGAGGTCATCCGGTAGCGGCTGGTCCCAGCTGACTCCGGTGCGCCATATCCGCTGGAGAAGTACCTTTGCCGATACCGTGTGAAATGCCAGGTAGCCAAGCGGATCAAATACTGACATGCACATGCGTAGCACATGTCGCTTTGTCGGCTGCGTCACTTCTGCTTCTTGTGTCACCAGTCGTGCACTTAGCTTGAAGCTGAAGATGTCCTCCCGCGGCATCCATTTGAGGCCAAGGGTCTTCTCGGTCGGGGTGGCCGTTTCACCGCTGTCGATCGTGAGAGCGCTGTCGGACCTGAGCTCGGGTGGCACGCTTGCTAGGACCTCTGACGAGTTGCTTACCCAGCTACGAATGGTGAACCCGCCGGCTTTGTGGATCTTGACGACTTGAAGCGCTCTGGCGACAGCTGTCTCCACTGTTGGCGTTGAATCGAAGTAGTCGTCCATGTAGTGCTTGCGGTTGATTGCGTAGACAGCTTCTTCGTGGTTGTCCCTGAACTCCTCAGCATTCCTCCGCATCACGAACTGGGCCGAGGCAGGCGAGCATACCGCTCCGAACGTCATCGCCTTCATTTGGTACGCGTCCGGCTCTCTGTCACGTTTCATGCCTCGCCAAAGGAAGCGTTGGGATGGTTGATCTTTTTCCCGAATCTGAACCTGGTGGAACATCTGCTGTATATCGCCGCCGAAGGCAATACGGTGCTCCCTGAACTTGAATAGAACGCCGGTGAGAGAATTCAGCAGATCCGGACCCGGAACCAGGGCGTCGTTTAGGCTCATGCCGTTGCTTGAGGCTGCCGCGTCGAAGACTAGTCGCAGCTTCCCTGGTTTGTTCGGGTTCGTGACACCAAAGTGCGGCTGGTACCACTTGCGCTCGTGGAATGCTGTCTCCTCTTCTGGTGTCAGCTTGAAGGCATAACCGGCAGCCAGGTACTGTTCGATCTTACTGCAGTACGCGTCAGCGAAGACTTGATCCCTGTCCATCTTTCGCTCGATGGAGAACAGCCGCCGGAGGGCCATGGGCTTGCTCTCTGGTAGGAGTATGCCACTTTCTCTCCACAGGAGTCCGGTTTCCCAGCGGTCTCCGACTCGTCTGGTGGTCGATTCCATGATCCTCTCAGCTCGCGCTTCCTGTCGGGACCGGATCTTAGTGCTGGTGACCTTGACACCAAACGAGTCTGTGGTGAAGAAAGACTTGACGAGCAGATGTAGGTCGTCATCGAAGCAGCCATCTTTGATTTGCCCTGACAGGCTGCTGTGGGCGTTTTCGGTGCTGAGGTCATCGACTCTGCCGTGGATTGCCCAGCCTAGCTTGCACCGCGTGGCTACCGGCGATCCGGGCGGTCCCTCGACCCACTCTCGGGGCATGATCAGGTCACAATTGTCCTGCCCGATGAGCATTCTGGGCTTTTGCATATCCTCCACTGTCAGATCAGCGTCTCGGAGGTGTTTCCAGTGCTGGCAGGTGCTGTTGACGTCGAGGTCTTGCTTGGGTAGATCCAGTGTAACGGTTCGTACATCGTTCAGGTAGAACTCCTGCCCGCTTCCGAACACCGAAACCTCCACCTTCCTGGAGTTGTTGTCAGTCTGGCTGGTGTCGTCCGTCCAGGTCAGTGTCAGCGGGCAGTGCGTCCCCTTGGCGCCGATCTCCTTGGCTAGGCTAGCGTCAAGCAACGTGACTGTAGATGCTTCGTCGAGCAGAGCGAACGTGTGGACCGTCCCCTTCGTGCCTGTGACGTTGATGGGTACTGTGCGCAGCATCACCCTCCCACTGTTAGGTCGTCGAGTTGCGTTGCACGGCGCTGGCTGGTTCCCCGTCCTCTCCTGCGTGCTCGGTTGCGGCAGATGGAGGAGTCGGTGGTGTAGCCTTTCGCACCCGTCACGTCCGCACCGTGCTTTCTTCGGGCAGTCCCTGACTTGGTGTCCACAGCCAAAACAGACGAAGCAGCGGTTCTCATTCTTGATCCACTTCCACCTGTCCTTGACTAGGGCCTTCTTCAAGGTGTTGCAGTTGGCAGCGGAGTGCCCGGCTTTCTTGCAGAAACCACATTGTTCTTCTCGTGCGGTGAAGGTGTTCCCACGGAGGCCGCCTGGTCGCTTGCCGATTGGCGGCTTTTCAGCTCTGTCAGTGGCGGTGAGTCTTCTGACGTGGCTGATAGCGTCCGCTCGTTGTGATAGCCATTCGGAGAGTGTTGCCAGGGTCACTCCGGTCTGTTGGGTATGGACGAACTCCCCCCATTGCCGCTTCAGGCTGTTGGGAAGTTTCATGATCACTTCCTGCCGCAGGGTGGGATTTGTGAGATGTCCGGTATCGTTCATGAGCTGCATTGTTGCGACGAGGTTGCCGACTGCATTTGCCGTGTCGATGAGGGCCTCGAAGTCCTCTTCTCCAGCTGGCTTCAGTTTCTTGACGCCGTCAATTATGGTCTGTATCACCTGCTCTGGCTGCCCGAACCGCATTTCCAGAGTCTGCATGACACGATCGACGTTATCAGGTACAATGAGCATGGCTTTGACGGTGTCCTTAGCCTTCCCTTTGAGGGCTTTCTGTAGCCTGGCCATATTCTCCGCATTGGAGAATTTGCATTCACTCGTCGATGACGTGAACATATGGCGGAACATCGGCCAGGACGCCGGGTCGCCGTTAAACTCTGGGAGGTCCTTTGCGGTGGACTGTCGGGCGACTATCTTGTGAAGGTCGCTGCCAGTATCTTGGGAGCCATGTCTCTGCGTGGCTGTCGTCAGGTGTCCGGCCAAGGCCTCCGCAAGCTGACTGACAGCTGTCACCACTGAAGTCTGAGCGGCCTGGGCCGGGGTGTGCTCTTCATCTGCGATTGGCTGGTCCCTAGCGCGTGCTGCGGGCGGCAGGCGTTGTGTCGGCTCAGCCTTGTCGCCAAGGGACTCCACATCCTCAGTATCTTTCGGGACGGGTTGGTGGTACTCAGCTGGAGTCCGGCGGTGGTATGACGATGACTTGTCCACAGACCTCGCTCCCCTGAGTTCTGCAGGTCGAGGCTCGTACTCGTGGACGGCGTGGAATCGAGCATCGTTACCAGGACTACTCGTGTCAGTCACGGTATCACGTCTCTGTTCGACTGCCCGGTCTGCAGGGCTACCTCGCGCTGCGCATTCCTCTAGGAACAGCTGGCGCCACTGGTCAGCTTTCCTTTGCTGCTGCTCCGCAGATTGCCTGGCTTGACTCAGGAGCTCACGTAGGTGATCCTTGTCACCCTCCGCGCGCGCAGCCTGCTCCTCGATCTCCTGGAGTTCTTCGCGTGACCGCTGTCTCTGGCAGGCCATCGCCTCGAACTCTACCTTGCGCTGCTCCGATACGCGCTTCATCTTGTCGAGTTCAGCCCGCAGTTCAGTGTTGCAATCATACAGGTCGCTGTTCTCAGCTTGAGCTGTGCTCTTGTGGAGGTCTAGCTCGCGACGTGTTCGCCGCAATTCAGACTGAAGGTGTTGCACGACAAGATCCTTCTCATGACTTTCGTCAGCGGACTGTTGTAAACTTTGCTGCAGGCAATCAATCATCCGGTGTGCGTGACTGAGTGCGTTTTCGTTGGCCTGTGACTGTGCATTGTGTGCGGTTACAGCTGACTGCTCAGGGAGATTCACAGGTTCAGGACTACCCTGCAGTGCTTGGAGCGGTGATGGCGCTAGAGCTAGCGGTGTGGCATCTGCGCGTTCTGCCATGCTGTACGGAATGTGTGAAGAGGCACGAGTACCTTGCTCTACCTGCTCTGTGCGCTGTGTACCGGTACTTACTGAGTCTGACACTAAAACTGAGTTTTTGCCAACTCCTTGAAGTCGCTCTACTGTCCTACCGCTTGTAGAACGGGACTTGACTGTACGTGGGTCGCAGACACTATCTGCACTCAGGTTTATCAAGTCCGGGTCACTAGTTTGCCCTGACTGTACGGATTTAGCAGGGTACAACACGCTCACCTCATCGCTGCCATTTGCAGCTGTGGGCGCTTGCATTTCAGATCGTCGCTCTTCCTCGAACACTTCCTCTCTCATCGTGGGCGATGAAGACTTCGGTGTGCCAGAGCGTCTGGACGCCCTCTCGAGATTCAAGCTGGCCAGGTCAGCCTCCGCCTCTGCGACCCTCTTTCTCGCTTCTAGCAGGGCGCACCTTGCTTCCATCACTGATGGCGCACTTCCTGACGTGCGGCTTGATGCGAGCGACGGTGTCTGCCTGTTGAAGCTGGTTCTTGGACTGGTCGCACTCTCTTCGTCCTCAAACCCCAGTCGCCTGGGAGCAGCTCCCTTGGTTGAACGAGCACTCGTTCTTTGTTCCTCCGCCATTCGCGATCCGGCTCGAAGGACCAATGTTTGCGCCGGTATTCTCACTCACAACACAGAGTCTGAGGTTTATAGAATATTATCACTAGGAGAAGACTGTATCCATTGCAAACTGATTGCAATACTTCAAAAGGCTAGCTACTACCTGGTAGTAACAGAAACAGCCAAAGACCAAGAACCTAACAACTGCACCAGCAAGCTCTTTCCTTGCACTCCCCCAAATACATCAAAATCAAGCAGCAAAATGCAAATCCACACGCATGTTTGCCGGAACTGAACCTCCATAGCGCAGCTGATCATTGCGGCTGCACGAGACGACCTTCCCGCCACAGTAGGACAAAGAACTATGCATGGAACTAGCAATGAATGCATGCAGCAGTTATGAATAGGGACATCAACAAGACACAACACACAGTAGTCATGAGCAGGCTGAGGTAACTGAGCTCTGAGGGCCGGGGAACAGTACAGACATGTGCACAACAGCACCTAGGTTTACTACTACCCAAGGTTATTCATGTCTTGGTCTAAACTGAGCAAGTTACTAGTGGAGATCTGTGGGGTGACTTGGTCGTACCAACAGTTGGCAAAACACGAAGCCACTTTTTAGCTTGGCGCGGCTCACATATACATGTACATGTATATGTTATACATGTACATGTATAACCTATACATGTAACCTATACATGTACATGTATAGGTTATACATGTACATGTATATGTTATATATATATACCCTCTTCTTGCCCGACATCAGCAGCATCTTTGTATCCTTGTGCAAAAAATCTTCCTAGCCCAAGTCCCGAAACATATTGCCAAGTACAACTGGTTTGTTACCACTAGACCAACACGCAATGCCTTATCACTGCCCCGAGCTAGTTCCTCTCTGTTTTTGAAATCCCCTTTCTTCTCAGCATACTCCCTTTGGTCTAACCTGCCTACTAGCATCAAGACATGCCAGGATATCAGGAAATTCACAGTCCAGCTTTCCACACTGTCTCATCCGAAGTGATCCCATGTATTATTAATGTGCCTCCCTTTCTTTTTCTCTCCCTATCTCCTTTCCCTCTCTGACAGCATCTTTCTTTTTTTTCCCTTTTAGCTTGCCGTGGTTGGCTATCACCTGACCTCTCATGTTTATTGGCAGTCTTCGGACGGGCCAGGAGATGTTGAATAAATAAATAAATAAATAAATATACATGTACATGTATAACATATACATGTAACCTATACATGTGCATGTATAACCTATACATGTACATGTATAGGTTACATGTATAGGTTATACATGTACATGTATAACATGTACATGTACATGTTATACATGTATAACATTTACATGTAAATGTTATACATGTATAACCTATACATGTACATGTATAGGTTATACATGTACATGACTGTATACTCTTGGTGCTAGCTGTAGCAGTGCTACATCATGTAGATCTACACGCGCGGTATGGTATGCATGCACTCCGAAACGTATTTTTTAGAAACGCCTTGCAGGCGAACCCACCCACCAGAAACGCCTGTTAGACGTCTCTAAGTAAATACATGTATTTACGGACGGTCCCTAAGAGCAAACCACTAAGACCCGCTGAAACGATCATTCAATAACTCCTAACGATCAACCAATATCATTAACGATCGATATATTGGTTTTATCGATTCTTGTCGGCTCTACTCGTGTACTTCGGACACCAGTTTTGGAGAAATTCCATGATACCTTTGGTACATTAGAAATTTGTGGCACCGCACTGTTGACATCTGTGGAAATCTGGCTGGTTTTATCAACATGAACTAGAGAATTTCATGTTGTTTCTAGAGCAAAGAATCTTGTCATCACCCTCTGGCAACTGCTCTTATCTCCAACCTCTCACACAAATGAACCAAAGAGACAAAGTCTTCTCTCCTGATCTCTTTCAAAGCCACAAATCAATTTTGCCGCGCTTGGAAGTACATGATTGTGCTCGTATTCACTATCGGATGGAGTGCAAGGGCTAGAATACTGTCACTGATATGCATGTATAATAAATCGGTAGCACTCGTTTTGAACACTAACGATTATCGATTGCACTCTTAACGATCGATATGCGAGTTATCGGTATAATTGTTTCAGCCCTACTGTAAACCAAAAGAAACAGAAGACGGGATAGGCGTGAGAAGAGGCAACAGGAACAGATAATTATGAGAACAATTGTGTGCATGTGATAGCCTCTACTGAAACACTGCTTATAGTATATGTATGACCATTTCAAGCTCCACGAACCAGTGTGGAAATAGAGAGGAATTCACTGGGAAAGCAAGATAGTCACTCTGAAACATTCAAGCTTCTGGCTGTAGCAGATTTGACAGTCTTCATCAAAGGTGCTGCAAAGGTTGCATCATAGCACGCACCAGAGAGGCCATTCATCTTAGCACTGATGAGGTTACAGACAGTGGAAGGAAGGAGACGACTGAGCTGGTCTTTCTCAATTTTCCCACAACTGTGAACAAGCCCTCAGGATCGGCATTGGCATGCGGAAGTACCAACAGAAGTGAAGTCTTTTGCATAACTACGGGAATAATGCGGACTGAAACCCAGTTGCAACTGGAGATCGTACCTGGTTTTGCCGGTTTGGGTAGTCAATGGCAAGCAGATCTTGGGCAGCTTGAATCACTTCCGGCTTCACAAAGTTGGCTAGAAAGCTGCGCAAAAATTCATGACGTCCATCTGCATTGTGCCGATCCTCGTAGACATCGTCTGGAACGCCGTGTTGAAAGTATTGAGGGGCTTCAGTGCAAAGGCGACAAAGGATGCATACAACTTAGTTTCTATGCTCTCGAGCTTGTCTGAAACCCTCACGGCTCGATCATTGCCATTCTCCCTCTTGCGGTCGAAGTAGGAGCTGAGGGCAGGCCAAAGGACTGGCAGACGATTGATGCAGCGGTCCAAGCTAAGCCAGCATGTGGTGCAGTGCTCCAAGCTAAGCCAGCGTGTGATGCAGCGCTCCAAGCTAAGCCAGCGTTTGGTGCAGCGCTCCAAGGTAAGCCAGCGTTTGGTGCAGCGCTCCAAGCTAAGCCAGCGTGTGGTGCAGCGCTGCAAGCTAAGCCAGCGTGTGGTGCAGCGCTCCAAGCTAAGCCAGTGTGTGGTGCAGCGCTCCAAGCTAAGCCAGCGTGTGGTGCAACGCTTAAGAACACAAACTGGTGCAATGTCTTCGAAGTCAGTCAGTATATCGGCAAACTCTTGGCAATGCTTGGAGGACTGTTTGAAGTGGTTGAATACATCTATCAGGAGCTGGTCAAGAGAAATTGGAAGCACCTTCTAGCCAGCCGCAGCGCTCCGGACAGCAAGGTGGCACACACAGGCCAAGCTGAGCACTTTAGGTTGCTGCTCTAGCACCCTACTCAGAACAGAATTACGTTTGTCTGTCATCACGCTCGCACTGTCCGATGCGGAGCCAATCAAGTTCTTCCACGGTATCGCTTGTTTTTGAAACACTTCGCCCATGGCCTGGAACAAGGTCTGACCAGTAGCAATGTTGCAGACTGGCATGTCCAGGAAGCGGGTTGCTGCTCTACGAGTCTTCTTCTCCCAGTACCGGACCATGATACCGAAGTACTTCTTCTCAAATGCATCATTGCCGCCGTCACACATTACACTGAACGGCTGTGAACGGCAGGCTTTGGTAACAGCGCCATCAGCTGCTGGTGCCAGGGCATGTGACACCATGGCTGTGTTTTTTTGTTCTGGCACAAGAATACAGCTCCGCAATTTTACTGCCCGGGAACTTTTTCTTTGTCAGCTTACTAAAATGACCTGCGGAGGGCAATGGCAGGTTGTGCTCCACTAGAAAAGTTGTAAACAATAACTATGCTGTCAGGACTTGGTCGCTACCTGCTGGCTTGGGTGAAGCGAAGAGAGCTCTCACTGGTCTCTGTTTACTTACAACACGTGGCGCAGCCGTATGTTTTAGTCTACCGCAATGACGCTTGACTTCGAGGACTCGTCCACCGCTAACAGAGAAATCACCGTTGCAAACCCTGCAGTGCGCAAAGGTCTCTCTCTCTCTCTCTGTCTCTGTCTGTCTCTGTCTCTGTCTCTGTCTCTCTCTATCTATCTCTCTGTCTCTCTCTCTCTCGCTCTCTCTCTCTCCCCCTCTCTCTCTCTCTCTCTCTCTCTCTCTCTCTCTCTCTCTCTCTCCCTCTCTCTCTCTCTCTCTCTCTCTCTCTCTCTCTCTCTCTCTCTCTCTCTCTCCCTCTCTCCCTCTCTCTCTCCATTGCTGTGTCGAATAAAGATTTCGGCATGATGATGGATTTTCCTGTCCCGCAGTCGGAACTCGAAAAGCATAGAGTAGTGAGACTGAAAAGGGGCAGAAAGGAATAATAATTATGTCTTTGCGAGCATATCCAAAGCGCCCCGACATGCTGCCGGGATCTGGTTTCCGCCGGTCCGCAAAGTGGTGGGAAACATTTTTCCGCTGTCACGGTCACGGCAACATCAGTGAACCAGTATGATGACATTACCATTCCGTTTTCATTTCACAGCATTCTCAACTAGCTGCTGGTGTTTTCATTTCACAGCATTCTCAACTAGCTGCTGGTGTTTTCATTTCACAGCATTCTCAACTAGCTGCTGGTGTTTTCATTTCACAGCATTCTCAACTAGCTGCTGGTGTTTTCATTTCACAGCATTCTCAAGTAGCTGCTGGTGAGGTCCGGCTGTAATGAGCAATCGTTTTCTTTGTGATAATAAACATATTTTTCTTGTGATGTTTGTTTTTTGTTTGCATCCAGGCTTTATGGAGGAGAAGAAAGGGTGATATCTCATCCACCTATTGCCTGAGCCAGGTACTCCGGTCCGGGTGTGCAGATGAGCTGGGTTCCTGATGTTGAAAGAACTTCTGGTGCGTGATTTTTAATTCAGTACTTTTGGAGTTGTGGCAAATATTCGATTTTTATTCAATCTAAGGCTGTGCTCAAGTTGGAATTTTTAACTCGGGCTGAAAGTCTGTACAGTTCTGAAGTACGTTCTGAAGCAACACAAATAACAGCTGTCCATTTATTTTGTTGTTGGAGATTGAGTAGGAGTTTTTACTGGTTGATTCTAAATACAATAAATGAGGAGGCCTTGGGTTTATGACCAATAAACCCTCGGCCTCCTCATTTATTGTATACATAAGAATGGCGTAACTCCTCTGTAGCCTTGTCATGATTTTAAATTTTTCACCGCCCACGGCCGCACAAAGTCCTTGGCTACAAAAAAAATTAAAATCTCTCCAAACCAAACTTCAAATTCCTTTCCAAATTTTCGCCCAAGAGGGCATCTTCAGGGATATGTGACTCCTGTGAACAAAACAACAATATAACTACAGAAAAAGGTAATAATAATAACGTGGCAATATACCAGGAACATCATAACTAGTGCTAAGAATTGAGACTAACATTGTAGATCATGTCACATATTCAAAAACACAAACAGAACCTACCCACAATATCGCACGCCAGATAATAGCCTAAAAAATGTCTCAACTTGCAAGATCTCAAGTCAGGTGATGATGGGTCAGCGTGAAGTGCGTGTCTCAACTAGTGTGATCGCCAATTAGATGTGAAGGTGACGAGGCCAGAAAGAGAGAGAAAGAGAGAGAGAGACAGAGGCAGAGAAAGATAGTGTGTGTATGTATGTGTTTGTGTGTGTGTGCACGTGTGTGTGCGTGTGTGTATGTGGGGGGGGGGTGTGCGTGAGTGCGAGCCTCACGGGTGGTAATTGCATCTATTCGATGAGATGGTCTTGCCCACGGTAACCATGAAAGGTCCTGTTGTCTGGATGAATTCATGCCGATAGTCTCCATCCACTGTCACAGTTGATTGCTGGCTTTCTGCTTCTGATTTCGGCTGCTTCCATGTACTTGCGGGAAGGCAGCGAAGACTCCCTGCCGAGAATCTTGGCGTGGTGGAAAGGCTGGAAGTTAGGCAAAGATGTTGCAAATTCTCGGTGGTCAGACTTGTAATGCCCCCCCCCCCCCCCCCAGGGAGTCTTCACTGCCCTCACCCTTGCCTCTCGATAATGTTCCTTGAATCTTTCCCTCACTGGACGCTCGGTTTCCCCGACGTAGAGCTCCTCGCACAATGTACATGGCATACAATAGACACTACATTCTTCGTCAGACATTCACTGCTCTTCACATCCGCGTCGCATGCTCTGCACACCATTGGCCTGCCAGGACCACGCTTCACCTTCGCACGCTGCACATCACGCGGACACATACGCGTACCAAACGACGAACGGACAAGTCTACGCTTCAATGACGGACCAGACGTGAAAACAAGACGAACATCTGGACTATACTGACGAACACGGCGAGAAACCCGAGCGGCCAGTGCATCATTGATGAATGGGAGCTTGAGAATTGATTGATTCGGCTTTCTTCCATGGATTCATCTTGCCTCGATTCGGTTTCTTTGCTGTTTTAACTGCCCGCTTAATTTCTCGATCTGGATAGTCGTTGGCTTCCAGTCACGCTGTGATTTTCTGGATTCCAGCTCCTCTTCCCGCCTCCGTTGAACCGTTGGAGATTGCCCGACGACACTGATTAACTGCGACTGCACGCTTTGTTGACAAAGGGAGAGACGACAGGAATGACAGGTCAACTCCGCTGTGTGAAGGCTTGACAAACAGTTCCCACTCCAACGTACACTCGGGACTGACACTCAACGTCAAGTCAAGGAAGTCGATGCTCCTGGTGTCGTTGTCGGAGTGTGTGACGGTGAATGTTATGAAGGGTGTTGGTTGTTGAGATGGGCAACAAACCGGCTCAGAGCCGCTCGTCCATGTCGCCACAGCATGATTATATCATCAATGTAGCGCTTGAAAATGCAGGGCTGAAATTCAGCAGAAGACAGGGCTGCATTCTCAAGCGCTGACATGAAAATAATGGCCAATGGCGGGGCCAGATGGTTGCCCATGGCGATTCCTTTCAGTTGTCGGCACTGCTGATTGTCGAACTCGAATATGTTATTCGTCAGGGTGAATTGGAGGGTATCTTGGACATCCTTCACACTCAGACCCAACATATCGACATCCTCGCGGTGCTCCTCCAGTAATGTGGTCGCAGCTTCAATGTCGTCAGCGATCGGGATGTTGCTGTAGAGGCCGACCACGTCGAGGGACACCAACAGGTAGTCTTCATTCAATTTCTTGTGTTTCGTGAGCTCTTGAATGCATGCCAAATTAGAGGGCAGGTGCGAGGGTACAAAACGCAACAACTGGTTAAGGATTCGGTCCATCAGCACAGATAGGTTGCTAGTGGGTCCATCAGAACAGCTTACAACTGGTCGGACTGGCAAACCTTCCTTATGGTCTTTTGGAAGACCATAGAATTGTGGCATTCGACTATAACTTGGGTTCACAGCATCCTCAAGCTTCTTCGGAATCTTGCCATTGATGTTGTCTCTAGCTTCTCGTAGCTATTGCAGTCTTCGAGCAGGCTGCTGCACTTGGAAACGTAATTCACCTTGGACATAAGGACGAAACCTTTGGACTTGTCAGAAGGCTTGATGATAATGTCGTCGTTGTCTTTAAGGTCTTGAAGATGCTGGCTCTGCTCTCTGGTGAGCTTCAGGTTAGTACTGTCCCGACTCCGTCTGTCTTGCTCCTTCTGAAATATGTCTACTACATCTTCCTTCAACCTTCGTATGTTTGCTTCCTCTCCATGGCTCAAGGATGGCGGCTGTTTCGACGGTTGGCAAAGCCTTCTCAGCTTCAGGTCGTCATCTAGGCAGGTATTCGGTGTTGGGACTTCCACCTGCGAAGCAGACTCGGGTAGATCAGCTTGTTGGTCTGTCGGATAATCCCTGCGTATGTCAGCCAGCAGTTCTTCAGATCTCTGTGCCTCCAAACTGGATGTCCGGATGCTTTCCATCCAGCGCCTCCCGAACGCCATACGCTCAATGGCCACACCAACATCCCTGACCGTTGAATCTGTTAGGGTGGGCTGGAAAACGAAATTAGGTCCGTGAGCCAAGGTGCTGACGGCCACGTCCGACACGCTCTCCGCAACGGAAGGGTCCACGACAACTCTCTTTACCCGAGGAAACCGCTCGCTGTCTCGGGTTGCAGCACCCTTCCGGACAGATTCTCCACTGCTTGTCAGATTGCAAAGCTTAAAGTCGAGGCGCTCGCTATCATCCTCACCAACCCGGTCCGCAATCACTCTCGCGTGGCCCTTTATCCAGTAGCTCTCCGGCGGGCTGAAGGAGGTCTCAACCTCCTCCTCCAAGACCTTTATGTCCCTGTGTAGTGAGTCAATGATCTTGTACTTGTGGCGGATCAATCGAGACAGGACACACCGATGAAATCCCTGCTCAAGTGTTGCAATTCCAGCAGCGTTCTTGAACAGCGAATTGGCTTTTGAACAATTTCTCACAAACGGTGGCACAACACCGAGACGACGACAATTAGAGAGGAACCGCACTGACACACGAGTCTTCACAAGAGTCACCCGCGCCTTCACCAACCTCCATGGAGTTACAAGCGACGGACCATCGCCATTTAGAAAGGAATTTGAAGTTTGGTTTGGAGAGATTTGGAGAGATTTTAATTTTTGTTTTGTAGCCAAGGACTTTGTGCGGCTGTGGGCGGTGAAAAATTTAAAATCAATATTATTCTTATTCTTGAATCGTTTGCAGGCAACCTGCCTACACTCAAGAGAGCACTACATTTCAAACAAATCCATTGGTATCGTTACAACGTTTCGATCTTTATGACCATCATCAGGAATGAAGTGGACATGGAAAGAACAGCAGAATAAAAAAAGGAGGCAAGCAAGCAAAGCGCGGTACATAGTGACAGCGCGCGTAGAGAAGTGCAAAGCACGTCATGGCGGGTGAGACGTACCGCAGCCTCGCCACCAGGACAAAAGAACACAGTGAGCGGCACCGCGCTGGGTGAGCATTTCGCAGCCAAGCATGCATCTGAACCATTGCCATTGGGAGCAACGGCCTTCTCAGGTATCCGGGTTCTTGGGTCTGAGCGTGACCGCCCCAGGAGGAGGATCCGAGAGGCCATCAACATCAGGGAGCGATCCCCGAAATCAACAACAACAGTGGTTGGGACCTGCTATAACACCACCTGTGCGGCCTTATTGGCTTCTAGCATGCGTTCTGGGTGATACACTCGGCACATGTGTGTGGGCAATGCATGCCTTCACGTACCTTGGCTACCACCTTTTATGGAGTATGCTCTTCCACATTCTACCATGGTCTGCAATCATCTTTCTTGCTCAGCTACCTTTACTACTTGGCTTTAGCATCATGCATGGGATGTAGTTGTACTGACCGGTGCGCTTTGCCGGCATTGAATACAGCTGTTATTAATTGCGTGTGGCGCGGGGCTCTACACACCTCACTGGTGGTGTGAGACTAGAACTGGGCTTGTATCACTGCTGTAGCGCAGTATTTACTTTCCTCGCCGTTTGTGCTTGTGTTGTCATGTATATGTAGTAATGCACACCCGCCATGACGTGCTTTGCACTTCTCTACGCGCGCTGTCACTATGTACCGCGCTTTGCTTGCTTGCCTCCTTCTTTTATACTGCTGTTCTTTCCATGTCCACTTCATTCCTGATGATGGTCATAAAGACCGAAACGTTGTAACGATACCAATGGATTTGTGTGAGATGCAGTGCTCTCTTGAGTGTAGGCAGGTTGCCTGCAAACGATTCAAGTATAATGAAGCTGCGTGAAGCGTCCTTTAAAATTTTGAAATTATTATTATTGTAGAAAGGAAAAGGAAATAATTATTATAGATACGAGTTGAGAGAAACTCTCCATCACTGTAACCAGATACTATATACATTCAGTAAGTGCAACAACTAGGCACAAAACTGACAGAGTACTGAGACATTCTGCTGTCGGCTGTCGGTTAGCGCTACTCGTATTATTATTATTATTATTATTATTAATTTTCTTATTTTGTTAGGGAATTCCCAACAGGCAATGCTGCCTTTTTACTGGGAACCCTACTGGTTTACACTGGCATTGAGAGGAACATGCCCACCGGAGAGTTTTACTCGAAGCAGAGGTGCGTGTAATCCTGTCCCTATCAGGCATTGGGGTCAATAGAGTATGTACATTTTTTGCCTGATTTGAAATTTCTTTTTCACAAGCCCATTGGCTGGAGTTGCACTCTCTTGCGGGTTGTGTTCACCAGACCTTTTGGATCGAGCACTACCCCAACAGCAGTTCCTGCATGCCTGTGTTTTGTTTGTCTCTGTCTCTGACTTCCAGCCTCTCTGTCTGTCTGTCTCTTTCTTTCTTGCTCTCTCTCTCTCTCTCTCTCTCTCTCTCTCTCTCTCTCTCTCTCTCTCTCTCTCTCTGTCTCTCTCTCTGTCTCTCTCTCTCCTCAATGCCGAGCAAACGGGTGGCAGGTCATTTCTTTTTCAGTTGAGGTAGGTGTGCGTGGTTTCATCCCGGACTCTCTTCGGAGGGCTCTGAAAGCGCTTGGGTTTTCTAATCGAAGAATAAAATATATTTGTAATTTGTGCAGTAAGACGTCTCTGCGAAGCAGCTACATCATCTGGTTGCGACGTCAACAAAAACACTGGTCGGAAGATCCACTTTTCTGAGGTACTGTATGCGGGGCTCCGTTTATTGAGTTGCGCTGAAATGTATCCCTTTAGGCCACCTAGAATTAATTCTTTGTTTCGGGACACTTCACTCATCCGTACCAGGGTCGGTCGGTCGGGTTTATTTTATATTTTATTTTGGTTACTGCCATGTGCATACATAATGAAGTACATGTACATGACACAAGTACAACTGTGCATATCGAATATCCAAGCTTTTGTCCATCAAGCCAGTCGATCAAATTATTTGACTGCAGACGATCCAGCTCAGTCCCATCACTGCATCAGGTCCAGGTCTCCTCCAGGACCAGATCTTGGCCTCGCTGACAAACGAGCCTGACGAGCAGCTCCCACCAAAACTTCTGTCAAGGAGCAACACGATGGTGGAGCTGATGCTGTTTCAGGATGGTCCTAACCAATTGCGGATCGGGGATAAATGAAGACGACGTCGTCACGAAGCGCTGCATCATGTCAGTTGGCTGCTTCCGAGGTCGACGTCGATGTCTGGACTGCTGAAATTCGATCGTGATCCGCGGATCAGGAATGATCTGCACTAAAATTGTTTTCGACGCGAAAGGCCCTCCCGTCGTGTTCCGTCCAGGCGCGGTCCAGCACGAAAGCACACATGCACACGTAGGTCTACACGGTACCGCTTTCATGTTCAGAGCATGTATGATGTACATTTCTTGCATGCGCAATAAAAAAACATTTTGCAGTCAGGTAAAAAAAGACGGTCGGTCGGGTGACCCGAAACAACGAATTAATTACTGTTGAGATACCGAATTCAAATAAATCAATACCATACCATACCATACCAATTCTGGGTGGCCTTATCTTATTATTTCTTTTCTATAATTTCCCCATATGAGTTCCTATCAGTTGCTGTGAACACCTTGAGTGGAGAGCGCTTGTTCGAGCGTTGAACCGGGTTCTTAATTAATCCACCATACCCAGTTCGCAAGGCTGGGCGGGGTTGTGAACAGGCTTTCATTTCATCTTTTCTTATTATTAAGTATTATTTCTGCTTTTCATCTCATTACAAAAATTCTGCGCATTTTTTCTCCATCTGCGCATAAAATCTAGACTGACAACCTGCTTGTTAAATCATGCACCTGCTTTCAGGCGTAAAAACCCTGTTGTAGAGGTCCTCATTTGTTAGACTTACCTGTCTTTATAAATGTAACCTACTCTGTCTCTCTCTCTCTCTCTCTCTCTCTCTCTCTCTCTCTCTCTCTCTCTCTCTCTCTCTCTCTCTGTCTGTCTGTCTCTGTCTCTCTCTGTCTGTCTGTCTCTCTCTCTTTCTCTCTGTCTCTCTCTCTCTCTCTCTCTCTCTCTCTCTCTCTCTCTCTCTGTCTCTCTCTCTCCCTCTCTCTCTCTCTCTCTCTCTCCCCCTCTCTCTCTCTCTCTCTCTCTCTCTCTCTCTCTCTCTCTCTCTCTCTCTCTCTCTCTCTCTCTCTCTCTCTCTCTCTCTCTCTCTCTTTCCCCATCCTCTCTATTCTCTCTCGTAATGTTCTATACTTCTCCTATACAGGTAGACTCCCTCTTATTCAAAAACGGTATAATTCGAACATTCCGTGTAATTCGAACTTTTTCGTCGTACCGATCTTCTGCAAGTCACTTCAAGTCAAAATCGAATGCATAATTCGAAGTACGAAAAGTGTGCCGGTTGGATAATTCGAACCCAGTCTTCGTACAGAAGAGCTGTTTACAGTACATTGGCTATGTCCTTTGAACGCTTATTTCGAAGTGAGATTGAGTTGCTATCCTTGTAATTCGAAGTTCATTCTTTTCTCCTTCTCTAGCCAAGAGTAGCTAAAAAATCGATCGATGGTCCGCTGCAGGATCGACTATAGCGTTCAAGAAACCCACCTTCTCTCGAAATTTGATTCAAGCCCGTGCGAGGCAAATTGCAAAGGTTTGATTGAAGACGACTTCTTCCAGGTGGCTGACTCTCTTCACGGATCTCGATGGCCTTTCTTACCGCGCCAGCTCGTGCGCGGAGATGTTGGCGCACAACAACACTATTGTCGTAAATATAGTCTATGCCTTTGCTCCACTTCCGTTCTTCAGAACGACGTGCTGCTGTCCAACGGCCTTTCATGACACGGATTAGGCAGCGCAGTTCTTTTCCGTTGAAATTGTTTCAGGAAAGCTGCAGTGACTGACAACTTCTTCACTAGAAGATGAAGATAATGTCAGAATGATTTTGTGTCGATCCAGTGTTTTGATAATCCGTTGTACATGACCGCGTACCGGTACGACCACCTATGTTTCGTTGATGCAAATAAAAATGTGCAAACAATATTCGGCATGCGATTTCAAGCATTTTGATATACATATCAATGCATGGGGCTGCATTTGGATAATTAGAAGTTCCGGATAATTCGAAGTTAGGGCCTGGCAATTTGAGGTTCGAATTAAAGGGAGTCTACCTGTAATTGTGATTTCGGCTTTGTGTATGCATTGTGCTGCATTTGTGCATTTTTGTATTTGCAGAAACGATCAGCAATACAATATCACGGTGATGTAACAACGTTATGGAGCACGTGAATGCTCTCTGTGTGTTGCCAAGCAAGGAGAGGTTGGCACCAGCATCATCCCATCCATGGAGGAGTGTAGTCATCGCACACATTCAAGCCGAGACAACTACATCTGAGCAAAGATGGACTGGTCTTCACACCAATCATTCTGAATATGCTAGATCAGGACGACACAGACAAGACGACAGCGGGCATCGTAGACCAAAGTTCGGAAACCTATGGCTGTGCACTTTCCAGAAACGATTGGCATTGCGACAACGCGGTGGTATCATGAAGTTCCGGAGTGCGTGAATGCTTATGTGCATTTCATGAGGAGGCTTGCAGCAGCACTACCAGAGCCATTGAGGAGTGCAGTGACATCATACAGCTATTCCCGAGCAAAGGATGAAATAGTCTTCACACAGGTGGTTCGGAATAAGCTTAGGTCAGATGAAATGCAGCAAGCACAGCAGACGTTATGATCCGACACGAGGAGATGCCACACGGTCATGACGAGATTGGCACGCAGACCAATGGAAGTGCAGGTGAGCCACCATGGCAAGGGTTCTAAGAAGAGAAGTATGGTGATCTCTATAGGACATCACTACAGCCTAGGAGACACCAGCAGTGGTTCATGACTCGTCTTGTGCATTCTTATCAGCACAGTGTCGTCATCATGATTGGCACGAGCAGCGGCATCAGGCGACGCTGTGATAGCATCAGCATAACAGTAGCAGTGGAAACTGCAGCAACAGGCAGCACAGAGACGTAGTCAGCAGCAACAGCAGCAGTAGCAGCAACAATAACAGCAGCAACAACAATAGCAGCAGCAGAGGGTAACGCAGAAATGAGATCAGCAGCAGCAGTATACCCAGTAGCTGAAGAAGAAGCAGAAGCGTCAGCAGAGGGTAACGCAGAGATGAGATCAGCAGTCCTGTAGCAGTGGCAACAGCAGTGGCAGCAGACGTTTCGCCGTGACCAACAGCACCGAGAGCACCAGTACATCAACAAAAATCTTCAGCAATACTTTCATTGATTATAGGCTTCTCGCCACTGTTGATGCAATATTGCTCCTAAACCCATTCAGTGTTGAACCTAGCTCAGCATGTTTCCACTGCCACATCTACCAGCATCTGCAGTAGCTACAACACCCGGACACCGTCCACTAGTAAACTGGGAACTTACGGTACGTGCAAAGATTGCCCTGGCAGAAGATACATGTATGTGCGCATCGCTTCAGCCCTGCTGTTGCCTGAATTCATCACGCTAACTGACAATGAGCAACTGTGCCCTGCATAGCATCACTGGTGTTCAAGAGGAGCTACAACCACCGGTGAAGTAGCTGTGAGTTGCCGTGCGTCAATCGTGATCTCAACAAAGAAAGCGGTAAGAGAAGGTGCGTTTCAGAACTCAAGTTCCAGAGAATATGCTTGGTCTGCCTCGAGTGTAGTGCAAAGTACTCATTATTTGACTTATATTTTCGGATTAGAGTAACAATTCCTGCTGGAATAGTGCTCATCGTGTTTGGCACTGTGCTCTGGAACACAGTCCCCGGAGAATGCCGTTACACACAGCCCCTGCTTCTCTGCGCCCATCTTCCGCAGCATGGACAATGCGTACCATGCACCAGTCCTAACCCCAATGGTATTTTTCAGGGTCCGTCTCTCTGGTCGTTAATCCCGTTCTGTTACTGTCTGTTGCAAGATTGCAATGCAAGGTGTTCCGACACTACCGCAGTATATTCACGTACTGAGTACATCTATTGCCTCAATTGCCAAGTCCTAAAATGTGTCTGCAGATGGTTGCTTTCAGGCACAGCTGAAATTTCATATAACTATGCACTCCACCCTTTCGTTCAAGTTGTAATCTTACCTGACGATATTTCGCTACTCTAGCTCCATGCTTTCCCCACCTGCCACCATTGAGCACGGACATATCAACGTGATCAAATAACCAGCCGTTGTACCATTTACACGTATTGCATGCACCTATAAATTGTTTTATTTGTCCCCATAGTCAACCTTTTTGTTGTCCATCTTTCCATGGCATTGTGCTGAGTCTCTCTGAAAAAGAAAATAAATAATCGGCACTGGCCTAGAGGTACAGGTAAGTAGTATACTGGGTTGATGATGATGATGTCTGCTGCTGTGTTAGAGTGTGTGAGAATACAATGTCAGTTATCTGTGTTGTGTGCATGCAAAGCAGGACCAGACACTGGTTTGCTGGTTTAGTGGCTAATGCCTACTACAGGCTGTGGATGACAGTCACGTGCTGGTCGTCACCTTTTAGCACGTCGCCTATTCTTGTACTGATTGTCATGGGTGTGTGTGCATGGTGGCAGTGAGGCTCTGTTCTCTGTCTTGCTGTTATGCCAATCTTGGCATTCTGCTTTACTGACTAGCTTCCAGGTTTCCTGTGTGCAACTCTGTTGTGCATGGCTACTGTTTTCAACTCTGTTGTGCATGGCTACTGTTTTCCACCATCTTAACAGTGGCAGTATGCGCTCTCTCAGCTATGCCGTAATGCTGGTAGATCAGACTAGTCTGTGCAGCCATTGGCAATTCACAGCTGTGTATATGAATATCGTCTGATGATCGCGCAAGTGTGAAACTTGAGTGGCAGCAATAGACTTTGCTCCACGATATCTGTCAGGAAGCTCTTCTGTCCTTCTGGGCATTGAGCACTGTATATGAACAGTGGAGTAACCTTTGTCACAGCTATAATTCTATAATAATTATTGTTGCTCAATGAAATCCGGCCAAGCTACCGAATGGCGCACTGAGGGCTGTATGGCATGCACCCAATGCTACCTTTAGTCATGCAGTCTGATTTATTCGAGCAGCACTGTCGATAGATCCACTAACCACCTCTCTTTTCTCTTACAGCATTGAAGGCATTAGTGGCAGAAACATAACAGATTCTGCTGAAGTCAGAAAAACTATACCATCTGATCAACAGTGATGATAAGAACAGCCACGATGACTACAGCCATGAAGATAAGCAACAGCACTGCATGTCAAAAACAGAATATGTTTTGATACTGCATGAGGAAGGAGAAACAAGCCGGAACCTCATACAAAGAGTTCCATCAGCAAGCCGAGAAGAAAAATCTAAAATTCTGGCCATCCCAAACCCCGACCACCATCCCCTACTGGAATGATTACTTTTATAACCCATCCTAGCTCTGAACTTCACACCTGAAATGACTGTGGTCAACCACCTTCAGCCAATCAGAGTTCAGCAAGTGTTTCCTTGGCTTGCTGATTAGCCTATCATGGCTCTGAACTTCACACCTGAAATGACTGGTCAACTACCCTCAGCCAATCAGATTTAAGCTGTGTTTTCTTCTCGGCTTGCTGATAGCTGAACTCTTGCTGTTTCTGCTTTAGAAGGAGAAAATCTAAAATTGAGTGAAGTTTTAAAGTAGAACACTTGATTTTGCCTTCTTCTGGACAATTAGAAGAGAAATTTTGAAGAGCTTTCTTCTTGCCATCTTGTCCTGCAAAAACAAACAAAGAATAATAATTATAAGTCATCATTACAGTGGGTCCAATGTTATTAGGCATTTTGCCTGTTTTGATTTCCATTATAAATAAAGTATACGAACAAATAAATTACTTCAAAGCATACACAGTCTACAGGGAGGGTCAAGTGCATTGCGCTTGCATGTACTTTGAAGTAAAATGACCTGTATGATTGAGATACAGCCGAAGGGACAATACAATGGAAGACATGCCAGTACACACAACAATGGTGAGATGGTGACAAACACCTGATCACAGTGGTGAGTAGCACACAGGCGCGTACCCAGGAGAGGGGGGGGGGGGGGGGGGGAGGGGTTCCACAGGGTTCGGACAAACAAACCCCCCTTTCTGTCAGCCGACTGAACGATTTATTTCGTCTTCCGTCTTTTGTTGCCCTGCGCGTGGGCGTCGCGCCGTGTTGTCAACGAGTCGTCGGGTTGCAGATTCTACGACTACTTGACATCTCCATGCACTGTGCATGCGCTGAAACACGCGACGCGCGTGGCTATTTACTACAGCGGACGCCGCGTAACCCCCCCCCCCCCCCTTCCCACCGACCCTGTGTACGCCCCTGGCATACCTATAGTGGCTGTGCAAAAATATAATCGCGGCGGTGAGTTAGCTAGTGTGCAGGAACTTGGACTACTCGCAATCGTTATACTGAATTGGCTGGTCGTGTACTGCCGTTGACATGGGGAATCCCGTCGCACGTCTAGCGGCCCCAGGGCGCTGGCCATGCAGCCGTGGGTGAGCGGTACACATGCATTCTTGCGCTGAAGCGTGCTGGTCGCATCGGATCAACACACGCACTGTGTGCAACGTTCTGTGCGCGTTGAGGGCGCCGGCCCCGGTCATTCGACTGGATTTCCATGTCCACGACAGTATTAAACAGAATAAAAGCACACACTGTGTAATTGTGTATACATACCTATTCGTTGGGAACGCAAATCACAACCATAACTATGACTCCAAATTTCCATTATATTATACACAAAATCGCACAGACACCTACTCGCTTATAGCCATAAATACGCCGCGTGGGTCGCCCAGGGAAAGGGGAGAGGTTGAAAAGGAGCCGTGGACAGTCGACTCACTTGGTTATTAGTCAACATGGAGATAATTACCGTAAAATAGCTATGAACAAAAGTAAACTCGCGCTCATGTCAAACAACAAAGTAGTAAAAGGTTTCGAGATTCCACTGACAAACGTGACAAGAAAACGTTGTGGAACAAAACTTTCCTACTTTGTTGTTGGACGTGAGCGCGAGCTTAATTTTGTCCATAGCTATTTTACAATCGGTTATTGACCCACTCTGGGTGGGCTTGGACAGAGTCCCACCTACGGCAGTGGATGACGGCAAGGTGTTCGCCAGCACCAAGGTAACTGTTCCGCGATCCGACTGCGTTTGCCCTCGCCGCTAGTAGTGCGGGCAATCATTGATACTGTGTATCCTAGATCGGCTTCCTTAGGACCATAAACTACACAATAGTTACAGTGAGACCTGTCTAAGAATTACCGCTCAAGGGACCTTCAAAACGTGGTCTCTGTTACCAGGTGGTCTACGTATCCAGGGTCATTCGAGTGAACATAGCATCCCTTCGTCCTGGTAACAGTGGTCTTCTGGGACAGGTGGTCACCTTATCTGAGTAGTCGCCTTGACAGCTTTTACTGTACATGGCATTAAAAGCCTGAAAAGGTCCTTTGGTCACTAGGTATGCACAATTCAAACAGTATTATTAACCCTTTATTGGCCGATTAAAATACAAAAAAGCCCACGCAATCGCCAAACCTGTACCTAAATTGGACGTAACTTTAGTTTGCATTGGACAAATTCAACGATCTTGTTCATCCTGGAAAAGGCCTTGGCGAGAGGAGCGCAATTACACTTGACTCCACGGGATGCACTGGCCCAGCGCTGCAAGCCGGGGAAGGCCCACCAGCGCTGGTCCCACGCTCGAGATCTATCTCTATCCACCATTTCACTCCTGTTGCTCGTATGAAACTCAAATATTTTCGTAGAGACTCCCGGGAACCTGCTTTTGAAGTATTTAGTTGAATCAGTGTAGTCTTGTCAACAGGTGACGTAAGCAGGGAAAATCCCGGCCGTTGATCCTCGCATCGCGCTCTGAGCGCAAATTTCCCGGGACCAACATTATGAGTGCTATAGCTCAAGAACCGCTCTTTGTATTGCTTTGAAAATTGTTCAAGGCGACATCTGAGAGTTTTCTATTCGACCTACATATTTCGATCTCTCCGAAAGACCGAGATTTGACCAAGTTACGATAATTTCAAAATGCCTACCCCATCGAACATCGGTGTTCGATCACTGTATAGGCCAGCCAATAAAGGGTTAAGAGAATGAAAAGGTGGTATGCACAATTCATGTAGAAAGTTTACACCTGGTAGTCAACTAAATTGGCCGGTACAGTGCACCTTCAAGCAGCCGAGCCTAATGGCACACGTACGTACGAACACCCCCCCCCCCCCCCCACACACACACACAGGCGACCACACAGGCATGCTGACTTAGCACAACTCGCCTAACGTTTGAAGGCGTGCAGCACACATACCTTTCTTTGTCACATGCGCTGCAATGAGTCTGGCAGCAGGGTAGTGAGAGATTAGTGCTCCCTGGCAGCGGGACTGCTGTGCCTAGAAGAAGGACACCTCATTGCTGGGCAAGTTAACATACACGTGCGCACATACATACATATACACACACACGCACACCCGTGCACACACACACGCATGCACACACACACACACACACAGTCACAATTTAAAAGAACCTAAACACAGGCAGAAGAAAAGACCCCCCCCCCCCACACACATGCACGCACGAATGGGGCCGAAATGTGTTTTAGCCCTGGCAGACCGAAATTTGCATGGGCCGAAATTTGTAGACTGACAGTACACACATGCTCACGCAAGCACCCCCACACTTGTGGCGTGCGCGATCACTGGGGCGTGCAAACTGTCGGTCGCAGGTGTAGCAGGTGACGGGAGGGCGATGCCGGGCATCTACCGGTGCTGAGTACGCCGAGCGCCAGGTGGAACGCGACTCGCATTCAGCTCGCCATTCCCCCTCGAAGCCGCGAGAACGAACACACAAACACACACATATTCTGACGACGGTGGATAACCTCCCTCCACTCTGAGCGGTTCTGAGCAGTGTCGAGCCATTGCCGCAGGCCCTGCCCTGCCGCAGGCCGTTGTTGACGTTGATGTTGGACGTGAGGCCGCCACCCGCATTTTCAACTGCATGGACTCATGCAGTGACTTTGATGATGTTCAGCATTGTGGGCAGGACGTCGAGCTTCTGCGGGAGGGCGCAGAGCGCTAGCCTCGGGATCGAGTCCGATGCCTTCCTCAGGTCAACAAACTGAGCATAGAGTTGCCCATCATGCTCAATAGATTTCTCCACCAACTGGCGAGCAACATGGACCATATCCATACAGCCACGAGCCCTGTGGAAACCGCACTGTGATTCTGGAAGGACGGACTCGGCGATAGTCTGCAGTCGGTCCTGGATTATGAGGGCGAAGAGCTTGCCGACAACGTCCAACAAGCTGATTCCCCTCCAATTGTCGCACTGGTGTATGTACACACGCACGCACACACATGTACGAATGCACGCGCACACACATGAGCGCACACACACACACACACACACACACACACGCATGAACGAACACACACACGCGCGCACGCACACACACACGGTTTCGGTGCTTACCTGCTGTCAAGTACGACGGGAGGCAACAGAGTACATCGTATTCCCTCAGCAGCAGCCAGTCTGCCAGTCAAGCATCTGTAGTCTGAAGCATTGAAAAGATTGACAGGAACAGTCATCTCAGTAAACAGTCAGACCTCGTTTAACCGCACACATCCGTTTTCCTCACATATATCCGGATAAGCAAGGGAACTGGATAATCGTACACACATACTGTATGTATGTATGTATTGTAGGGCTTTTACACGGCCGCTTGTTGGGAGACTTATCCCCTCTCTCCTGACTCACTTGTGAGGTCTGCATTCGACACTGAGGATATGTGGGCGAAGTGGCAGCCCGTCGATGCGAATGTATTTTCTTGATGTGTTCCTAAACACGTCGGGTGATGCGGTCACGACTCCGGCTAACTTTACCTGTTTTAAACCCGGCAACAGGTAAGTACAATGTGTAATGAATTCATGACAGCATGTCCTCCCAGCCATATAACATGCTCCCAATTCGTTTTACCCATACAAGGGGCTTGACTATCGAAAACAAACTACAGCCAGTGCACCCACAGGGACCGAAAGTTCGTACTACACGCTGGTTTTGTTCAACTCATGCTTGAAATTAGTTCGTCTTCACCAAAGTTCGCCGTACAGGAGTTCGTCGTAAACGAACAATTTTGACTTGATATTATGCCTGGCCAACCATAGGATTGGCCCTACTTCGTACTAGTGGAAAGTTCGTCTTACCAGCGTTCGTAACGAGGTTTGACTGTACATTGACCGGAGCAGATACACACACACACACACACACACACACACACACACACACACACACACACACACACACACACACACACACCCCTTTCTCGGATTTACGAATCACATCCACTCGCTCGCTGAGGGAGAGACAGCGACGCTTCTTGCTGGAGCATGTAGCCATGTTCCATCTCATGCGAAAGCCGACTACACTCCAACGAGGCTGCCGTGAACGTCGCTGTTCTGTTTTGTAGCCTACAGGAAGGTTGTTTCACTACAACTGCGTGCGTACAAGTACATGTGTACGAAGTCTACGGTAAGTGTGGTGTGCATACCTACGACGACCATGCCCGTATATGCGTATGCGACACGGCAGTAGATCGACACTGCCTGGATTTGAGAGCTACACTACAGCGCAGCCTCGGTACAGGCCAGGGCCAGTCGATCGCACTTGCAAGACAGAGCATTTTCACACATTGCAGTTGACAGCGCACTGGCAAGTACAGTTTCGCACCTGGCTGAACCTGGGGCGCGGTCGCTTACAGCAGATTTGAATGCAGCCACCGTGCATGAAATCGCGGCCGCTGGTCGCGCCCAGCAAATGGTCGCTCTGGACAGATCAGTTTGTATGTGAAACCGTTGGTGCACGGAAAATCGGTCGCTAACGGTAGATGGTCGCCTACAGCAGAGGTCGCTAACGGCAGATTTGACTGTACAATATCCCGAGTTACTGACGGTCGCAGTGCTTTGTTAATGTGGTGACCGCCAAACGCGCCAGAATGATAGGCCTGCCGATCGATCTTGTGCTTCACCAAAACTGGCTCAAGGGATGAAGAGCAAGGACCATTCTTGACCTTAGCACTCACAAGCTGCTCCTCTAAATGAGCGATGCGACCGCTGATCTCATTCAAGTGCTGCTGCTGCTGCTGTTGTGTTGCCCAGTGCTGCTGTAACTGAGCTGCAAACGCTGCATGTTGTGCTTCTGCCGTATGATCTGCTTGCACCGCTTGTGCTGCATTCAGCAATGCCCTTTGCAGCTGCGTCTGTGCGACATAAAGCTGCTATTACTGTTGTGCATTCTCTGATAGCAGTGCCCATAGCTGCTGCTGTTTCTCGGCTACTTCCTTGAATGTTGCGCTTGATGATTCTGTGTTGATCGATCTTGCCAGCATGAGGTCATGATGGCTTCTGCATCTCTGATCATAGCCTCAAAGAGCAGAGGAAAAATACCAAGATCAAGGTGCAGTATTTAAATGCACACATCGCGTATGTCTATCGGGAGGATTTGGGGTCTGGTGACATTGTTGTACTGTTTGGCATTTTGAAGTCTGGACCCAGATGCCACAAACCGACCATGGTCTTCGCTCAAAGTGGCAAGGGTTCTGTCAGGGAAGGGAGTGTCATGTGCCTTCTGCATGTCTTTCTTGGTGGTCAGACAGAACAGACAGGGTCTGACATCACTTGCTCCTGACAGCCCATACAACTTCATCATGAAGTCGTAATCTCCGAAGAGGCACTCTTTGATGGTCCTACTCTTCCAGGTCAATCCATGAAGGTTGACAATTTGCTCAGCGTATGGCTGAAACATCGTTGCCAAATTGGAGGGCGAATCCTTTCCAGCAAAGATCAAGAAGGGAACAGTGTTGCTCAGGGAGTTGGGGTGCAAGAGACGTTCACGAACTGGAAGCAAAGCTTAAACGAATGACCGCCATGGTCTCCTCCAATTTTCACATCTTCTGGCAGTGTCCCGTTCCACAGCAACGTGCCCCCAGTCTCGTTCCGCCCAACGAAGTGCAGAATGAGTTGCACGAGGTCCTCGAAGCCCACAACCGGACTCATCACGACGATGTCAGTGCTATTAAGAACAGGAACTTCTTCAGCGACGAGGGGGAACGGGAGCTCTTCCAATAACTGCTTCTGCATTTCCCGTTCCGACTTTAGTGGCAGACTGCACAGCTTGGGATAGCGGCGAAGCTTTTGCAAGCCATTCCAAGGGAGCTGGAGGTCAGCTTTGATGGTAAGTCTAATCCCCTTGGTCAAGCCTTCTGGGAGCAAGCCGGCCTCTCGCAGAAGATCCTCGCGTCGTGCCGTATGCAACGATTGCAGTGCGTGAATGCTCTGTACATCCTTCCCTTTCGCTCCCGCACATGCTGCTTCCTGGATGGTACTGAGAAGGCTTCCCTTCTCCTCAGAGTGGCAGAGGAGGCATCTGCAGATGACACCCTGGCAACAGGAACTTTGTGCCGCATGGAGTTACTGCCTCGTGTACGCTGTTCAACGCGACCATCATCGGATCGAGCTTCGTTAAGCTTCGTGAGGAGCTTCGACCCGACATCGCCGTGAGAGCACTGGGCAGTGCGCCCAGGACACTATCAACTGTGCTGGCGACAAATATCGTTTGGGCGGCGGGTTCTTGCCGAAGGCACAATCCGCTACATGCTGCGCCAATGTTCCGAGGGGTACTCTTGCTGGGCAGCCCTCAAACGCTAACTCACCAACATTGTCACAAGACACAACAAGCTCAGGTAGTGTGCTGCCAGCAAATGCGTGTGATTGTTTTTAAAAGTTGACAATAACGCCATACGGCTACTTCCTCCGCGTCATCGAAATTGTCGCAGTTTGACTAGTGACTTGTCACTTGTTACTGACAACTCCATAAGCTAAGCCATTCAGAACATATTACACAGAATGATAGTCTGAAGCCTAGAGTAACGTTCCAGGACAGTTGGACTGAGAGTTTTCATGCAGAGATGAAGTCCTCGTCGTCGCTGATGTCAATGGACGCAAAAATATCGTTCCGAAATATTTCAAGGAAGGTTGAAAGTTGGTCGCGCCTCATCTCAAACGCTTTGACTTTCTCCACAGGACAAGAGCTGCTATGCTTGTGGTCTGCTTGCTCTGGATGATTTCTACTTCACCACCAACGAAGCCTAGTAAGAATACACGATCAGTGCGAGGTCGGTTGATTACCGTCGGCGGAATCACCTCGATCTTGAAATGAACTTTTTTTAGCCGTGGCATGCCCATTTATTTTAGCTGTGTGGTCACAGCTCATGCAGGTAAGTGTACTATCACGTCCAGCGCGCCCTCTTTTTCAGCATCACTGCCCGGCCCTGATTCACTGGTATACCATTGTCGTGCTTACCACCAGTGATGGCACGGTGTGCTGGAACGCTGAAGAGCGACACTGGGAGATATCGTGGAAGTGGTCAAGCAAAAATGAGCCTGAGGGTTTCATTGGCTCCGGTGTGGCTCAGTATTCGCGGAGCGGTCTGTCGGAATCGCAAGAGAATACCTTCTGTGATGAAGTAGACGGATGGATTGAGAAGGGGTGGCTCGTACCTCATGATCCAGCGGTCCACGGAGAACCGGCTGCAGTACTTCCCCTGCTAGCAGTCAAACAAGAGCACAAGTTGACGACGCCTGTGAGACCGTGTTTGGACTACACTGCTTTGAACAAAGAGCTGGTATCCAACCCTGGTGCTAAAGCACCTGCGTGCCAAGAGAAGCTGCGGCAGTGGCGCGGTGCAGGAGATCCCGATTCATATGCTCTGATTGATATACGGAAGGCATATTTGCAAGTCCGTGTGTGCCCTGACCTATGGCGCTACCAGGTGGTGAAGTGGAAAGGTCAGACGTATGTCCTAACAAGAATGGGCTTTGGTCTGTCAGTAGCACCTAAGCTGATGGATTTGATTGTTCGGTACTCAACTCGCCAGTTTCCGGCTGTCGACAACTATATCGACGATCTATATGTACCCAAGGAGCAGACGGATGCCGTCGTCAAGCAGCTGGCAGAGTATGGACTCCCGACAAAGCCGGCGGAAGACCCGGCGACCGCGCGCGTTCTTGGCCTGCAGTTGAGGAAGGATGACAGCGGTGAGGTCAAGTGGGCTAGGCGAGATGGGCCCCGAACCGCGTTGCCGGACGTGTTGACACGTCGTGCAGTGTACAAGTGGTGTGGAGCATTGGTGGGCCACTACCCAGTTGCGAGCTGGCTTCGAGTGCACTGTAGCTGGTTGAAGCGTCTAACTAGCCTTCTCGGCTTGAAGTATGACGATCCGTTGCCTGACCAGCTCAAGAAGTTTTGCATTGATTTAGCCCAGCGCCTCAGCAGCGATGACCCAGTCGGCGGTGTGTGGCAAGGTCCCGGAAGTGCAGAGGATCCATGCAAAGTCTGGTGCGATGCTTCTGATATCGCGTATGGCGCGGCCTTGGAGTTCAATGGCTGTATCATCGAGGATTGCAGTTGGCTGAGAAAGATGGACGACAAGCGCCACATCAACTTGTCTGAACTGGATGCAGCTGCTGAGGGACTCAACCTCGCAGTCCAGTGGGGAGCGCGGCGAATCCAGCTGATGACCGACTCCAAAACCGTTGCTAGTTGGATCCAACAGCTTCTGACCGACTCCAAGCGCGTGAAGACCAGTGGGTTGCATAGCGTGCTTATCCAACGTCGTCTGCAGGTTATCGAAGAGACCGTGGCACAATTGGGTCTGGAAGTGGAAGTCATCTGGGTTCCGACAGCTGACAACAAGGCCGACCGGCTAACTCGCGTTCCTCAGAAGTGGACGCACTATGCTAAGACCCTGCTGAAAGATGATGTAGCTGCCATGGCCCTGACGGTGATTGGACCTGTGACTTTGGAGCAAGTCAGTGTTGCGCAACAGCAGTGCGCTGATGTCCGTCAAGCCATTGCCCAAGTGGAGAAGGGGGAGCCTGTGACGGTGGAGTGTTACAAGAAGATCGGCGGACAGCTTCTGGTTGACAAAGGCATGTTGTACCGGAGTGTGAAGCTGCCTGTGGAAGGTGGCGTTGCTGTGCCAGTGATACCAGAGTCGCTACAAGGTCAGCTTGTCAGTGCTGTGCACACCAACTCTGGTCATGCCAACTGGCAGACTATGCATGACATGCTGAGAGCTGAGTGCTATTTCCCGTCGATGTCGACAGCTTGCCAAGATTATGTGCGCCGATGCCAGGCCTGTGTCCGAGCAAGCACGAAGCGAGGTCCTGTTGGAGAGCCTGTTCGCCCGGACATCCCAGGAAAGCCTTGGAGTGAGATAGTCATTGACACCGTGGAGCTCGGTATCGATCGCTCAGGGCGGTATCACTGTGTGCTAGTCATTGTCGACGCTTTTACGAAGTGGGCAGATGCTATACCGCTACCTCGTCATGATGCCAAGTCAGTCGCTGAAGCTGTGACCAAGGTTTGCCTGCAGTTTGGCGCGCCTGAAGTCGTAAGGATGGATAACGGAACGGAGTTTGCGAATGCTGTTGTGAGTTCGCTGTTTCGCGTCTTTGGAACTAAGGTGCGCACTGGAGCAGCTTACCACCCGCAGTCACAGGGATCAGCAGAGCGGATGAACCGTACGCTCTTGACGATGATACGGAAGGTGCTTGACCGGTCATCTGATTGGAAGGACGACCTAGAAGTGCTGCTGTTTTACTACCGTACGCGGCCACACTCTGCCACCGGTATTAGCCCTATGGAAGCCATGTTTGGCTGGTTGCCACGTCATCTCATTGTGGAGAAGGATACTGCGGCTGAGTCTCTAAGTGCGTGGGTGACCAAGCTTGCGAACAGGGCTAGCCAGATACGCGACTTGGTGGAAGAGGAGCTGTCACGGCCTGACGCATGCAGCCCCGAGGCCGAGAACCCGTACAGCCGTGGAGACCGTGTGATGATGCTACGCCCACAGCGCCAGCAGAAGAGGCTCCCGCCATACGAGGATGGATGGGTCGTCACTGAGACTGTGACCCCTGTCACCGTGAGAATTCAGAGAGATGCAGGAGGCTTGCTGCAAATGAAGACGGTCAACGTGTCACTTATCAAGCCTGATGTCTCGGACCCGACAGATGGTGTGAGTGCCGATGATACAACAGAAGACCAGCCAGTAGAGCCTGAGGAAGTAATGCGTCTTCGACCCCGTGATGGCCTGAATGCCCCGGCTAGGTTCCGCCAGTAATGCCAACTGGTGGGAACGTGTAATCGAACTATGACTCTGTCTTGTGTAGTTGACATTACTTCTTACCTCTTGTTGCCTGTCATGTGATTCATGTGCATGATTCATCCGGTGGATGCGGCTTGCTGTGGTACGCATGCATGCTCCAGTTCCTTTCTGATACACGCTGCTCTCAGCTCTTTTTACAGGAGTTCTGGGGTGTTCCGATGGCGATGGTTTTGTGAACAAAGTTCTCTCTCTTGTTGTACTGTCGTATGTATTAGCACAAACAATAACCTTCCAGTTAGTATAATTACTTGTCCAGACCTGTGTGGTGTTTTGGCCGTGGTATGCCTGAGACCGGTTGTGGGGGTAATTTTCTAACACCATGGTACGGCACCTGCGCGTGCATCACTAGCACTACATGTAGAGTCTACACGGCTCTTGCAGGTACAATCATGTACTGAGTGTCTCGGCCAGAGCGACAAATTTTATCGCTGTTGCAGGCATTTAGTTTGCTGACCCCTCGATGTTTCTCCAAGCGCTGCCACTTGTTCCACGAAGTCATTCTCACCCCAGCTAAGGTAAAACAGTGATGAGGCTTGAGTGAATGGCCATAAGCACGAGAAATGTGCAGGCTGCAACGCCTGACTGATCTCAGCGAGTCGAAATTACCATCGCAGCGACATCAGCGAAGAAATTGCGTCTAGTTCAAAAATTCCAGCTTCCAATAACAGAAAATAGAACTTTGCCGTCACCCTATACTGATGACCATTGCCTATATCCGATTCCTTACCTGTGGTACGAGTGCTGGTGAGTAAATACCCCGTTTTATATCAAAAGTCAAACTGCGACAATTTCGATGACGCGGAGGAAGTACAAGAAAAGCAAACAGTGCTGGCTTTCAGCCAACCCACAACGCACGAAACGCAGAACAATTTGCTGCAGCACGGCAACTCCACAGCACGATTCACGACAAGGCCGCAAATAGGGCAGACCAACGAACTGGGTACAAACGTGAATCTGTCTGGCAACAGAGGCAATCCACACGCATGGCTTCAAGTACGTAATGAGGAGAGCATTGACGGGTCCACATCGATACCATGGGTGGGTGAGGGTTGAGTAGGCCGTGGCGCCGCACACACGCCGTGAAGGGATTTCGCTTTCTTTTGTCCTCCACCCTTTCTGGCCGCAGCAATAGCCGTGCATGTGCTGCACTTCGTGTCTGTATGTGCACACCATTGGTGCAAAGCTGGCAGTTTCAGACCACAACCATCACTACAGTCCATTTCAAAACTATAGACGCGTAGGGTTTTTGAAATATTTCAAATTTGGCTGGAACTTTTTGAGAAGAGTTTTCGGAATATTGCTCAGAACCGCTCCACAATTACTCTCATATAGTTTCTAAACAATTGGATAACAGACGCCCAATTTTGAAAAATTTATGCACAAAGTGATCACAGATTTTATGTGGTATAGATGCTGGCATAACGGTTTTTGCCTAGGTACGCGTCTATAGTTTTGAAATGGACTGTAATAGCAATAGCACCACTTCCTTCTGTCTTCATGACAGACATCATGCTATCAAAACACGCCTTGCAAAAAATGACTTGGTTGTACATCCTCCTTATCTTCTTCCACTTTCACACCTAAACGCACGTGTAGCATGGCTACTTTATGACACGTAATTTGTATACACATAAATAGTACACCGTAGGAATGCATGGATAGCAGTGCGCATACTCGCACTGCCTGGTCTTCTTCTTCTCCTTGTGAGACAATGAACGAATATTGATAACTACTTACGTAACTACAAGTATGATTGTGCTTTGAGTGCTGAGAGTATACGAGTTACAATGGTGGCAGCGGTGGGATTCGAACCCACGCCATCGAAATGACTGGAGGTATACGAGTTACACACGGAATATTTCCAGGGAGTTATCCTTGACATTATAGGTTACGGCACTCCAAGATTTGTTGCCCTTACGGTGGGTTGGTAATTCACAGCCACCCAAACGACACAGGGAATGCAAATGCTCCACATGAAACGCATAGTCATGATCAGGTTCATCGTAACACTCCACACAACCTAAGCATAACCTAAGCACACAAATTTGCAACTTTTGAAAACAAGCACAATGTACCTTCGCGTAAGTTGCCGAGAACATGGATCTGCCCCTCAGAACACGAAGAACCTTTCTCAGCGTGGAAACGAAAGATTGTCCTACCTGGAAAAACCTCCCAAGGTTATGGCATTTGCTCCAGTGGGGTATACCAGGCGTCTCCAACTCCACTTCGAATCGTTACCAAAGTCTCACTACGTAGCAGCGTTCAACAAGGAAGTCAGCAAAGAAACAGTTCGGCCGGGAAAGGAACAGTTTTTTTCCGGCTCGGTTCCTGCATAGTCCCTACACTACCGCATACATAGAGCTACTTGGTGTGATTCTCGTTGTTCTGTGCAGCTCGGAAGCCTGGGCCTCGATATCTGCATAAGTTGACTGTCGTGTCAAGTATTTCGGGAATTTTTTTAATTTGAGTGCTGGGTTTCCCCGCAATCGCGACTACTGAGCCTGTACTCATACCCACGCTGCTGTGCACTAGTTCACGCGACTGTGAGACAGCCGTGACCTTGGCATGTACATGCACCATGCAAGACTGGTGTATGCCCCCCCCCCCCCCCCCACACACACACACTCCCGCACGGCCGTCGGGTAGCATTCAAACAGACGGAAAAGTCTGCGGCGGCACTATCTTCTCCACTTCCACTCGTGTCATTATGTGAATGGAAAGGTATAGTGCTGCTCCATGAAATCCACCTTAGTGAGACCAGTTTGCACCCTGCACACATGAAAATACCAGGTTTTCCAGACTTGGACTTCATGGCACCCGGGGTATACTTGCCTTACGTGATTGGATTTCGTTGAGCAGAACTGTACTGTAGATGATCCGGCTTCAAGTCTTTCATTGCATGGCTTTCTGCTCGCTTGATAGACTTGGAAATGATGGTGGGTCGTGACACGCACTGGCGCGCACGAACGCACGCCCACACCAGTATTCACACACACGCACGCACACGCCCTCACATATACACACACACACACGCGCGCACACACACACACGCGCGCGCACACACACACACACACACGGTATTGTGACTTACCGGCGGTCAAGTATGCACGGAGGCAACAGGGTACGCCGTATTCCTTCAGCAGCAGCCAGCCGTGCAGGAATCTGCAGTTTGAGCCATTGAAAAGGGTTGACAAGAATAGTAATATCATCAGATAGTATCAAGAGTCCATAAACCTCTGTACATGGGGGTCCGCGCGGCGGAATTCCAACATAACGTCCAACATGACGTACACGTCGTTGCGCTCGTACTAATCCCTGGTTCCAAGCACTGCAGAATGCGGAGTTTTGTCCCCTGTGTGCCTCAGTGGCATGCCAGCCATTGGCGCGCCTGGTTGTGATGAAGCCGAGACCCAAGGTCGGCAGAGCATCCCAGACCACGCCACCACTCCCCTTATTCATGGCTCACACGTGACGGGTTTACGTGGCTCTGGTAGAAAAAAATGACATAATGTTGGACTTCCACCGCGCAGTGGGCCTACAGCAGCCACAGCCCAGTTGCACACTCTTGGACTTATGGACTCTTGATAGCATCATACCCAGACATGGTGAGAAGTGCTACTCGTGTAACATTTGTGTCGCTTCTTCCAATGATCATAATTATGGGAGAAGAGAATGTTGTGTAATAGGATACACACGTTTCCCTTAGCAATGAGAGCCACCCACATAGAAGAGCGCATGCTCCAGTGGATGTCTAGTCTTGAGTTGTTGTTGTCCTGTTCTCCTTCTCATTCTTATCTACACTCAAGGCTAGAAAGCCCCTGTGTTCTGATGCGAGGGGACTTCGTTTAGCCGGGAGCTTAGAGTTGAATGAATAAAAGAATTTTGAGTAAAGTGTAGAAAAGAAGCGTTTTGGAGACTATTATGGTAATCAAGAGTACTAACAGTGTGGTAACTCTGCTTTATTACAATACTTCCTCCAAAAGTATTGTAATAAAGCAAAAGCAAAACTTCGTCGCTTTTTTGTGTTCTTGTCATGATCTTTCTGTAGGCATTATTAGACAAACATGTCAGTGATCTATCCCCTGCATAGGGTACCCACAGTGTCGTCCATTGTTCTGACAGGCGTTTGAACCACCGAAAACTTCGAAAAGCGTGGAGTCCTTGAGAAAATCGGCGAACCATAACCGTTTCTTGACAGGATGACACCAGAACACAACAAACGGGGCATGAAACAAAAGTGCGAAAATGAGAAACAGTTTGAAAGACTGCGTGGCGCGAAGAAAGGCCCAGAATTCATGCAGAAGGCGGCCAGCCACTGCTGTACCAGCACGATGGTACGCGTCCTCACACAGCCAAAATAAATCAATGCACGTGTGTTTGCGGCGCAGGGGAAAGCAAAAGGGTTGATCATTCAGATTGTTGTTCAGCCTGCGCAAAGTCCCAATCTCAACGTAGACGACTTGGCGTTCTTCCACAGCCTGCAGACAGACGTATCACTCGTGGCGAAGGAAAAAAGAAAGGAGCTTCTGCAGGCTGTGGAAACGTGCTGGGATGAGTACCCCGATGCCAAGATGAGGAGCATTTGGTTGTGTCCGCATGGCTCTTTCCATGGCATTCTGGAGAGTCTGAGCGGCAGAGACAACAACTACCAGCGCAGCCGTGAAGGTCGTCAATCTCACAGTTCGAGCAAAGAACTTGGCGATCTCCACAATCAAATCGTGTCTCAGCAACTTGTAAAGGCTGCAAGACAATAGCTGACAGTGCTGGAGGCGAAAGTCAGTGAGGATGCCGACTCGATATCATCAAGGAGTGAGTCGTCATCAAATTCAGACGAAGAATGAAGGACTGCTTTGAAACGAGCTGTGTGAAATCTGTAAATAACTATCTCTCATATGCTGCTTTGTTTTCCACTTTCCAAAGCGTTTTGGTAGCCATGGAATGCTTTGGACTGAACTGTTAAAATGCAACGAAGTTTTGCTTAGCAGAGGAGGTAGTAACAAACATGCGAGAGCAACGTGAATGTGGAATGTACATGTAAAAAGAAGAAGTGTTCAGTACGGTTTTTTCTGGATAGGCGAGGGAACCGGATAATCGAACCCACATACTGTATGTATGCATGACATATGTTGTAAATCGGTAACCAACGATTTTCTTCCGGATGGCGAGGGATGTGGATAAAAGAGGACCGGGTAAGTGAAGTCTGACTGTGTAGGGAACAGAAAGAGGTGCGAAAAACGAAATAGAGAGCAAAGCGTTGTCCAGTCTCGTCGGGTCAGATGAAAAAACCTATTACTACAATGAATGTACGGACGAAATGAAGACAGCAACAAGGAACAACAGTATGTCGTTGCACAATGGGTTTATTCAACAATGGTTGCCACTATTTTCCTTCCCTGCAGAGCAATGCCAAATTCTCATCACGGCTGCATGGAGTCAGGAACGGTAGAACAATCGCAAGTGATAATGGATTCACACGCAAAACCTGTTGTGCATGCAATTTTTCTCGTGTAAACAGGCCCTGCGGAGTGGGGGGGGGGGGGGGTGCCCCCTCCCCACGATCCACTTTGACTAGAATTCTCAATGTGTTTCCAATAGATAGAAGACCTGGGCAACCTGTAATCAGACCTTAGGGTCTGTTGGGAATGCCCAAGTTAATACAATACAAAAGCCTGAAACAATGATATTTTGCAAGCGCTGCCTACTAGACTTTTTTTCTTCGGACTTTTCCTTCAGTATGTGACGAACGGAAAGGCAGTAGGAACGTGAACCGGCATTTTTGATCCAAATTTAATCATTCACACAAATTTACCACTGCCTTCGTGTACATTTTTGAAAATAGAGTAGGTGCTGGACTCGCAGTCACCCACCTGAAGTCAACCCCGTGCATTAGGCCTTGGCGGATAATGCTCAAAAAGGTAACAGATTCTGCTCGAAAAGCAGTGAAATTGGCAGAACCATACAAACCGTATAGCGGGCAATTCCTCGAATTCTGCTCCATTTCTTTATCCACATACCAAACATGCATGAAACTTACCAGAAAAAGTACCGATTCTGCCAATTTTTCTGCCGGCATTATCCGCCAAGGCCTACCGTGCACGTGTCATGTCGGCAGGTGAAAACAGGGGGGGGGGGGGCTTATTTTTCTCATGTAAGGCCACACGTTTTTTATTTCCATGTTTCTCGTCACCCGAAAATCTAAAATCGTATGCGATGGGTGGAAAAATGACCGAAAAATTATAAAAGTTTACAAGATCTTTGGTCATACTGAAATCGACCAGTACACCGCGTAAAATAGCATCCAAAGTTAGCAACTAGTAGACCTGCGTGGTAGGAGCTTCTGTGCACGTGCAGCTAGATTGCTCAACAAAAACTGCCGGCCTCGCATCATCATGGCCAGGTGTCGCGCAGGCCAGGCCAGGGTGCATATGTGCATGTGCTGGTCCCCACAGTGCAGCACTTTTTTTCTTTCTTTCTTCCAGACTCCTGAATCATATGCGCGCGGTTGACGCGAAACATAGAAATAAAAACGTGTGACCCTAAACTGCCTCCTCCTCACGAGCTACTTGACTAGAATCCTGAACGTGTTTCCAATAGATAGAAGACCTTGGCACCCTGTAATAAGGCATTAGGGTCGGTTGGGAATGCTCTAGTTAATACAATCCAAAACCTGAAACAATGATACCGGTATTCTTTTGCAAGCACTGCCTACTAGACTTTCAAACAGCTCTAAAAAAAAAAGGTTCGTATGGCTCACCTGCATTCGGGTCATTCTGATCTTTCGCCTTGAGAGATACGCGCTCCAAAGTTCAGATCCGGCTAGGCCACCGGCGAATAGAATAGGGACATAGTCACTCGCCTGGGGCGCTCCATGAAGTTTGGCCGAAACCACCAAAGAAGTGCTCAGGGAGGCAGGCATGTTTCAATGGTAGGTGGCGAAAAGTCTTGACGCACTTCGAGTCGTTGCCGACAGGAGACTCGTCAGGTTGACCGCCGCTGTCTTCGTGCAGTGTATCGAATGCCATACCAGAGAGCGAGATACGCTGCCAAACTAGTGACGGGAAAGCCTTTTCACTCCTGTCTCCAACTATTCTTATGGACGGCAGTGGAAAATACCGACTGTCGGTCTTGTTGGGTCAACTGTCAACCTGCTTTTTTTCTCCAGAAATAAAAACATTCCAACAAATACAACGACTACGGAACGCGAGCAGAATATTTGGAAGTAACTCGTTTGTGCTCCGGCCATGGCCAGGTTCTTCTGGTCCTCTAACTCGAGCACATCCCGAGTACACAGACGTCTTTCACCAGAGTACTTAGTATCTAGTTTACCAGACTGGCAGGAGAGCTGTCCTTGTCACTTGGCTTCTGCAAACTTTGAAAAGACTGCAGAACGGAACTGTGGTATGCTGCGAGTTCGAAGCGCGTAAAACAACAGTGCAACTAGTGTTGAAGAAATCTTGCACCTGTGAACCAGGTGATGGTGAACTGTGCATGTGTGGAGTAGAGTGTTGGCAGCAGCAAGCAAGCACTTGAAGCAGGGAGCACAGTTAGTAGATCTACTCCCTGGTAACGCGGTTGGCACTGGCAGTGTTGCACGTTTTTGGATGGCGATTTTGGATGCACTTGTGTTACCATGGTTACGGTTTAGGTCCAGCATATCGATTTCAGCGCGAGTGGACCGTATGCGTGTTAAAACAAAATGGCGTCACGATTTATTGAAAGTGGTATAGTTGGTGGTACGAATGTTCAAACGCATTTGAACTTCATACTGTTCGTCTTCTTTTTGACATGCTCTCTTTCCATCGTCCTTAGCTTTTGTTTGTTGAGAGCTGTTTTGGCTTTCTCCTATACCTCTGGGGGATGCCAAGTGATGGTTTTGAGAGGCTGGTGATGGCTGTGAGCGAGAGTTTGCCGATCGGCGTCGTCCTCGCTATAGCGATGAAAATACTAGTTACTGCGCATCTGGCAGATATCACAACACGTCGGAGCGTCCAGGAGCAAAGGAATCTTGGTTTTTCACTGGAATCTAGTTCCTCCAGCATCGTGTAGCCCACCGTCGGTGAATGGCCGTCCAGAAAGGTCGAACCTGGTCTTCTGCAGCATCTCGCAGTCCTGCGAGGCACACTGAATACGCCTGTCATGTATTCTACAAATAAAAATCACGAAGTAGTGGACTTTATAGTGATGAGTCTATCCTGTATGCTGCAAAAGACGCAGGAAATGTGACTGGTGTCCGTACACTGGACGCCAATATCATCCCAGTCTTCTCCTGCAGGATCTGTTTGACATTGATTGACATACCGGTATGCAGTGGGTCGACATTGGCCTGGTTTGGCAGCTATCTGCCTGGGTGGATGTAGCAGGTTTGCATTGGCGCGTCGTCCAGTCCGACATTTTCTTGTAACTGTGGAGTACCGGCAGGGTTTGAGAGGTTGCTCGTGCTGTGAACACATCTCTACTGCCTGTCTCATCCTGGAAGTGCCGTCTCGCCGCTTCCTTGCTCTACAGTCACGCCGTTATTTCGCTTTGTTTCGTGGTGCAGCTCAAAACCTGCCCAAACAACTGTGAGCTCGCAACATGGTATGGACAAATTGCACCACTCATGCTGGCTAACTAAAACCGGGATAGTCGAGTAAGCGAGTTCACTCCCTGGGCCATGGCAAGATCTGTTCAGCGCGGGATATTCCAACCTCCAAGTGCATAGTCACCGACCGATCCATGCGATGGTGGTTGACCTACAAAGAGCCAAGGTCTACGTGTACTACTAGTGGATGCTGTCTACATGCAGTCAACAAAATCAAAGTACCTCAGTATGCCCCAGAACAGGGCATGTGCATCTATAGCATGACACAACAGGGGTTCTGGTGGCACCTGTCAAACAAGCAGTAGCGACTAGTGCCAGCTACCTATTGGAGGCTAGCCGCTACAGTCTGTCACTGGAGATAATTATTATGTTCACTGTTTAGACTGAGCACAATCAATGATGCCCAATCAATCTGCCCAATGTGTGTTCTGTTCCACCTAATTATAACGTCCCATTCCATCAACCCTACTACATGCACATGTCGTCACTCTAGCATGACTTGTGTTATTATTGTTTATTTTGATTCGCACGATAAATAGAGAACAATAAACGTTAACTTGACCGAAGGATAAAGGCGACTGCAGATAGAGGAACACATCGAGGTACAGGTACCGGCATCAATACAGTATCAGAGAGAAACAAACAAAAATGAGAGGTACGCAGAAAAAACTCTCGTAAGCCCAAGGGGAAGTGGTTGATGAGGGATGAATGCACTCTCCACGCTCATCTACACTGTTCGTGGAAATGCACACATACATACAATAATATACAACATAGCAATAGCATGCACAGAACCGAACAATTTCATGTTCACACATGGAAGCACAGACCTGAACATTAGTACCACAAGCCGATACAGACAATATCCCCATACACACAGACGCACACACACACACAATGTCCCATGTATGCGCCCGTGGCGAGAAAAGCACGCAAATCTACAAATGCACTGGATGTGAACCCACAGATTTTCTCTTATAGCAACGATAGCGGATCTGATTCTGAATGAAACACACACACACAGACACACACAATACAATCATTGAATGCCCATCCGCAGATGATGGCAGGTCCTGAAAGAACAGGCAGTGTTCCAGTAATGGGGAACAGAACTTCGAGTGGCGAGTGAGGTATACACACACACACACACGTGCGTGCGCGGGCACACACTAAAGTATTCAGAAATAGAATCGACATTGTAGTATTCATTGGTTGGGGAATGGAAAGGAAAATAAAACATTGCTGTAGGTTATTGTTGTAAGGACATTGGGAGCACAACAGAAAGGTAAGCAACTTGCTTTGAAGCAAAGAAAGTTATTATTCCACGGATCTCAGAAGGAAGGAACGTTCCAGAATGCTGCACTGGCAACAGGCGGCCTGCATGTGCGCGGCCCCTGCAGTCGGTCCAGCTGCCGGCCTTGCAGTGCCGGTATGAATGTGCAGTACAGCATGTCACATAGTATCGCAGCCTGGACAAATAGGCGCTGGGAAGTCCTAGTTATGTGCTCACCTACACCACGATGCACCAATCTTCTGAGCTACTTTGGCAACAACTTTGTCCACTTGAGACTCCCATGGGCTGAGCCAGTTGTTGAGGGCTGCACCAAGGTGGACGGCAATGACCGCTGATGGCAAGGCAATCCATGACACACAGTCACTAGGGCATCGTCAACATGGCGCTGAGGCTGGATCGATAAAATCAACCTTTAGGCTGCCGCGGGGTTGACAACGAGGCCGCTGTCTCGAAGCTAGTCAGTCAGCCTGGTCACCGCCATTGACGAACCAGTCGCCACCGCCAGCAGTGGCGGTAGGTTGTGACAAGTGTGGTGCAATATTGTCAGCAAATTCAGTACTTAGGATAAGATGAGTGACAAAGGAAACGTTGTGTTTGATAATATTGAAGTGAATAGGGATGATCACAAACCCTGCGCGTACTCCACCGTGAGTTACAAGAAAATTCCGGACTGGACGACGAGCAAACGCCAACCTGCTACATCCAACCAGGCAGATACTATTACGATAGCTGCCAAACCAGGTCAATGCCGACCTACTGCATAATGTCAATGTCAAACAGATCCTGCAGGAGAAGACTGGGGTGTTGGCGTCCAGTCACTGAGTGTACAGACACCAGTCACATTTCCTGCGTCTTTTGCAGCATACAGGCTGAGACTCATCACTGTAGAGTCCACTACTGCATGAGTTTTATTTGTACAATACATGGCAGGCGTACACGGTGTGCGTCGCAGGACTGCGAGGTGCTGCAGAAGACCAGGTTCGACCTTTCTGGACCGCCATTCACCAACGGTGGGCTACACGATGCTGGAGGAACAAGATTCCAGTGAAAACCCAAGATTCCTTTGCTCCTGGACGCTCCGACGTGTTGTGATATCTGCCAGGTGCGCAGTAACTAGTATTTTCATCGCTACAGCGAGGACGACGCCGATCGGCAAACTCTCGCTCACAGCCATCACCAGCTTCTCAAAACCATCACTTGGCATCCCCCAGAGGTACAGGAGAAAGCCAAAACAGCTCACAACAAACAAAAGCTAAGGACGATGGAAAGAGAGCATGTCAAAAAGAAGACGAACAGTACGAAGTTCAAATGGTTTTGAACACTCGTACCACCAACTATACCACTTTCAATAAATCGTGACGCCATTTTGTTTTAACATGAATATCGCGGGTTGATCGTATTATTATTATTATTATTATTATTATTTGAAACTCGGGTATTGAGCCAATAATAAAAGGAGAAAGGGAAAAGGACATATGGAAACGAGTTAAGAGTAACTCTCCACCACTGTAACTAGATACTATATACAGTCAGAAAGTGCAACAACTAGGCACAAAACTGACAGAGTACTGAGACATTCGACGTCCTGACACCTAGCTTCAACACATCTCCGTAGCGCTAACCGACAGCCTTCCAACTTGGAAGGTTCGAGGTTATGGAAAGACCAAAGAGGGGAAGGCAAGCGCAACGAAAACGAGCACAAGCTACAGTCCCAACGGAACAAAGAATGTCGATTGTCACTGGACGATGACGAGACCAGTAGGCGATTTGACAAAGCGGTCTAACTACAATTCGAAGCAGCAAAGCAGCACACCACCCAACTTGGGTGGGTCAAAAATATCAAAGATAAGTTAAGAAGGGGGAAGCTTTGCGAGAACGAATTGTACAAGCCGAAATCTAAACTCCTACAGTACTCCTCATGCATGACATTGTGATGGACTAGTTAACTACAAAACAAGTTGTTTCACACGACGTACGTTTCGCCGTATGGTTCGTGACGGCTCATCAGGTGTGCAATTTGAAACTCGGGTATTGAGCCAATAATAAAAGGAGAAAGGGAAAAGGACATATGGAAACGAGTTAAGAGTAACTCTCCACCACTGTAACTAGATACTATATACAGTCAGAAAGTGCAACAACTAGGCACAAAACTGACAGAGTACTGAGACATTCGACGTCCTGACACCTAGCTTCAACACATCTCCGTAGCGCTAACCGACAGCCTTCCAACTTGGAAGGTTCGAGGTTATGGAAAGACCAAAGAGGGGAAGGCAAGCGCAACGAAAACGAGCACAAGCTACAGTCCCAACGGAACAAAGAATGTCGATTGTCACTGGACGATGACGAGACCAGTAGGCGATTTGACAAAGCGGTCTAACTACAATTCGAAGCAGCAAAGCAGCACACCACCCAACTTGGGTGGGTCAAAAATATCAAAGATAAGTTAAGAAGGGGGAAGCTTTGCGAGAACGAATTGTACAAGCCGAAATCTAAACTCCTACAGTACTCCTCATGCATGACATTGTGATGGACTAGTTAACTACAAAACAAGTTGTTTCACACGACGTACGTTTCGCCGTATGGTTCGTGACGGCTCATCAGGTGTGCAATTTGAAACTCGGGTATTGAGCCAATAATAAAAGGAGAAAGGGAAAAGGACATATGGAAACGAGTTAAGAGTAACTCTCCACCACTGTAACTAGATACTATATACAGTCAGAAAGTGCAACAACTAGGCACAAAACTGACAGAGTACTGAGACATTCGACGTCCTGACACCTAGCTTCAACACATCTCCGTAGCGCTAACCGACAGCCTTCCAACTTGGAAGGTTCGAGGTTATGGAAAGACCAAAGAGGGGAAGGCAAGCGCAACGAAAACGAGCACAAGCTACAGTCCCAACGGAACAAAGAATGTCGATTGTCACTGGACGATGACGAGACCAGTAGGCGATTTGACAAAGCGGTCTAACTACAATTCGAAGCAGCAAAGCAGCACACCACCCAACTTGGGTGGGTCAAAAATATCAAAGATAAGTTAAGAAGGGGGAAGCTTTGCGAGAACGAATTGTACAAGCCGAAATCTAAACTCCTACAGTACTCCTCATGCATGACATTGTGATGGACTAGTTAACTACAAAACAAGTTGTTTCACACGACGTACGTCGTGTGAAACAACTTGTTTTGTAGTTAACTAGTCCATCACAATGTCATGCATGAGGAGTACTGTAGGAGTTTAGATTTCGGCTTGTACAATTCGTTCTCGCAAAGCTTCCCCCTTCTTAACTTATCTTTGATATTTTTGACCCACCCAAGTTGGGTGGTGTGCTGCTTTGCTGCTTCGAATTGTAGTTAGACCGCTTTGTCAAATCGCCTACTGGTCTCGTCATCGTCCAGTGACAATCGACATTCTTTGTTCCGTTGGGACTGTAGCTTGTGCTCGTTTTCGTTGCGCTTGCCTTCCCCTCTTTGGTCTTTCCATAACCTCGAACCTTCCAAGTTGGAAGGCTGTCGGTTAGCGCTACGGAGATGTGTTGAAGCTAGGTGTCAGGACGTCGAATGTCTCAGTACTCTGTCAGTTTTGTGCCTAGTTGTTGCACTTTCTGACTGTATATAGTATCTAGTTACAGTGGTGGAGAGTTACTCTTAACTCGTTTCCATATGTCCTTTTCCCTTTCTCCTATTATTATTATTAATATTATTTATATTATTATTTGTATGCTGCCGGTCGAATCACCTGCTGGTTAGATAATGTTATTTTAGAAGACACACTGCGGCTTCGTCAGTGAATCGTCACAATCAGCTCTCTGCATCGTCGAACGCCCCAAATTCTAGCAGAAGCCATTCGTTTGTGGCTTCTGGCGGCAAACAGATCTATCCGGATTCTTTGGGCAACTGTGGGCCCTCGTTGGACAAAAGGTGACATCATCAGCTTAGCTATACACTCGAAACACACAACTTTCCACTTGCGAAGATCTTGCTGATATCCAAACAACCATTGCTCCAAAAGGCTGTCGTCTGATCGCGTACATGCAGGTCATGGGTACAGCAGTGAGCTTTGTCCCCTACATTTTTATCTGAAACAGCTTGTTGTTGATGTTTCAAATCTTTATTCTCACGATAGCCAGTGGCCAATAAGAGATAATAGTGTAAGAAAGGAGAAAGAGTGAGGAAGAATCGGGTGGGCAGGGCCTAGGGATTAATGACTACTTAAGTGTACGGGCAGGGGTGGTCGCCACACGAGCGTACAGAGTTGTGTACTTAAGTGTACGGGCAGGGGTGGTCGCTACACGAGCATACAGAGTTGTGTACTTAAGTGTACGGGCAGGGGTGGTCGCTACACGAGCATACAGAGTTGTGTACTTAAGTGTACGGGCAGGGGTGGTCGCTACACGAGCATACAGAGTTGTGTACTTAAGTGTACGGGCAGGGGTGGTCGCTACACGAGCATACAGAGTTGTGTACTTAAGTGTACGGGCAGGGGTGGTCGCTACACGAGCATACAGAGTTGTGTACTTAAGTGTACGGGCAGGGGTGGTCGCTACACGAGCATACAGAGTTGTGTACTTAAGTGTACGGGCAGGGGTGGTCGCTACACGAGCATACAGAGTTGTGTACTTAAGTGTACGGGCAGGGGTGGTCGCTACACGAGCATACAGAGTTGTGCAACAGCAGGGATATCTGGGATGTGAAGAGAGTACAAGAAGGGATTTCGCGAAGCTTGGTGGGCAAGCAATTTTTCATTACTTTAAAAAGTAATGAAGAGCCTTGTACAGGGGAGAATGGAGACAGCGATCAGTCCGCGGAGTTGGCAAGTGCCAAGTACGAGAGCGACGTAAATTATACGAAGGTTGCACGCTGCTAGCAGTATGCAGCGAGAGTATAATGTGGTGGGGCATAATTGTGGCGCAGAGAATGTGCGAAGAGTATATGTGAAAATAATGTTGGCCATTTGATGCGATGCAAAAGGTAGGAGTGTTCTAAGTGTGTGTAATGGGGAAGGTGGAGACATATTCTGGCGGCTTTCCGCTGGAGTTGTTCTTGCCTGTCAAGGGAAGTGTGTGACAACGGTGTGAGAGCATTGCTGTTGTTTTTTCAAATCTTTATTCTCACGATAGCCAGTGGCCAATAAGAGATAATAGTGTAAGAAAGGAGAAAGAGTGAGGAAGAATCGGGTGGGCAGGGCCTAGGGATTAATGGTTAATGACTACTTTTAAAGTGTACGGGCAGGGGGGGGGGGTCGCTACACGTAGTTGTTGTTGTTGTTGTTGTTGTTGTTGTTGTTGTTGTTGTTGTTGTTGTTGTTGTTGTTGTTGTTGTTGTTGTGTTTATTTTTTGCGGGCAAGTATGCCCACTTTTTTATCTGTTCACCAATGGTCAATCCTTTCTAATTTTGTTTAAGATATAATTGTTATCTGATCAAATCCTATCATTCTAATGGTACCTAATGTTCTGCAAGGATGTTACGAAATGAACTTCTCGACATCAAGTCGGTCAGCTAGACAGTAACTTACACTCCGTGTTTTCGGTTTTTTCAACAGGATTCTTTTTCCCGCAGCTCTATCTGTAACATATTGTGCGCTATCAGTTCAAACTCTATATCTTAGTGTTTCGTGTCCTGAATCAGTTAACTACTACTCTCCTTACTGATTGCTGTTGCCTTCGTTCTACTTCTACTCGTACCAATTCCTACACTCGCTCTCAGGTATCTTCGTCTGTCACTCTACCAAAAGCTAAAACTCGTCTCGGTCTCTTTTCAGTTTCTTTCATCGGTTCCGACCGTTGGAATGCACTCCCCGCTGCAGTCCGCTTATGCTCTTCCCTGCACCTATTCCGTAATTCAGTACTTTCATTTCTAGGGTACCCAGGTGGTTTTGGGCGTTCAGCAACCAGCCTGTACATGTATAAGAGAATCGCATCCCTGCTGGCTGACAGACGTAATGCCTAATGCCGAAATGGACCATATTCACATGTCATGACATCTGTCAGGTGCCGCATTTCCTTTGCCCTCCTTGTCAGGTCATGTATAATGTGCCTTAGAGGGTCTAGAACATTATTTGGAAAATATCAACAAAGAATGGATCAACAAGAGCCTCCCGCCTAGGCCTCGACCAAATATGCTTGCGCATATTTCCGCATATTTTTGTGAGACAGTTCATTATGGCATATTGAGCGACAAAGGGAATATTGGAATGAAGCCAGCATATAATTCAAATATTCTGAAGAAAACGAGGACAAAACATTCATATTAATTATTATATTATGGACAAAATGCGTTCAGGAATGCCTTTTATGGATGAATTTGGAAGGGTTGAGGCGTTTGCTACATTTCCCCATGGATGAACACTATGATGGTCACTATCGCTACTGTTGCTGGGGACACACCCCAGCCATACAATTCCGCATGTGTTTTCATTTGCACCATAAGCATGATAGCCGTGAAGCCAATGAATATTCCAAGGTTGTAATTTTACTGAAATGATCTACACTTTCTGCTTGTGTCGAGCATATTTTGGCATATCTTTTTTGCATATCTTGCTAAACCTTTGGCATATTGTGGACGTTTTCCCTGATATGCGACGAGCATAATATGCTCTTTTTTTAGCATATTTGGTCGAGGCCTAGGCGCCATCGCCTGTTTGTGTTGCGACTTTGAATAAAATTCAACAACAACAACGATAACAGGAATGCGAAAACCAGAGAGAGATAAGGAAGAAAAAGAGACAAGTCAAACACAATGTAGGAGTCTGGACAGTGGCTCACCTAACTTGGAACCGGCCGGGCAGTAGGCCTAGCCCAAATTTGCCGGCAATTCTTCCAGCAAAATATCGAATTTTCCAACGAAAAGAAATTGCTGGCAAATTCCGAGCAAAATATCGAATTTACAGAGGATCCGAGTGTGTTTTGGCAATTTATTCAAATTTCTTTGGTTTCATTGGGCCAACGTCGTGCTGAAATAGCTCGTGCAGGTTGTCAGTGGTACATTTTTTTTTTTTTTTTTTTTTTTTTTACTATTGACACAGCCCTACTGGAATACAGGTGGAGAACAAAAAGAAACGAGGAAAAGGACAAAACATAGGGGATGTAGGGACGACGTGCTGATGTGCTGGGAGCAACTCAACCGACCAGAGGTCTCGGCGTCAGCGTTGCAACTAGGCATCGAAAAATGTGTGTTGGGGGGGGGGGGGGTTGCAGAAGAACAACTGCAAACAAACAGAAGCTAGAGAATACCACAAAATAATAACTTGGTGCGAAATAATGAGAAGAAAATAATGACGCCCAAAAGCGCTAAATACGATATTAAGAAAAAGGAAAATAATAAACCACATAGCGCTAAAGCTGCACCAAATAATAATTTAAATTATAACTAAACCGGGTGGAAAACCAAGAAATCATAACAAACAAGACAAACTAAATAATAAATTAATGATAAAAAATTTAATAATATAAGGTAAATGAAGCCCAATATCATCAGCATAGCCGAACCAAGGAACATGACCCGTGCCACAGTCAAGAGTTCATCCGTAGAAGTCGGTAGCCATCAGCCAGTGTTGGTGCGTGAGGTACTTATGGACATCTTCTTTGAACGTGTGGAGCCGCTTCAAGCTGAGTGGAGCCCTTACAATTTCGCTCGGCAAGCTGTTCCATACTGACACTACAGAATACGGGAAGGAGCGAGAAGCATAGGCAGGTGCTCTCCTGTCCAGGACTTGCTGCAGCTGCACATGGTGCTGCTGGCCAGGAGGGGGTTGACTCCGGGTGCGCCGAGCTTCTACATGGTTGGCTGGAGGGGGGATCATGGCGGTGAGCTGGGGTGGTCCTGGGATGCACTGGAGCTTGTACAGGTATACCAGCCCAGATACAATCCGGCGGTGGCACAGGCTTTGGAGAAGGGCACCAGGGCCAATAATGGCCATTGCACGTTTCTGTACACGGTCGAGTCAGGCGAGGTGGCTGGATGCAGCTCCCATCCACACAAGGGGAGCATACTCGAGGATGGGTCGCACAAATCCCTTGTACGCACAAAGCCGGCCATGGTAATCTAACACCCGGCAAGCCCGACGGAGAACACCCAGTCTCTGGCAGCCACGTGTCGCAATTGAGTGCAAGTGATCCCGGAATGACAGCTTGGCGTCAAATGTCACTCCAAGAAGCTTGATGGTGTTGGCTTCCGGAACCGCGATACCTCCAAACTTGATGTCAGGGACAGCAGGGTGTGTGGCTTTCGTAGTCATCAGCAGCTGTTGCGATTTAGAGGGCTCGAATCTGATGCGCCAGCGTTCTCCCCATAAATTTGAAATCATGCTACCAAATCCGTAATACTGTAATACTGACACCATTATAAGTTTTGCTTTCCTCATCAGAGTCACCATCCACATTTACCAAAGTAGACAGTTCATTCGAAGCCATTTTTGCCACAAAGCAGGAGCAAAATGGAGCAAAATATCGGAAACGAAAGGCAATGCCTAGCAAAATATGGAAAGTGATCGGGCAAAATTTGCCGGCAAAATATCGAAGCGCCCCGAGCAAATTTGGGCTAGGCCTACCGGGCAGTGCTAGCAATGTCACGTGATCAGTACAATCATTTCAATATTTAAACTTTGCGGTCATTCATCTGCCCTTCAGACGTGCAAGCGTGTCTGAATGTACGCGCGGATGCGCGCGCGTACCCCTGTACACTACTACCTACTACCAAGAGTACATAGTTGTGGTGCTATGTGCCTGCGTGGCTCAAGGAGCATGTTTGCTCCTGCCATGCCTGAGTCCCCTGCTGTGCTAGTGGCGGCGGAGGCACGCATCCAGTGAACCTGCACAGTGCAGTGATCCTACTGAGTGACAGACTCTGTAAATACTGTATCTGATGATTCGTTTTATGTGTTGATTCTTCACAAAATGTGTTATTTTGCCCGTACAAGAGGCTCAGTGAAAAGTCAAAAAAAAAACCAAGAGTACGTAACCCCCAGGGTTATATTGTACTCTTGCTACTACTGACTAAGAGCGTACTGTAACTGTCGCGAAATTGTATTACGAGTATAATTAATTAATTAATTATTGTAGAAGAGAAAAGGACATTATTATTATTATTATTATTTTTTCTTATTTTGTTAGGGATTTCCCAACGACATATGGATACGAGTTAAGAGTAACTCTCCATCACTGTAACATGATACTTTATACAGTCAGAAAGTGCAATAACTAGGCACAAAACTGACAGAGTACTGAAACATTCGACGTCCTGACAGTACTCTGTCAGTTTTGTGCCTAGTTATTGCACTTTCTGACTGTATAAAGTATCATGTTACAGTGATGGAGAGTTACTCTTAACTCGTATCCATATGTCCTTTTCTCTTCTACATTTAATTAATTATTATTATTATTATGAAATGACCCAAAGGCAATGTGCCTATCGAGGGGTTCATTTGATTGAAAGAACAGTAGATGTAGATGTATGTACAAAGAGAAGTAGGGATTGATGAGGAGAGAAATGGGGAAAATCAACTGCAAGGTGGCGGAATTCCGTTGATTGCATAAGCATAGTCAGCTGTAAATTTCCTGAGGGCAGCTTTGAACTTATAGAGCGAGGCTTCCGATGTTAGACTGGGGGGTAAACAGTTCCATAGAACAGCAGTTCGGAACATGAAGAGAGACTTAGACAATGATTTAAATTTGGGGGGGGGTATGATTTACGCATGTTGTTGTATTTGGTTCTTGTCTTTTAATACTCTCAAATCAACAAGAAACAACAACAACTTTGGTTCTTGTCTCGTAGAGTCCAGTGTCTGATGTCATATATGGTCTAAGTGTACGTGCGAGTATGGTGTGAGGTGTGACGTTTATGGTATGTGGTGTATGCTAGAGTACGCTTTGTCAGAGTGTGAGAATCTGCTTCCGTCTGTGTACGTGTGAGAGTGACTGTACAGTGAATGCTGCACATGCGCAGTGCTAGTTTGGTCTGGGAATGAGAGTCATGTGTGATTCGTCCGTGGTGGCGTGGTCTGGTTGTCTTGGTCTTGGTCATGTGTTCTGTACGTATTAGTCCCTGATGGGGCTGTTAAGTGATGACGTCACAGTTCCTTCGATACGCATAGCAACGATCCCACTGGGGACAAACAAAAGTAGCGTCGTCTCCACCGAACCAGTTGTCAGTGGCAACATATAGGAATCGTGTACATTTCTTCGTTTCTTCTTTGCTGTTTTCAGTGAGTGTTTTGTTTTCTCTTTGTCCTTGATCTCGACGGCGTTGTCGTGCTCATTACCTTACTGAGACGTCTCTTGTGACTGTAGCCAGTGTCACGGAGGATTTTATTGGCGTGACGAGGTAGATCGCCGAGATCGAGCGTGAAAAACGCTCTGCATTAGTAGCTCCTGTAGAATGTCTTCTGGGATGGCGTATCCATGGTCAACAAAGCCAAGGTGCAAGACAGCATAAGAGATCGTGTAAACGATGTGAACTCCAAAAGGTAAGCTCCTGAACAAGTGGAAAGATATGTGTATTTACAAACTCTCTCTTCATCCATCGATTGCCACTATGCATTGCATTTTGTCTTCACAGATAATCTGGACAAATAAATTATATTGTAACTGGAGAGTGCAATCGTGCTTGGGACCCATCCCAATGTCATCACATGGCTGTGGTGACTAGTGTATACCTGGGAGAATTTTTCCTCAACTGAGACGGAGTGTAGATGGATGGATTATGAGAAATGCGAAGATGTGGAGTAAGTTGTGTCGAAGAAATGTGTAATAAAATAAAATTTACTTTACACTCAAACATACACTGTACATGTACATGTAACATCATGATAATGATTCCATCTTCATTATCTCCGCAACAGATACGCCATACGCACCGAATACATGGTGTGTGTGCACGTGCGCGCTTGCGTGCGCGCGTACATGCACACACTCTCATGCGTGGCCGAGTTGGCCGGATGAACAGACCACGCATTTGCACGAGGTGTCCGTCATGTCATTGGAGTGCTGTACTTTATGACTCAGGGGCGTAGGAGGGGTTTTGGAAGTGGTACGACCGAAGGTCGGTGCGGCGGAAGGCCGTGTTGGAGGGGGTCCGGCCCCCCCCCCCCCCCCGGGAAAATTTTGTAAAAAAGACACTAAATCCTGCGTTCTGGGAACTTCTGGCGCAGTGTGCAGTCGAGTCGAGTACAGTACTCAGTACGACTGCAGATGCATAACAGATCTACGAGTCTAGAAAAAGGTCTGATGCGCATATGCAAATATCGATGGATCCTGATTTTTTATTACGGTTTTGCACGTTCCAGACGGACCACACTTTTCGAAAAGTGGTGCGTCGTACCAGTCGTAGCGGGTGCTACGCCCCTGTGACTTTATTCCAAAATAGTATGTCGTGCCCCTGTCAAATGGAGTTTGTGTCTATGCTCAGCGGGTATCGGGCCATGACGCCACACTGCAGTCAGCGCTGGAATTAAAATAGCACTTCATGGATTATTTTAACTAATTTCCTTTGCGTTTACTTTGTTGAGCCCGTGGTTTCATTTCTGTGTTCTGTTATGATTGGCCTCTGAAAATAATCGGATTGGATGTCATTTTTTGTCATATGTGTGTGCCTTGTGCAACAGGTTCAAGGCTAGATGCACTTCACATTCGGCGTGGGATCTCGGCGTCTCGGACCTGATAACGTCTTGGTTGGATGGGTAATCAAGGATGATACTACTCGGCACACCAATGTACATGTCAATGTAGTTTTTACTTTTTCAGAGCTGCACTATTTACGTCTTGATGCTTACTTCGGTGCTAGTGTCGTGTCCGTGTGTTGCTACAATGTCATTATCTGTATTGTATTCCGTCTGCTTATACATGTGTCTTTATGAAGTGTTTGCCATGGCGGCGATGTGTCTTGTCGATCAATAGTGTTGTGAAACCTATCACTATTCATGCTTTGCTGGCTACTTGCTCGCTCCGCGCCGTGCACGCTACTAGGTCTTGTAGTATATAGCTCGATGCTTTGCATTGATCGCTGGTTGTTGTTGTTCTTGTTGCTTCTCTGTTGTTTGAGCTTGGTCCTAGAGTGAACCTTTGGTCTTCTTGTGTGGTGAGGGTGAGGAATGGGTATCTGGACTCCTGGTATATTTCCGTAAAGAACCTGGAATTGTAGAATCCTGAGAGTATGTCTGGCCCACTCCCCGGTCATGACATTAGCGTGTTTCCCCCGGATTATTTCTATCATCCTGCGTGTTCTTGGGCTGAGCGAGCACATGCACGAGTGTGCAGCTATAACCCTGTGTATCTTTGGTTACACTTTGTTCTGCAATGCATGTACCTTGTAACAGTCTGTGCTTGCACTGCTTTGTGTGGCCTGCGTATTTCAAGACTATTCAGTGCATCAGACCCAGGTTGGTTTGGTTGCCGGATGATCTCTTGTTGCGTCGCTCTGTGTTTTGTATTAATCAATTTTTGGGCTTGAGAATTGAGCTGGTGTGTGGTTCCCAATATGAAAACATCATGCTGGTGCTCTGTGTTTCGATTATCGACTGTCCGAGCAGTCACGATTCATTACCAGAACGGTCAATACTGTAGTCTCTTCACGTGTTTGTGTTTTCGCCGGGGGAATTAGCGGTGACGTTGCACATAGAACGGCAGTGTTGCATCACTGGACGACCCTGCCTTTGCATCTGACTTCATTTCCCCAGGATCTGGTGCAGATACATCAGACAGTCACTTCCTGTAAACACGCAAACAGCAAAAGAAGAGATCCCGCAAATCAGGAAAAACCATTGCGGAAAATATCGAGTAGATCATACACCATTCAATAATCTGGAGTAATTACAGTGAGACAAACACTTCAAACAGTGCTCTCTCTCTCTCTGTCCATCCTTCCAAAATACCCTGTAACAATTCCCTGGAATTATTTTATTTTATATTCTCAGGACATCATTCTGAACAACTTCTTCCATGGGTCTTCAATCACCACGGAGGGCGAGAATACAGCTAAGTCATGCAGTCTACGGGAGGTGCGGGCTGTCATGGATATAGAGGCTGATATTGTGCCAGCGTGAGGGCAGAGACAGAAAGAAGACACTGATTTCTTGAACAACTCACCTACATATAATCGAATCCACAGGGAGCGCTCGTACTTTGATCCATCAGGAGGCGAAGAATCTTCAAAGCACTCTCAAACACGGAGTTTTACAGTGGGCAGCCAATTTCACAGCCATTATGAAGGCCCTCGACGACTGCAGGAGATTTGTAGAGGAAAGAACAAGGAGTAAAGAGCGACAACAATCGCTTGACGAAAAAGCAAAGAAAAACTGTTCTCTCTCCAGTCATTTAGATGCTGTTGCCCTTCACAACTGGTTCCATCCAGAGGACGCGACTTTTGTTTGTCCCCAGTGCTCTCCGTTGCTATGCGTATCGAAGGGGCCGTGACGTCACACTTAACAGCCCCATTGGTCGTCCCGATTTGTCGTCGCTTTATTACTGCTTGTTCTTTGTTGTTTCTTCGTGTCTTTTCCCGGGTGTCTTTTCCAGTCGTCGTTTTTGGTTCAGTCTAGTCTTTTTTGTCTCTCTCCTCCTGTACCCTCGTCATTTGTTGGTATAATAATAATAATTATTATAAGAATTGAGACACAATCAAGAGTTTGCGTTGCTGTGTGGCGGGGGCCAAGGGGAGAACACTGTTTCCATTTCACTACTACTGCTACTATTGACAGCTGCCAGAATTGACCACGCCGCTCCCAGATGGGAGGTACTATCAGAGAGGGTAGGGGGGGGGGGTGGGGGGAGGAAGGCAATGCTCCAAGTAGCGATCCAGATCTTGCCCCCTCCGGAACCGTCGGTTGTGACGAACTTGGCAGTGAAATTTGAATTGCTGGCGTTCAGCCACAGTAGGGCGCTTTGGACAGGTTCCACAACGATGACGCTTGAGACCCGCAGCCGATTTAAATGAATGCTGACAGGTTGCGCAAGTTCGTTACATCCGGAACAACAAGACGAGCAGGGGCCGGCCCGGCGGCTGGTCGTCATCTCCTAAGTCATCATCTAGCCGACACTTATGCACTGTAAAGCCTCCCCTGCCCCGTAGCCATCGGTTGCATGTCGGACACTGAAGTGACCCAGGCGGCTCTGATATCGGTAGCTGACGGATAGTCGAACTCTTGTGCCGGGCCATGTCAGAACTACGGCGGAACAGACGACTGCAGGTTGGGCACTCAATGTTCTTTGGGGCAGGTTCCTTATCCTCACCTGCTGCTGCCACCACTCCACGCCACTCTCCACGGTCGCTTGCCAACGCGAACCATTTGCGCACTCCCGCCACAGATAGGTCCGTGTGGATGGTGTCCTTCCAGCGACGACGAGGTCCACAGAATGGCCGAGACTGAGGGAGAGAGGCAAACAGTAATTGCTTCGATACTGCGGTGTCATCAAGGCGAGCCAGGTGCCCAAGGCACTCCAACCATCTCTGCTGCACCAAGCGTGATAATAGAGTGGGATCACCCCATTGTGCCCGCAGTTCCTGGGAGGAGATGCGCTGTTCCCACTGGGGGCCGCGCGATACGCCCAGGATGGAGCGAATGATGGCACGGAGAAACCGGTCCGTTCTGTCTAAATCCGACTTCAACAGGGTCCAGCATTCTGAACCATACAGAACCGTTGACAGAACGACATACAGGTGGCGCCTGGTAGGGAGGTTCAGGCTCCAGTCATGCAGGATGCGCCGAAGACCACCAAAGGCCCCTGCACCCTTTGCTAGACTAGTATTGCATGATTTGCATCAGGAGATACCCTCGACAGGCAATCGCCTCTGGGAGATCCTTTTTAAAGGAGTATGACCAAGACCAAGCTTCTCGTTGCAGGTTTCGGAGTTTGCCCTGCTGATTGCTCTGATTTGGTCATTGGCAGTGATAGGGTTGAAGCAGTCACCTCATTCCCTGTCTTGGTTCCACCATCACTCCGGACTCACGGTCGCAAGCGGACATTCGGAGCCGTCTCATTATTATTGAGTCCGGAGTGATGGTGGAACCAAGACAGGGAATGAGGTGACTGCTTCAACCCTATCACTGCCAATGACCAAATCAGAGCAATCAGCAGGGCAAACTCCGAAACCTGCAACGAGAAGCTTGGTCTTGGTCATGCTCACTGTGAGACCCAAGCTGGATGCGACCTCACAAAAGGCAGACAGGGATTCAAATCATTGATCGGCTGAGTTGCGAGTTGTAGCGATCAGTACGGCATCATCCACAAACTCGAAGTCATCAGCATGGCCGGACTCGGAGTGGGGACGACGCCGAGTAGTCACATGAGTGAACAGCTGGCCATCAATAGTGAAGCTGAAGTCCACACCAGACTCAATTCCGCGCTCCACGAGAAGGGATCGCCAACCGTCGCGGCTCATAAGCGGAAGTGCAAGTTAAACGGTACAGGTGCCATCACGCACCCTTGGCGCAGCCCATTCTTGACAGATATCGGACCCGTGCAACACACACACACACGTGTGACACACACACACACACACACACACACACACACACACACATGTATGAGCCACAAACTCGAGTACTCCGGCCCAGCGGGGGATCACTTCTCCCAAGGGTACGGTGCTATGGTTCCAGCACAATTCTCTCGTCACAAACGCAGTACCGGTAGTTCATCACAAACGCAGTAGTTCATCACAAATGCTGTAGTTCATCACGAGGCCTGTAAATGTTTCTAATCCGTCAATTGCACTTCTGTGTTACGAACAACAACATCGACATGTACATGGTTGTCCTTCTAATAATGACGTTTTCATAATTCAGTCCACAGAGAAGTAGGCTGCATGGTGCCAGGGAGTGGGAATTTTACCACCGATTTCCACAATTTCCCTCATTGTGACCGGCCCCTTCTCCTCTGGAACACAGAAAGGAGGAAATAGTTGTTCTAAACCCAATGTCTGCCACATTGGATTTAGTCACCAACCAAAAGTCAACGATCTGCACGAAAATTCTCTCTGCTGTCAATGTTTTCATGGTGAAAAGCGTTTGTGATCATTGGTTGGAGCGCAGGGAGCTGAGTAGCACGACTTCCTGGTTGGAAAGCTGGGAATGGAAGCCGGAAGCTCCACCGTATACCACGAGTCATGACCACGCGGTCCACTGGTGGTTGGAGGCTAGCATGCTAGCATGCAGTCCACTACTGCAGTGCAGTAGTATAGTGGGCGCGGCCGCCACGGTACCACGACCACGACGCATACCACGCGCGCAGCGTGGAGGACGACCAAGCCAAGGCCATGGCATGGGGCCCGGGGGTAGCCTTCATGTGCTAAAAAGAGTAATTTCAATCCATATATGGTCACTTGGTCCTGGACGTGTTGATCGTGTGGAGGTCTGGGCACATGTGCACAATGCACCTATGTCATGTACATGTATATGCAGATCATCGGAATTTGACGAACCAGTTGCGCATATATAGGCCATACTTGAGTCCTGGTACGTGGTGTCGGCTTTTGTCCCTTGTGCTACTTCAGAGATCTCGAGAGGCATCAGTAATATACTGGTACCGATTCCGAATCCCAATGTCATACTAATCCCCATAACAACATCATTCGGCTCACCAAGTTTCGAACTTTGACCGATCTCAACGTCCTTATCACTTGTAGAATACCTGTTGCAGCAAATTCTTTATTATTGTTTTGATATTGGAGTTCAGATTGAGGTTCTTTCCTTTCTTCCTCTTCCTTCCCCTATTTCTTGTCCCTTTGGTTTTTAGCTGTATATTTTTCACTTTCTTTTTGCTGTCCCACCCATGGAAATATCTTCCCGGTGGGACTGGCTTATCACCTTCGAAAGAAGTGAATAAAGGAGACATAATAAGAATAATGATATCGATATTGATCATGCAATAACACATGTACATGTGCATGTATACCCGTGATTATAACGTCCTTCTTTTCTTCTGACGCCGACAATCCCTTATCCTGGTTGGAGGAAAGCCACTCGACAAGACTCCGACAAGAGAACAGTCTTTGTAGAGCCCTTAAGTCGTACAATCAGTCATGTGCCGTACATGTATCTTTCCAGGGAATCAAAATGATCTTTTTTTTTCACGGTTCGCGTGAGACTCGGCTGGAAGCCGGGCTTTCCGCATCCGTAGGAACGCCACCACCCTTCAAGGATCAAGGCGCAGATGCAGCTCCTAAAGCGGTGGGAGGTGAGTAGATCAGCTCACCAGCAAGTGGTCAAAGACCGAAAATCCCATTCACTGCATCCATCTGTTTTGCTTATAATAATAATGTCGATGAACGATGATTGATGGTCTTCTTCCTGATAATCTATCAAAGGTAATCTGACATATCGGGATGGCGGGAAAAGCTACCCGCACATATCGCATATGGCAGCCTATCTCTGACAACATACACCCCCTTTTTCTGGCGCCAGTTTAAAGACCTCATCTCCAAATAAGGACGTGGTCGCGTTCAGGTCAGAGCGCCGCATACGGCTGTGCATAATGCCCTTGCTCCTGATATCTTTCCACGCATCCCTTCAGAGCACCTTCATCGATGCAGTGCGTAGGCGTGTGTAGATCTTTCAGTAGTATAAGGAATCGTATAAACGTACTTTTCCGGAATGACTCGAGCTCACCTCCTTGTAGGCCCTGTTGACGATCGGTACGCGGTGGTCATCAGTCATGGCACCAGACACTCAACATCAAAACAATATGCTTACACAGACTACGCAGTACATGAGATTGAGTTGCTCAGGGATTCAGAGTTGTGTTTTCGATTTCGACAGCATGTTACAAGGCCAGGACGCTGTCGCATAGCGCTCCTTACTACAACCGTTACATGGATTCAGAGTCGAAGCCCAGGCCTAGGCCGTTCTTATTGTCATGCAGAACTAGCCACTAAGTTGAGATAAAGTGTACATAAAGCCTTTTAAGATTTTAATTAAGATTATCCTGCACAAGCCAGTCTCCAGTGTAGATTACCTTAACCTGCACTCTTGCTACAAGATTAACCCATTGAGATGCGCCCTTTTCCTGTGAACAAAAGTTGCACTACTTTCTACACCACTGGCAGTGCTGGCGTGCTGGGAGAGTCAGTCAAGCACGTCTGCAATCCATGAACCAGCCAGCAGCTACTGATTGAAAAATCAGGACAATCCCAAGTGTGTGTCAGCAGTGAGAGAAGCAACTGCAAGGCCATGGCGCTTGTGTGCGAGTTACAATGCAGTGCCTGTGAAAGGTGAACGTGATCCACCCATCCCATATCACTACAGACATGCCCAACTACAATAGAGAAGACCGTCAGCAGTGACGAGAAATTGTGATTCCATAGGGAAGCCATTACCTTACATCAAATAAGCGTTGTTGGCTACCAAAAAAGGAGGGAAGATAAACACAGTAATGTAGAACGCTGGGATGTGCCATTCGCAAGCTAGCTGCGAATGCAAAGCAGAGATAACCAGACAAGGTATATAGTGACCTGTCTGGTTCTAAGATGTAGAAAAAAAGAGAAAAAAAAACAGTAAATGGACAACAAGATGAGCCATTGGCATTCTATATGTAATATGCCACACGCTCGACTGTACAAGACAATACATGACGGATGAGTATATTCCCAGCACTGAGAGACAACACGTGCCAAAGAGGCTATTCAAGGGCACACACAAAAAGGAGGCTGTCGCGCCAAGTAAAACACCACTAGGGGCTATCCTATCCAGCCCTTATGCGATGGGTGTGCAAAATGAAAAATCCAAAAATATTGTGACAGACTGGCTGGCTTCACAGCCATTATCAGCGCCAGCGGTATGCCGGCCAGAGCCTATGAGATGCGGAATAAAAACTTGAGCTCTGATAAAACAATAATGGACAGTGATGCCGTGAAAACTTTCGAGTGATTATTTCTGTTCTTGTCTCTGTGCTCAAGTCTACACACTGACATAAAAATGTTAAAAATAATTATCAAAAGACTTTAGGTGGTGATGTCTAATCTCCAGTGCTTTCACGCTGGAGGTGCCAGTAATGCCATAATACTTTGGAGGTATGATCTTTTTTTTCCTCTGTGCTCCATACTGAGAAGAGAAAAAAAGACGATCAAAATAGTTAAAGAACTCAACATGTCCCATGTTACAAAAATAATTACGCACTGCAATGTAGGTAGGGGCTTGCTGGATGAAGTGTTGCAGTGACACGAATTGGACAAAGTCAGACGAGACCACAGGTGACCAGACGGGTTGGGCGAGGATATGGCCACTGAACACAAACAAGGCCATCTCAACAGCTATTTGTTGCACTATAGATATGTGTAGTGCGATCGGGACTACCCTTGCACGAAACACTGCACACTTACACGTTATACACACGAAACACTGCACACTTACACGTTATACACACGAAACACTGCACACTTACACGTTATACACGCGAAACACTGCACACTTACACGTTATACAGAGCATTAGAGCATCCACTACACGTCTGGGCAGGAGCTGTCAGCTTACATTGAGGCGACAATGGGGGGGGGGGGGGGCTGACGGCGAGTTAACATCAGAGTGATCCCAGCGTCGCACAGCGAGGGACACGAAAATCTGCGAAGAGTTCCAATTCCATCTTGACAGTTATTAGCTGTGCTCTCTCTATGTCGAGTACAATTGGAATAAGACTTTTCACTGCAACATTCCGCACTTACTGGTCGTTTAGATGGTCATTTAAACAGATTTCATCCGTTTACGCCGAGATTGCACGGACTCTGTCTCTAGTCTTGCGGCTGATTCAGAGGCAGAACGAGAGCGCTGCTGACCGAGAGAATAGCCGAGTGACGCCGCAAAATTCTCCGAATTCCTGCAGTACCTTTCAGCTGCTGAATCAATAATGGAGGCGAAATCATCGGGCGTGCTAGTCGGCTCGGAAAACACAGATCCTGAATCTTCGTCAGAGCTCAGATCGGGAGTAGACGAGTATTGGTCAGGTGTGCTCTCATCCGCGCTCTCGTCACAGCTATCCTCGTAGTCGGAGTCTGACGGCAGCCGTACTATGTCCTGGCCAAATCGACCACCTCTTGCAAGATGATCCGAAGCTCCAGAAGCGATATGGGTAACTGGGTACCCGGGCACTGACTCGGAATCAGCATCCTGCACCATTATTTGTCGAGACGAGAGGCCAGATCTCACAGCCGAGTTGACGTTATCCGCAGCGACGTAGCCGTATCCTGCGGCTCGAACGTTGGTGTTGTTCGCCCGAGCTCTGAAACCCGCGTGTCGAGTCCGAAAGCCGATAATCTCGTTCAGGTAGCTTGCCGGTACGGCTACAGCCGTTGCCGACGAGATAATGTAGACATTACGTACCTGCGTCCGTGAGCACACTCTGGTGGTAGTATACCGGGAGCTTGTGGCAAGCTTTTGCACCAACTGAGATCCGGAATGCAAGGCGAAAGTCGAAGGCCGACAGTTTGCTTGCCCTGCTGCCTGCTCACCAGTCTGGGACCACTGGAATCTGGAAGCCAGTTGGTTGTACTGATAGACGTTCATGGTTGGCGAGTTGGCTGAAGTCTTCGATTCTGCAAGCTTCAGACCAGTTCAGGGTGAGATCCTACGTATCGGCAGGGAAAACACTCTGATCGCACAAACCAAACGGGTATAAGCTGATACGCACCGCGGGTCGTCTTTGCCTGTTATGAAGCCAAACTTTTCAGCCTGATGTTAACGTTACATTACCTTGGGCGGCGGCTCCAAGGTTCTCGAAAGCGATCGCGAATCCAGGGCTGAAAGAGGCATGCCGATGTGAGTGGGGTTCTCGGTTTGGCAATCCACACCCATACCAAATTACGGGCTCCATACATTGCCTATATATGGTGTTGCATTTGCATGTCCAGTACGGTATCCCGTAAAAGGCGGTAGTTCGTGGTCCGATTTCGCTGTTTTGATTCCCTGGATTCATCCCCCCCCCCCCCCTTGGCATACTGATGCTCGATGTTTCAGTTTTGTGACACGAGAATGACACGAAAATTTTAGTGTACCGCTGAGTAGGCATAGCGCGATTTTGCTAGCAATTCTGCTAGCAAAATATCGAAGAATTTTGAAAGGGAAATTTGCTGGCAACATGGAGCAAAATATGGGTGTTTTCGCTGGAAATTGGGTAGCCCTTGGCGGATTATGCTCGGTAAATTGCTGAATTATGCTTTCCATTACCGGTATTCCCAAATATGCCAGTAATAAATATTATGCTACATTATTCTGGAATTTGATGGTGCCAAAATCGGTCCCAATTTCCGCAATTGTACAACAATATTCCGGCAATTTTGACACAATCCGCAATACTAGTATTCCCCGCGTTTTGTGGCATTTTACCTCGCAACTGTTCTGCCACATTTCCGAATTATTTCTGCGCAGGTTTCTCTACCTGAAACATGACAGTAGTAGTAGTAGTATAGACGAGGGGGTAGGGGGTACTACTCATGACCTCTGTAGACTGTGCCCTTGCAATTGCATTCTTGTTGCACTTTGCAACGCCACAACGACTCCGGGACCATGACAGCACGTAACACTCAAAGGAAGCCCGAAGCCCTTGTGATATCAGGCGACTTCAACTGCAGGTAGTCCGGCTGGTGCTCAACTGACCAAACGGATTCACAGGATCTGAGTCTTTTTTTCCTATTTTAATATTATTTGGAAAGGAAGAGGACATATGGATACGAGTATTATTTTTTTATTTATTCTTATTTTACTAGGGAATTCCCAACAGGCGTCAGCGCCTTTTTACAGGGAACCCTAGGTATAATTTGATGGATGAGCGAAATTCAGCTGGTGAACTAGACATGCGGCAAGCCAGTGGAAGTGTATTCCACCTGGCAGCGCCCAAATAAGAAATTGCACTAAAGCCATATCGGGTGTTAGCGGGGGGCAGAACAAGAGCAGCAGAGACTTGGCCACGGGTGGTGGCTGCAGTGCGAGCACCATGGCCATGGGTGCACAAGGTAAAGCGGTCTCGCAGAAAAGTAACTCTCCATCACTGTAACTGGATACTATATACAGTCAGAAAGTGCAATAACTAGGCACAAAACTGACACGAGTACTGAGACATTCGACGTCCTGACACCTTAACTCGTATCCATATGTCCTCTTCCTTTCCACATTTATTTATGGCTCAACATCCGAGTTTTAATATTATTTATTCTTCTTTTACTAGGGAATTCCCAACAGGCGTCAGCGCCTTCTTACAGGGAACCCTAGGTAGTGAACTGCCTGAAAAGAGAAAAAATTGCCAGACCCACTAGGACTCGAACCCGGGACCTTGCTTGTCATGAGCAATGCTCTAATCACTGAGCTAGTATGGGACCAGGACGAACCTACATTTACATGTACATTGTAGAAGGCGCTGACAAGTATTTTACTCCAAAGGCAGCTCACAACACGTGCCACACATACTGATGGCACTTAGGTCTTTTTCCCTCCCCCTGGGGACCAACCACGGTCAGTTTCTGGACCTGACCGATACATGTACTTTGTATTTGACGTTCTCCCAATCCTTTCAAAAAATTAATCACATTCTTTCATTTCTGATCGGGTCCAGAAACTGACTGTGGTTGGTCCCCTGGCCTGGGGGAGGGAAAAAGACCCAAGTGCCATGAGTATGTGTGGCACCTGTTGTGAGCTGCATTTGGAGTGAACGAACTTGTCAGCGCCTTCTAGCCTAACTTCTAGGTTCCGCCTGGTCCCATAGCTCAGTGGTTAGAGCATTGCTCATGACAAGCAAGGTCCCGGGTTCGAGTCCTGGTGGGTCTGGCAATTTTTTCTCTTTTCAGGCAGTTCACTTCCCCGATCTAGTAAAATAATAAAATCTACTGCTACTGCTACTACTGATACTTTGAATTTGACGTCCTTTCAAAAAAATTATTATTATTTATTATTATGAAATGACAATTTCAAAGGCAATGTGCCTATCGAGGGGTTCAGGTATAATTTTCGTATTTGCTCCACGCTATCAGACTTCCGCTCATCCATACAAAAACATATAGGGTACCCCGTAAGAAGGCCTTTGGCCTGTGGGAATGCCCTATTCAAAATTTAATAAATAATAATAATAATTTGATGGATATAATCGACGCGGAGACAAAAATTTATAATAGCTATAGAGAACAAATTCTGCTGTCATCGCCACACTATACGAAGTTATGAAAGTAAGTTTACCAAAATCGATTTTCTTGTCACAAATTTGATGGATGAGCGAAATTCAGCTGGTGGACTAGCCATGCGGCATGCACGCCGGTGGAAGTGTATTCCACTTGGCTGCGCCCAAATAAGAAACTGCACTGAAGCCATATCGGGTTTTAGCGGCGGGGAGGGGGGCCCCGGGGGGCGGGGGGGGGGCGGGGGACAGAACAAGAGCAGCAGAGACTTTAAAAGTACTTATCCACGGGTGGTGGCTTTTCTGTTCGTATTTGCTCCACACTGAGACTTCCGCTCATCCATACAACAGCATATAGGGTACCCCGTTAGCCTTAAAAGGGATGTGAGAATGCCCTATTCAAAATTTAATAAACATTTATTATGGTGAAAAAAGGAGAACAAAATGTTACGAGTTATGACTAAACTATCCATCAACGTAACCAGATCTTATGCAGTCAGCGAGTGCGACAAAATGGCACAAAACTGACAAGGAGTACTGAGACATTCGGCGACCTGACACGCTGACTGTATAAGATCTGGTTACGTTGGTAGACAGTATTAACTCGTAACATTTTGTCTCCTTTTTTTTCCTTACTATGCTTGTATCCTCGCTGTTTCACTCCGAGTGTATAAATCCTATTGTAGCTTCATCATTCTCTTTAGTCACGAATTCCATTGATAATTGTGACAAGAAAACGTTCTGGAATACATTATTCGTCCCCATGGTTGTGATATGAGTACGCATTTAGTTATATCAAGAGTCCATAAACGTTTATGCACTCTTGGTTATATCAAGAGTACATAAACCAGAGTGTGCAACTCTGCATATCAGATCTGAAACAGCGCAGTTCGTGCACTACGTCACCCTGATGAGGTCAGCCAAGCCGCGAGTCTGCAGACAGTAGTTCAAGGAACCCCCCCCCCCCCCCCCCCCAGACAATGAATAAAGCCAGTGTGGAGTCTAAAAAAAGTATCAAATGAGTGGAACGAACAGGCAAGGTCATAGTAAAAGTAAGTTATAACCAATGCAAGCGGAAAGATCTGTTCTATCTAAGAAAGCGTATACTGACGTCTTTAGTTAGGTATACAGCACGAAACGAGCAATCATGTGCACATTCACATGTCTGGAAGGTTTGTGGTTTTTCAATAAAAAAATATAAAAAAATCCGGGACATGCTTTGAATAGGAAGTTCACCACACCACGACAATGTCAATCAATCATCACAAGCCAAATCGATCATCACGCTTTGGGCTTCAAGGACACTGGTCCAGGAACGACGATTGGATTGTCGCTCTGAATGTTCTTAGCCAGCTTGGTCTTGAACTCGTTGGGATACATCTTGACCACGTCGATGACAACCTTGTTGAAAACCTCCATGAGATGTCCCATGGCGTACTTCAGGCGTGCCGAGCAAGTCTTCTCGGAGAGCGCCTTCTCTTTCGGATTGATGTACCTACACACCTGCGTCATCGGGTCGAATCCGCGGTTGGCGCCTTCCAGGCCCTTGAACTCTTTCTTCAACTCCATCTTGGATGGATTGCAAATCGGCAGGACGTCAACTTTGGCGCATGTTGTCTTTGATAGCAGGTCGTAGAGTGCCTTCTGGCGAACAGCGAATGCAACCTGCCCCAGGAAGGTCTTGACGCGACGAATCAGCTGGGAAATGAGCGGCACAGACGAGCCCTTCCGTGTTGCCTTGTTCTTGGAGCAGGTGGTGCGCAACTCCATGATGGTGCAGACGGTCAGCTTGATTCGGGCAATGTCGGCGGGGAAAAAGGCAGAGCCGCACTTGACGGGGCGTCCTGTGCTGGGGCTGCTGCTGGTCTCTGCCTCTGCTGCGCGTCGGCCACGGGAAGCCGCCTCTGCAAGCTTTGCCGCCTTTGCTGCCTTATGCGCCTTGTAGAGTTTGGTGACCTTGTTCAATGGTGTGAATCCAGTGACCGCCTGGAAGCAAGAACTTGCAGCACCGACACCCCCAAGTGCCGCATCCTTTGCTTTCTTTTCTTTAACGAAATTGGCGGTACGGTATGTTTGTAGGCCGCAATTAACTCCTGCAATGCCACGCGTCACTACGCAGCATCCGGCCGTGATGGGCGTGACGGCAGTCGCGCAGCACGCGTTACCTACGATTCCGTTCACGAAGCTCACCCCGCTGATGATGTAGCCGCCAATCTTACTGGTAACGGCTTTGTGCACCACTCTGCCGACCGTTTTCGCAGCTTTGCTCACGGCGCTTCCCACGGCGCGCACCGCTCTGCCCAGCCAGCTGCGACGACGACGGCTGCTATAGCGACGTCGTCGTGCCAACCAGCGACGACGACTGGACCAGCGTCGCCGGCGCCTGCCCCAGGCCTCGACTTCGGGAACCACGAGCAGCTCGACGATGATGAGCATCACGAACCCAACGGCTAGCCATTGAACAGTCTTCATGGCGGCGGCTACTCTCCTTGCTACTCTCCTTGCGCCTCAGCCCGAATCCACCTGCAGAGAAAACGAGCACACAGACAGACCATAGAGGTACGGAGAATGAGCAGTTGAAACGGACAACTGGGACCAGTCCCGCCGGCCACAGATCTGATGAAATGATGGGGGAGGGGGGGGGGGTACACGCGCACGCACTCGCGTGTGTGTGTGTGTGTGTGTGTGTGTGTGTGTGTGTGTGTGTGTGTGTGTGTGTGCGTGTGTGTGTGTGTGTTGGTGTGTGTGAGTGTTGTTGTTGTTCGAAATCTTTTATTCTCACCATGGCCTGTGGCCAAAGACAAACAGGTAGGGGGATTGCATGGTTTCGCTAATTTTTTTATGCAAAATGGTCAGAGAGCTAAAAAAAAACATTATTCTTATTATCGCGACGTCACAATGGTACTTTCTACTATCGTACCTGCCAGCCTGCTTGTGACAAAAAAACTGCCATCAAGTCATTCAATACATCATGCGCATACTAGAGTATGCCTACACAGCGCCTGATCCCTGAGCAACTGTACACTAACAGAATGATACTGTTTCTGAAAACGGTGCGTCCTCCGCCTTGTAACATGCTGTCAACCAACAACAAGTGATGGATCTGTAGCATGTCATACAACGCTGTACAAGTGTATGTAGGAGATGCGCAATCGCTGGGTGATCACATGACGTTCATGTCCTCCATGAGTCCATGACAATCTGTCCTAAGTGGAACTCGCTTAGTACGTACTCTGACACCGAATGCAATCGTTAGCCCTGACGTGCGTCATGTAGTTCTACTGAAGCACGTTCGGCTAAGACGTACATCGGATACTGAGTACACTGGCCAGTTCCCTGTGCCATGATGGGGAGCGTCTAATCGGAGTTCCAATGACATGTACGGCATTGTCGCACCGCGGCGCGAGATTAAAAGGTATGCGCTCTTATCTGCTCAGGGACCGCGATCGGACTTTGCTGATCTCCAAGACGACAAGAGCACTCCACGAACAAGGGAAAACAGGAATTTGAACTTTCACAGGCAGACAGTTGTGCTGGTGCAACTGATATTTTGTACAATGACTATGTACCAGGGATAATTACGGTATTATTGCCAAGAGTTGACTCTTGTTATTGCCTGTAGCAGACTCCTCGCTCGCCACCGTGGTCACGAAAAGACACAGTCACAGGGCATGTTTTAGTACCCGGTTGTACTTTAGGTGCTCCACAAGCCAGCGTGAGTTGTTGACGATTCGTCTAGACGATTTCCTAGCGTCTAAGCCTTCAGCTACCGATAACTTCCTTCCTTCCCAAGCTGGTTTTGTTTCTACAACGCTGGTTGTGGTAGCATGGGCGTGCAAGCTTTGCCTCTCTGTTTTTTTTTTTTCAAGTCCACTACGGTGGAGTCTATCGACCCGTCCAGTCTGCTGCGCGGGGCTCTGCTCGGCAGCTGCGGGGATTTGGAACGCGAACGTACGAATCCTAGTACATGACAACACTACATGTAGATCTACATGACTGTACTCAATCTGCGGACAGAACTGTTTCGTCCTTTGTGGACTCATCAGCGCTGCACAGAGAAAATGAGGCTACATGCAGGTCTACGTAGGCGCTTACTTTTCTCGACCAGTACAGAGTTTGGCCGCAGTCTCGCAATAGCTGAGAGGCCAGTGTAGTGATCCACACCCTTCTAAAAATCCGAACTAGATAAAATCCACGCATCAGGGGCAAAAGGCCACGAAGGCGCGTGCATAACAGCGCGGCCGCCATCCCTTTCGAATGAACCAATGCCGTTCCACAGGGCCTAGGGAGAGTGGAGATACGAAACAAGGGATTCTCATCGCACGCCAAGTTAGTTCATGCAAGGTGAAGAGAAGAGATCGCAGGTGGATCTACACAGTCAGTACCGGTATACACATTGCGTGTGTTGCTGACCCAGTTGAGTAAGAGCAGAAACCCAGAGAAGAGCCAGCCCGCTCCTACTACTAGTACTACGGGTACTAGTCCTAGATCCTGAGCTGTTGCTCCATAACTAGTCTTTACATGCGACACGAGCCAACGCGCACTGGGGCCGGTGAGGGTATTTTGGACTAGTAGTAGTCGCACGGCAGTATCCTGTATCTTTATCCTGAGAGGGTTCGAGTGTCCGCGAGAGGGCCTGGGTACGCGACACCGAACAACATGGACATGGACATCGACAGTCCGACCCTCTACCGCAGACTCACCTACTATTACTAACACGTTACACGTATGTCCGCCTGCTAAGAACACGAATCTCATCACGTCGTGTGTGTGTGTGTGTGTGTGTGTGTGTGTGTGTGTGTGTTTTAGCTATGACATAAGACCCTCCCCAAGAACACACGGACGTTTTCTCCCGTCCTATTTCCAACACCCCGGTCACCAAAGACCTTTCCTCCGCAAACAAACACATCGGGTAATGTAAAGCCAACACCGCAGAACTAAACTACCAAGGAGCAGCAGAATGCCAAGATACGGACGT
>NC_088652.1:21666716-21814216 GCF_964019385.1 Sycon ciliatum | reverse complement strand
TCCCTCAACGCATGGAAGAGATCTACCTCAGTCACCACTAGCATCAAGTAAAATAAACAAATAAAAATTACACTGTAAACGTTTTGTCTCCAAACCCTACGGGCTACAAGATGGCCACCATACTCTGGAGTAATCCATCAATAGCTAGGGTGTTGAGCTGTGGCGTGTTCAAAATGAGCACAGTTGCTACGGAAACTGTCTAAGAGCCGGTTCCTTGACAATTTCCTCATATTACAGTGGACGGCAGTTTTGTTGCGGACCCAAAAGTTTCGTCAGCACCACACTCTTACCATACAGTCAGTTCCGCATGCCGAAGTGTTGTTGCCGGCTACGATGCCGCTCCTTCAGGACTCTGCGCTGATCCGCGGCGAGCTCCTCGTCGGCCGGCGTCTCCCCTGGCGTGACGAAGCGTGACTGACTCTCACTGGTGTCCTGCAGCACACGCACGTAGTCCACGACGTGTTGTATGGGGAACGCAGTGTCGGCGTGAACCGGCCCTGCCCAGCCGCCGAGCGCCGAGTTGAGGATGAGAAACATGGGGACGTGCGGCACGCCCTCGTTGTACTTGTCGGTCGGGTACGTGGAGAGATACGGACGGCTGTCCACGTAGAAGGTCAGCTTGTCGGCGGACCACTCCACGGCGTACTCGTGGAAGCCGCCGTCGAACGTTCTGTCCCCGAGCACTCCGACCCCGGTGGAGGTCTGCTGTACGCCAGAGCACTTGTCGTCGGCGTAGTACTGGCTGTAATGGTACGAGCCGTGTGCCCCGCCGTCGCCGTTCAGCATCTCCAGGATGTCCACCTCGCCAAGGCCGGGCCAGCACGCCTCCGCCACCGCCGGCATCATCCAGTGCGCCGGCCAGAAGCCGCTGCGGTTGGCCGGCAGCATGGCGCGCACGCACACGCGGCCGTACTGCACGCCAAGCTTGCCGCTGGAGTCCACCCAGGCCGACGTGTAGTTTTTGCCGTTCTTGTCTTGTTGCAGCGAGGAAATGACCAGAAACCCCTCGGACACCTGAGCGCACAGGACAAGGGAAAAAGTGAAAATACAGACCATAAGAATGACAGCGATGCCTATCACGATCGCAGCAATAATACAAGTAGAAGCAGGAGAAGCAGCATCGGTTGTGCTGCTTCTCCTGCTTCTACCTTGTATTGCAGCAACACCAGTGGCAACAATGCCAGCAGCAACACCACCAACAACAACAATACCAGCACCACTACCAACAACTGTTACTGCTGCTGCTAGAATAGCGGCAGATGTAGCAGCAGCAGTAACAGCAGTGACAACAACAGCAGCAACAGCCGCAGCAGGAGCACCAACAGCGGCAACGTAGCCTCCATCACCAGCACTAGCACCACCACCGCCACCACTACAGCCACTGCTGCTATCATCAACCACCCTGCTACACCGACAACTATGACCATAACATCACAAACAGCAACAAAAAAAACAAAACAAAGAAACTACAGCAACAGCAACAGCACCAACGTCAAAACTTCTCTTCTCTTATAACAAAAATTACGCTCACACAAAGGCATGCTTCTGCTCTCCCTAACCCATGAACTTTTCAGCACTGGCCTATATCTAGTCAACTTTGTCAACTTTGCATATAACAACACTCGGCGGGCATCAGAAAAGTGTCCTTATTCGCGAAGTGTATACCCAATGTCTCATTGTATGTATTACAGCTAGATGGGACTTTGCTCTGGGCTTGGAAATTCTGTCGTTATATCCGCAGCGTTATGTAGAATTAGGTGACCAGCGTTCCCTTCACATACAGTGCATACTCTAGTGCCTTTTAGGTGTAATTTAAATTTAGGTGCCTGGTTTCTCTACCGAAATCACCGAAATTAAAGTTACACCGAAAATTACATGTACCAAAATTATCACGCCACAGAAAATTCAAAGTTTTACAGTACTAGCACAGCGGTCGCATGTGGAACAGCGCTAGCGGGAGATGTTTGAAAAAGTGAAGGTGGACTGACTGAGACACCCATACTGGCAGAAGTGGATCCAGCTGCTGCCCACAGTTCTGCAGCACACACTGCACTGTGTGCGACCACTGCTTCTGGAGCAAACCGGGACTGAATCGTCATTGGTGTTCTCCGGACAACCAAGCGGCCAACTGCTAATGAGCGAGCGGTTTTCACTATGCCAGTGTGTGCGGCAAACGTTTTCGCCGAGTGACACACCCGGATCGTCAACAGGCGTCCTGCCCCCCCCTCTCTCTCTCTCTGTCTCTGTAATCTCTCTGTTTCTCTCTTCCTGAACTTCCCGGATCGGGACAAGGGAACCATTGCAGCAGTGGCTCAACAGGACAGGACAGGTGTGTGTGTGTGTGTATGTGTGTGTGTGTGTGATGGGCTTTCCAAAGGTGTGTGTGTGTGTGTGTGTGTGTGTGTGTGTGTGTGTACACACTCACATGCGTGCTCACATGCATGTGAGTGTGTGTTGTGTACTCCAAGTTTACATGCTATACGAGAAAAGCTGCGGGTGTCCATCAAGTGCATTTACGGATTTGCGTGATTCTCAGCAGCTTGCGACAGGCGTACATGTTACCAAGAGTACATAAGCCCCCCAGAGTTTGTAACGCCAGATCCAGCTCTGCATAGGGTTGTGGAGTTTGGAACGCCAGATCCAGCTCTGCATAGGGTTGTGGAGTTTGGAACGCCAGATCCAGCTCTGCATAGGGTTGTGGAGTTTGGAACGCCAGATCCAGCTCTGCATAGGGTTGTGGTCTAGCATAGTCGGATTTTCTGATGTCATGCGTACTCTCGACACCAGCGCAAGGCAGGGCACCTTTGTTTTCGAGTCGAGAGTCCCCAGGTCTGGGGTGTTCTTATTGAAGTAAAGTCGCGCCAGAATGCACAAACAGTACGGGTGCTACAGTATGAGGTTATGATATTATGTGTACCAATCTCGTGTCCTGCTCGCGAAACCAGATCTGTACAGTATTATGACGCAAAGATCCAATCACGCTCGACCAAGATGCTACAGTCAGACCTCGCTTATCCGGTCCTCGTTTATCCGGATCTCTCGCCATCCGGAAGAAAATCGTCGGTTACCGATTTACAGCATATGCCATGCTTACATACGGTATGTGTGTTCGATTATCCGGTTCCCGCGCCTATCCGGATATTTTTGTGGAAAACGGATCATGTGTGCTGTTATGCGAGGTCTGACTGTACTACATGTAGCAGGCAGACCTGGATCTGGCGTTGCACACTCCGCGCGGTTATGTACTCTGGTTGTTACATACAATGCATACAAATGTGCGTCGGTCCCGTGTGCGCATGTCACCATGCGAACTTGTTGGATGATAATATTCTGCGAGCATCTGTACTCGCACATCCCCTTTCCCCTCATCATGCTCATGCCCTGGTTGAATACACACACCACTGGGTCCCTGGTGCCTTTCCTGAATTTACGGACAACACCTGCACACTAAATCATTGACAAAATCCAATTCAGCAAGTCACGTCAACTTGTATTACCTCAGCGTTTTGTGGGAGGTAGTATTGCAGCTCATTCTCATGGCCAACTTCTGCTGTGGTGCGCGCCGTCCACAAACTAGAGTTCAGCTTGTCGCCATCGAATTCTTCATTGAGCACGACTTTCCACTGGCCACTGGTAATATCCGTGGATTCCAGACTACAGAGTGATGGGATTGTGTCCGCCTCGGCAAGAAAACAGGAGGCAGACGCCGCCACGAGCACGCAGAGACTGCTCAGCAACATTTCTAAGCTCTGCTCGAACTGCGATTTACTTCTCTGAGAATTCTGGAGATATCCGCGGCCTTTTATCATGTTTATTGCTTTGTTTGAAATTACTGTATCATTCAGCTGGAAAGCCGCTGAACTGACGTCATAACCTCTTTTTTTTTGATTTCTTTAAAAATGAGAAAAGTCGAATGAAAAACCAAGAAATCATCACAACCAAGCAATAGTCCATCGGCCAAATCTCAGAAAGGGCCTCTTTCGGCGAAGGTGATGCACTGAAGCTCCAACTAAACGCCCTTTGGCACACTAGCTCATGAGACCCCATAGAATACGAATCCGATTGTTGGACGTTGCCAATCCAGTCCAGGATAGTCGAACTGGGTCGAATACCTTCTTCCGATTTTCGTAATTTCGTCCACCATTACATCTTTCTCATCGACTTTTTTTCGCTTGGCGAATGTTCTTGAGCCGCTGAGCAGAATCTACGCACGCTCGAACACTTGAAATGCCTGCATGTTGACGGTTCGCAAGATTCTAGCGAGCTTGGTGGAAATCTATTATTTATTTTGACATTTTTGGGGGAATCTGAATTAGAACGGTAGAAGCTCATTCGGAGAAGACGGCGTGTCGCCGCTGTCGGATTGTCGCTACTGTGTTTCAGACGTATTTGCTTGAACGTGCTATTGAGGATGGACAGAAGATGAAGTGACGGCTTTCTTGAACACGGACGTTGTGTCTACATTGTCAGGGGCGTAGCACCCGCTACGACTGGTACGACCATGGCCGTACCACTTTTCGAAAAGTGTGGTCCGTCCGGAACGTGCACAACCGTAATAAAAGAAATCCGGATCCATCGATGCATATGCGCATCAGACTTTGACCTTCTTCTAGACTCGTAGATCTGTTATGCATCTGCAGTCGGACTGAGTCTACTGTACTCGACTCGACTGCATGCACACTGCGCCAGAAGTGTGTGTGAAGTGTGCCAGAAGTTCCCAGAACGCAGGATTTTGTGTCTTTTTTACAAAATTTTCCCGCGGGAGGTCCCCCGGACCCCCTCCAACACGGCCTTCGGCCGCGCCGACCTTCGGTCGTACCACTTCCAAAACCCCTCCTACGCCCCTGATTGTAGCTGAAACATCTCATCTGGCGTCTAGAACGCAATTATTATGAGTTGTGAGTGCCAGCTGAGCTGAACACAAGCTGGACACCATTCGTCAGCTGGGAATTTGCATCGAAGCTCTTGATAGCCACGATAAGCATAATTATAGAGGTAACCTTGTTTGGCTCAATACGCATGCAGGTGATACCACTAGTGGCACTACAATGTAAATGGTGCAAAATTGATGCAACAGCGAATATGTACTTCGTACAATCACGAACAATTGTAAGGCAAGTGTTCATGCCTGTCATAGAAGAATTTCAGCCTGGAAGTCTTGTTGTCATGGTCATAAATAATACAGGACTTGAGTTGGCTCTGGACATAAACACACTTGTGGTGAATACGGTCATTATTACGAGAAAAATATTTAGCCACTGTATGTTAACACCTGATGCCGCACTACACGCAATATTTCATGTACATGTATGTGAGACTCAATTGCATCCACAAGGCCGTAGATGCATGTAAGCACACAATGCTGTACAGTATAAGTAGTAGTCGACATGTGGTGCCTTCCAGCTGCACATGCAAATGCGGCAAGTTGGCAACGACACATGACCTATCTGCACCGCACAGCTTGAGCTTAGAAAGGAATATTGCACACATAGTGCTATTTGTGTTCCGATATCATTAAGCCGGTATACATGTACTAGTATCCTTATACATGTACCTGGTCACTCGATAGGCGATGCCGACTGTACTAATCTTATCCATATTACCCGACAGGCTATAGCACACTGCGTCAGATCACTTTGCAACAAAACAAGAGCTTTGGAGCGAATATACACTGAAGCAAAGTAGGTTTCAACGGTACAGCACTAGTCACGATGAGGGGAGTTACGAGGATGGTTAGGCCGTGACACATAGATGATGATTGTTAATGATTCATGCACGGTGGAAAATTACTACCAATGGCGATGATATTGCTTTCACAACAATGACATCAGTAGGAGCAGTGACACAACCTTACTGCTCCAAGTAGGATTTACAAGCGAGTGAAGGGAGAGCAGACTGGTCTAATAGCAGACCGGGTCTAAGCAAGGAAGTAATCGGCATCAGAGGTGAGCTTGCACATCAGAAAACAGATGATGATCACCAAACACAGGGAAGTTGGCTATGTGTATGTTTGTGTCACTGTGTGTGTGTGTGTGTGCATGTGTGTTTGTGTGTATGCGCGCACATCTGTGTGTGAGAGAGAGGCAGACAGACAGATAGCATTATGGTGGGAGGGATCAAGGTCTGACCTCAGAGTTAAATGCTGACGGTGTGGAATAGCAACAGTGCGAAATCGGGCAGGTTGGTTAATGGCCCACACTGGAGCCGAGTAGGAGCGCCAGTGGTTGAGGGCTAGCACAGGAGTAGCAGCAGCTCCAGCCTAGGAAGATCAGCTTCTGGATGAAAATCTCCCGGACACAGTAGGTACCAAGCTTCACTAGCAGATTGCCGGCAGGGGTGCACGGCGAGCACCCGTACATCCCTCAAGCCATCAGAGCCGCAGTACTTGGACACGATCCAGGTGCTTACCCGCCAACAATGCTGAGAAGGCACTGGAGCCATACAGGATCTTATGATCGAGCATGCCCACAGACTTGAAATACAGGGTCCGGCGTTGAATACTGAGACAGCGACGTCTCCTCCACAGAACACCACTCAGCCCCACCATTGCATTATTTTCGTTTTTTCATGATTTTTACAATTGTGTTAGAGCACACAGCACTCGATGCAACATTTACCAGTGACTAAATAACTCCGCGTCTCCGACCATAACTGCAGCGTTCCCGTGAGCCTGTTGGATTTCCGTCAGCCTGTTGAGATTATCTTCATCTCGTCACATGTGAGCCTGTGTGTTTCATCCGTATCGTGGCACAATTACACAGACACGATTTCCAACTCAGGCCGGTTCCGTTGCTCGAAGGGTTGGCGGTAAGAATTGCTACGCCGTCTGTGGCTGCATGGGAACTTGGCGAGTCGTCGTCTTTCTCCATAAATCCTGATCGTCACGCGAACAACAGCCACTATTGCCTAAAAACTACGACACAACAGTATCAAGCTCGCCCCAGCAGAAGGACACGAATGACGAGCGCTAAGACGGAGAAAGAGAGACAGGGTTAGCGAGAGCTGACTAGTGCAGGTACGCTGTCATCTCCTGAGGTGGTGGGCGAAGCAGCGAAGTGAAACGAAGGAAGATAGAACTTAATTAGAAGGCATACGGAGGCACCAAAACCTATTGCCTGTCACATACTAAGTGCCATTTAGGGTTGACAGCTGTCAGCTGACAGCCTCAAAAATTTGAAAATCTGCTCAAAAAACTCTCGATCAGAACTCTGTGCACTCTCAAATGGAGCGCACAGTAAAAAACTCGGCGACGAAGAACGCTTCGTATCGACGCCCTGGACTGAATTAGGCACGTCCAACAAACGGAATAGTGTTCTCTGACATATTCTCTACGTGCTGGGTATGGTCGCGTTTAGTTGGAAGCTCAGTGCATCACCACTTTCGATTTTGAGACTTGGCCGATGGACTACAAGTCCAAGACTGGCAAGACAAAGAAGAGTACGAGCGACTACCAAGAGTAGATAAACAGTAACTGTTTATCTACTCTTGGTACTACTGTATACAGTCCATAACCCAGGGTTATTTTTTCAAAGTTTCACTGAGCCTCTTGTACGGGCTGCAAAATAACACATTTTGTGAAGAATCAACACATAAAACGAATCATCATCATACAGTATTTACAGCGTCTGTCACTCAGTAGGATCACTGCACTGTGCAGGTTCACTGGATGCGTGCCTCCGCCGCCACTAGCACAGCAGGGGACTCAGGCACGGCAGGAGCAAACATGCTCCTTGAGCCACGCAGGCACATAGCACCACAACGCACCAGGGCAAACCCAAGGCGACAGCGCAGCAAGGAGATAGTCTGCCCGTATGGCTCCTTACTCTTCTCAGCCAGGAGAGAGGCGATCCGCGTGAAAAGAGCATTGGCATGCTTGCCATAGCCACCAGAGGCAGAAAGCACAACGGGCACGAAGGAGGCATGCTCAACTTCACGTACTCGCTCCTCGTACTTCCGGCGCTTTTCCTGTTCATGGCGTCTGTAGCTAGCAGCGAGGGAGGTGGCACGATGATTCGAAGACGCAAAAGGGTTGAACACCCGTACATCAATAAAGATGCGCTCGAATCGGCCACCCCACACACCACTAGCCGCAACGTCCAGCCGAGCTTGCTCCTCCGTGACAGCTGTGCGATGGCGGAAGGCCTCTCCGGTGACGGGCTGGAGGTGGGGTTCCACTGTCACGTTGTGAGCGACCTGCCTTAGAGCTCTGGCGGCGATGTCCCTCACCTCGTTATGTCGCAGCATCGGGAAGCCACCAAACGGGCATGACAGGGCGTGACTCACATTCAGCGGCTTACTGCACACGCAGAGGCTTAGGAGCCGAGGAGGTTTCCAGCCGTACCGGAGGCACAGGCCATCCCGGAAATCTCCCTTGCTGAGTGTGAAACCATGGCGGCTGAGGGGGCGGCAGGTCAGCCAGCTGGATGCACCCTTTTCTGAGGCCAGGTCGAGAACAGGGGCCAGCTCCCGGTGATCCGAGCGAAGAGCGTCAGCCATAGACTTGAACGCGCTCCGCTTCTCGGCCCGAACCGTCGCCTTGACCGTTCGGAGCTGAGTCAGAGAGTCGCCAAGAGACGACTCCTGCTCCAGCAGGCGAGACACGAGGCTAGCCGTGATCCTTCGGGATGAGGTGTACTGTTCAGCCACTGAACAAGGGTCTGCCATACCCAGTCCCCCAAGCCGGCAAGGCAGAGAGAGTAGGGAGCGAACAGTTGTCCCAGGTGGAGCCTGACCCGTGATGGCCGGGATGAGCCGACCGCTGATTGCGTGTTCCAGCGGTTCAAGCAGGGACGGCGGGATGGAGGAGGTCCGGCAGAGGAAGGACCACTTGTTTTGCAGGCCCTGTGTGAAGGCGGAGTAGGCGGCCTGTGGCTGCGATGCAGCGATGGTCGTGAGCTGCGCAACTTCCTCACACCAGGTGGCGACCTTGGACTGGACAAATTGTTCTATAAACTCATCCGTGCCCAAAGGTGCACCAAGGTGGCGGCAACCATCACACGTGACCTGCACACCGGTCCCCTCGAACATCTTGATAGCAGCTGCGTACCTGGAGGGCTTGACCAGGAGGAGTGACTTCTGGGCATTGCAGTGGTAGCCATACCCGGGACCGTGGCTGACGAGATTGTCCCACCATTGGCGAACAGGCGTTAGCTTGCCACCGGCTGCAGCATCGTCCGCATACCAGCCCTGTTTCGCACCAGGCACTGCAACTTTCTTGATGAGCGGGAGGACTCCAAGCGCATATACGGGCATGGCCAGAGGGTCACCCTGAGTGGTACCCTCGCACGATAGCAAGCACTCTCCATCAACGAATAGGCGGGATGGTTGGCTGTAGGTGTTGATTACAGCTGGCGCTATAGAGGGACAGAGGTGACGGATGTTCCGTAGGCAGGCTTCACGGTTAAGCCGGAGATTTTCTGTTGCTGGTGCTCTGCTGTGGAACGCTCTCCCTGGTGAGGTCCGCACAATTACCCGGCTACCTGAGTTTAAGCATGCATGTGTACCATACGCCTGTAGGGAGTAGTTCGAGTTGCTGCTGATTGCTCTGCTCTCCCTCCCCGTGCAGTTCAGTAACCCGCACGTAGTATCACAGATACATCGTATTCTCTCTCTCCCCCCGTTTACCCGCAGTTATTAGTATCCTATTCTCTTACTATGTGCTTCCATAGCTTTTACTATGTTCTTCCATAGCCACTTCTAGGCTAAGCCTTCGCCGTCATTTTATTGGGTCGTCATCCCGTTTGAATGTGCGAAGTGAAATAAAAACCAACCAACCAACCAAGCCGGTTGAAGGCGTTCGAAGCGTCGGCGAGCAATATGGCATCCGCATCCTCCTCACGGTAGACATCTTGCATCGCATGGATGGCAGCTTCAATGCCGCACTCCTGACCGGCACACAGTTGAACCAGGGCTATGGACTCTTGCTAGTACTCGAGTACGAGACTCGTACTCGCGTCACAACACTCATATCAACCTTTCGAGTACTTTTTCCGCTGTTTGCGCGCGTGGTGAACAATTTTTTTGAATCAAGTGTGTACTCCGGCCTATGGCCCACGTGTAGATCTGCGCGTGTACAGGCACACCACCGAACTGGTTGGGCTCAAGTTAGTTTTCCAGCTCACAGGCAACGATCTCCATGGCTGGAGACGCTCGTCGAAACGGGTGGTCGTGAGAACGAAGCTGCCTGAGAAGGGCCAGGTCCATCGCTAGATCAAAATAATGTCCTTCGCTGAGACGTCGCAGGGGAAGACGAAGACGCCGAAGTGGCAGAATACTGCTGCGGGGATTCAGCAGAATAATTTGTCACAGGGCGAGCACTGACAGGACTTCCAGATCTGACAGAACTAGCCGAGCGCTGTCCAGGTGACAGAGGATCGCTGAGAGAGCGGGAAAGAGATCCATCAGCTCCACAGGATGCCGAGTAGGAAGAACTCGCAGAACGACTTGAAAAGGCCATGGCGAAAACATCTTGACACCACGTGCATCAACACAGCTACATGTACATGTATTTTTTATTTTTTTACAAAGACCACTTAATGCCAAACATGAGATGCAGCTAGAGGAAGCACGCACAACCTTATATGTACTTATACAGAAGCTTGCGAGAAAGAAGCGAAAGTTCAAAACGTAAGATCTTCAGGTTTCGCGATCGGCCTCGCGAAAGTTCCTTTCCTTTTTCGTTACTCGTGCCCAGACTACGTCTAAGTTACGAATTTTCGTTATGCACAACCTCTGGCATTATAAAGACGTACATAAACCCCTGGGGGTTATGTACTCTCGGTAATAATTATGATCATGATCATGGGAACACCAGGCATTACCAAAGAAACTGTACATGTATAATGTACACAGTTTATGGCACCAGGGCACATTCAGCAGCCGCCAGCACCGTGGCAGGTTCCGACGGTGACCACGTAAACTGGCACGAACCATTGCCCGAACAAGGCAAAAGGAGATTTTCGCCCGTACAAAAGCCATCATGACCGGGAAAGGCTCACGACGCTTTTCACACAGCTTGCTGGCAATCCTGGCCAACCCTGGGGCCGGAGCAGCTCAATTCCCCCCTGCCCACCAGTTGTTGCGAAGGCCACGGGACTTGAACACTTTTTTGAAACGAGGAATGCGTGACCTCCAGGACTCGCCGTTCATACTTGCGTCGCTTCTCCTGCTCATGCTTTCTGTAGACAGACGGGATAGTAAGGTTTAGGTTGGAGGGGAATCAGGGGACAAAAGGGTTAAGCATCAAACATGGTCCTCTCTAAGGGCCGTTTCACACGAGGTACAAAATCGCGTACATGTCACGTTTCCGGTTATGTTCCCTAGGAGATGGAGCACTTTTGGCGCGAAATGTGAAACGCATCGTGTATGTTTTCAGCAAGACCAGGAGGGGTGTAGAAAGCAGGATATACCCAGCGTTCTACTGACAAACTTCGTTTTCCTTGCATTGTGATCTGTCGTCGTGTTTGCTTTTTTTGCTTCTGTTTGCTTTCATTGCTGGTTGCTGGTTGTGCCTTCCGTTTCGGACAATGCCTCGCCAACGCAATGATATTCTCTGATGACCTGGAGGCTAGACTTATTGAGTTGTGGGCCGACTATCAAAAGTCAAAAAGTGGCCAGATGGTGAAGCGTATTGTGAGGGAAAGGGAGATCGCCGAGAAACTCAATGCTGCGTTCCGCTCAGGATGGTTGAATCCAGAGAAAAACTTGAAATTACACTTTGAACAAGCGAGGGCAATGAGGTCCTTCTACGCCTTGCCATCCTGTAGTATCCCTGCCCGACCAATACGGAAGCAGTACGGAACTAATACGGAGCTTTGCCTGATGTATATTTAGTGTATCTCCGTATGTAAGCGTACGGCGTCTGCTGCATAAAAGCGGCTGCGCATTTCTGTTTTGATGAAGATTAGATTAGATAGCAATGAAAGTTAACTCGAAGAAGAAGAAATCAACCTCTAGGTGAGCACCGGAGAGAAAGTTATCTATTTTGCCGCTTCTTCTTTCACTAATAATTATATCCCAGGTGTGTACCTGAGAGAAGAGAAGAATAAAACTAATTCTTGTTAATTGCACCGCGCCTACCACTCGGCTACCCATTACAATCCTTTGCAACCTCTCTCGTCCGTTCATCTTTCTCTCCTTGTGGCGATCAAAGAAAACGAGAATCAGGGAGAGAACATCTCCTTGCCAAACTAATAATAATTACTTGAAGTATTATTATATTTTGTGTTCAAAACTCCCGCGTTCGCGTGCGGATTCCGTATTTTACGACTTCTGTGCGGGGCAGGTCAAAGCTGCCATGGCAACTGCTGCTTGAAAAGCATGTTGCGACACTCGTGTGAAATCACGCGCTGTGTACTGTGCCTAGAACGCCCATTCGTGAAAAGCCATGTATACCTCGTGTGAAAAGGCCCTAACATGAGTCCCATACAGTCCACGTGCTGCCACATCCCGGCATGCGCGGCAGACGAGCATGAGCCTCCGTGTTGGCTGAGGCTGTTTTCACCACAGAGGCTCGAGAGGTTCCAACTCTGGCTCCACGCTGACGTCATGCGCAACCTCTCGCAACAGATTAGCGGTGAGATCTCGGAGCTTGTTGTGACGCATCCCAGTGCATCCTCCGATGGCACATGACCGATGAGGGCACTGTAGTTTAGGTGGTGTCGAAGGGCTTTCCACAGCTGCAGTGAGACGGCAACCGGGGAGGGGTTCAACCGTAGCGCAGACATAGGGCATCCCGGCCAGCCTTGTGGATGGGAAACAGGAACCGGCGAGATGGCCGACTAGTGAGCCAACTGGAGGCACCTTTCTCTGAGTCCGCCTGTGGTCGTCACTCAGGACATCCCTGACGGAGGAGACGGCCATTGCCTGATCTTGGCGATTAGCCGTGATTTGGGCCACCTTGGCTGCCCGGGCTGCAACAAATTCCTCGATGGATTCCTCCTCTCGAAGGAGCTGCTCGACTAGAGGTCTGGTGACAGACATATACGTGTCGTACTGCTGGGAAAGGGTCCCTGGGTTTAGAATTCCCAAACCACCATGACGACGCGGGAACGCCAGGATGGCACGTTCTTCCTCGCCAGGGGCCTAGCGACCAGTCAGTACAGGGAGGAAACTTGGCTGATGGAGTTTTCCAGCGGTGTCAGGAGGTCTGCGATGGCTGGCATTGTCCTCGCAAGGAATGACCACTTATCGCCGAGACCATGAGTAAGGACAGCGTACGCAGCCTGAGGTTGAGACGCCGCATGTTTGCGAGGGTCTGCAGCTCTGTGCACCATGTGTCAACCTTCTGGGACACGTAACCATCGCAGAACAGGGCATAGCCTAGGGCAGCACCAGGATGCCGACAGCCGTCCTTCCGGATGTTAACCCCGGTTGTGGGCCTTTGTAAATAAAGAAGCTTGTTCCTAAACGTTTTCGTCGCCATCTCATCAGAGGATTACTGGCAAATCAACAATAGCTCTCAATAATAATAATAATACTTGAAGTAATAATAATAATAATAATAATAATACTCATAAAAAGGACACACTTCAGGCTCATTACAAACATCTTGAAAGTTTTTGTCTTCACAAGTATACTTTCAAGCCTTCTCATCAGGTGAAATACAGGCAAGAGAAAAGGAACAGGAACAGTGGATTCCTGTTCCTTTTCTCTTGCCTGTATTTCACCTGATGAGAAGGCTTGAAAGTATACTTGTGAAGACAAAAACTTTCAAGATGTTTGTAATGAGCCTGAAGTGTGTCCTTTTTATGAGTATTATCGCATTTTTGTCTCAGAGGAAACTGTTAAAATAATAATAATAATAATAATAATAATAGAATCAACAAAAAATATAACGACATTACTGTGAGTAGTGGTGGACCGTTTTTTCAGCTCGTAGATTCTCGCTCCTGGAGAGCCCAGTCGGCATCAGGCCGGTCTGGAGGTGGATATATCTCAGCAGTAGTAGTAGCAGTAGTAGTGGTAGGGCAGTGTAGTGGTGGTAGGTTCGCCATCAACGGCGATTAGAGACAATACCAGAAAACACAAAAACAAAAAATGTCGAAGGAGAAACCGACACGAAGATCGAGCTCCCTTCCGCGTGGCTCCAACAAACGAGGCCGAGGTGATCTCTCGATGGATTCCTCACCCGAGGGTTCCGCTAAGACCAACAAGAGGCTGTTCTCAGCGGAGGAGGCCGCAGAGTTTGTCTCAAGTGACTGTGCCGGATCCCTGGAATCCCTGAGAAAAGACTCTCAGCTTGAAAATTCTCCGCTGGGAGAAAATTCTCAATTTGAAAATTCCCGGCTGCAGGAACTTGTGCGGGATGAGGTCGTGAAAGCCCTCCCATCGTGTATTTCCTATCTCCGAGATGCTGTTGTGGCGGAGGTAACGGCAGCATTGCAGCCCCAACTCCAGCGTCTCATAGAGAGGCTGCTGGTCAAGCTCAGTCCTACACCCAGTGATGCTGCGACTCAGTCCAGTCGTCTGCCAGTTTCTGTCACTGAGCAGCAGCAATCTGTCCTGGATGCGCCAACATTTGCCTCGGTGGTCAGTCCCACACCCAGTGATGCTGCGACTCAGTCCAGTCGTCAGCCAGTTTCTGCCACTGAGCAGCAGCAATCTGTCCAGGATGCACCAACATTTGCCTCAGTGGTCACTCAGAACTCTGCGGACATGACTAAACAGCCCTGCAAATTACTGCTGCAGCAGCCGGCTGCAGAAATCCCAGCAAACCCAAGGCCACCTGAGCCACGGCAGATTGAAGACCTGGTCCAGGCTGCCAGAGCGGCAGCTACATCCCCATCGACAACACCTGTTCCGGAGGAGCCGTGGCAGGATGTATGTGCTCCTCGCAGGAAAGTCGTTCTGTATGTTGGAGGGCTGTCACCAACAGTGACAGAAGAACGACTCCGTGGCTACGTGACACGGAATGCCAACAACCCAGCTGTTATTGTCGTCTACAAGTGTCAAATACAAAGTGCGAAACCTGAGAAGTCGACCGCATTCGCTCGGCTCACTGTGAGCGCACCCACAGCTGCGGTGCTGCTTTCTAAGGGTTTCTGGCGGGGTCGAGCATACTGTCGTCGCTGGGTGTTCAATGCTCCCGAATCCAAGGCCTCCCAAACTCCTGTCAGCAAGGACAAGGGCAGGACGACGACTGACGATGCGTCCACAGACACTGAACTCAGTTCCCAATGATAGCGGCGGGAAATCGTTCACCACAAGTCATGAGCCAGGCTATGCTTGCCGTATCCTTTCTCAATATATGTAGTCTACAGAGAAAAGTCGGCGAAGTGCAACAGTACCTTGCTGTGCGTGGAATCCATGTCCTCGGCCAGGCTGAAACTTGGCTGAAGCCATGCATTAGCGACGGCGAGATTTCGATTCCGAATTACAAGCTGTTCCGAAAGGACCGTTATCTTCAACATGGAGGAGGCGTCGCTGTGTACTGTCATGATTCTGTCCATGCCAGAAGGCGCACGGACCTGGAGTGTCCAGAGCTAGAGATGATGTGGATCGAAATTACAAGTAATGGGCGAACCACTGTTCTCGGGTGTACATATCGCCCCCCAAACAAACCTGTATCGTACTGGGATGGTTTTGAGAATAACATTGAGCAAGCTTGTCAAGGACGGCAACATTCCACAGTACTCGTTGGTGACTTTAACGTGGATTTCAGCATGCCTGGTAATGCTGCCCACCCTCTTCAGCATATTCTGACTAGATTTGATCTGAAGAATTACGTATCCTCTGCAACACGAGTGACAGCACATTCCCAGACCATTCTCGACCTTTTCCTCTCAACAACAGCTATAAGTGGAACATGTGAAATAATTTACCTCGATATAAGTGATCACTATGCCATACTCGCTCATCTACCGATTCCGTCTAAACCTGCTCGCAAGGGAACATCAACTGTCACGGGTCGTCGTCTCCATCAGATTGACTGGGGCTGCTTTCAAACTGATTTACATGGCATACTGTCTGTCGGCTTTGATGATCAAGATGTTGACTCCATGACAACTTCCTTTAACAATGCTATTCTCTCCACCCTTGACCAACATGCACCCATCACCACCCGCCGCCGTGCAGACCGGCGTCCATGTCCCTGGCTGACTCGTGAGCTGGTTGAGTGTGTCCGGAACCGAAACAGACTGCACCGCCGTCTAATGCAAGATAGAGCAAACGAGGCACTCCAGCAGGAGCACCGAGCTGCACGTGCCAAGGCCAGAAAGCTAGATAGACAGTTGAAGAATGCTTACTTTATGGATCAATGCTATACGTCTGATCAGAGGAAACTTTGGTCCGTGATGAACACTGTCACCGGACGAAAGAAGACCCGCCGAGTACCCCAGGTATCAGCTGACCAGCTGGGCGACTTCTTTGCAGATGTTGTTCATGACCCCAGTCGACCTACGCACCTACAGATGCCAGTTGGCCCTACGAAACCTGATGCCCTTACAGCCTTCCAACCTGTGTCGTTGTATGATGTCGCTAAGCGTTTGCAATGTGTGGATCCACATAAAGCTACAGGAAGTTATGGAATCCCAGGTATTGTGTTGAAACGTTGCTCGGACACCCTCTCCCCATACCTGATGAAGATCGTCAACTTATCTCTTGCGTCTGGTATAGTGCCATCAACTTTCAAACATTCTCTTATCAGCCCATTGTATAAAAATGGCGACCCACTGTCAGCTCGTAACTATCGGCCCGTCTCGCTACTGCCTATTGTTTCTCGCATACTGGAACACTTTGTCAAGAAACAGCTGACAACTTTCCTAGATGATCACTCCTTGTTACCTTCAAGTCAATTTGCATACCGAAGAAATCACTCAACAGAAGATGCTCTTATCCTTGCCTCCAACCGCTGGAAATTGGCCAAATCGGAACGAAAACACACCGGGGTAGTAATGGTAGATCTATCGAAGGCATTTGATAGAGTCCAGCATGCCAGGCTTGTGCAAGTGCTGTTTGACCTTGGCATTTGTGACACACCACTGGAATGGTTCCTCAGTTATCTCTCGGAGCGGCAGCAGTGTGTACGGGTGGAACACTCAGTTTCGCAATATGTTGGATGCTCCCGAGGAGTGCCTCAAGGCAGCGTTCTGGGCCCTCTTCTTTTTGTACTGTACACCAGTGATATGTCGTCAGTTCTACCAGGTAGTGTATGCCACCAGGAATTCGCTGATGATGTGGCTCTGGACTACTCCGACTATCAGCCTGATTTAGTGTGCTCTGTTCTCTCTAACGCTGTAACACGACTCGCTGAGTACTTGGACAACATTGGTCTGCTATTAAATGCCAGTAAAACCCAAGTTATGTTTGTGAGACCCCGTGGGTGTCTGGATGGACCATCTGAAGTGAAGTGTGGTACCACAGTGCTTGATGTTACTCCAGTCACGAAGTATCTCGGTGTCATGCTTGATGACCAACTGTCCTGGAAGCCCCAAGTGGACTTTATTGCCAGCAAGACTGCTACTACAATCGGGCAGCTCTGGCGCCATGGACGGTGCCTTTCACTCAATGCCCGCCGGGCCTGGTACATGAGTATGATCCAGTCTGTTCTCTGCTATGCCTCAAACTGTTTCTTTCCTGCTCTATCCAAACTGCTGCTACATCGACTGCTACGCATTGCTAAGTCTGGCATACGAGCCATCTTCCAACTCCCCAGAAGGACCCCCACTGCTCCCCTATTTGCCAGACTATCAATGCCTCAGCTCCACCAGCTGTACGTGCAACGTCTGCTTCTCTTCGTCTTCCGCTGCCTTCATGGCAGAGCCAGCTCACTGTTCCAATCCTACTACTCCCTCATTGCCACGGATGTGGACAGAAGTTGTGTCACGCGTGGTCAGGTCAGCCAGCTGCTCAGAGTGCCGTTCCTACCTGGTCCCTCAGGCCGTAGCTCTATCGCCTTTGTTGGCAGTACCACATGGAACTCTCTCCCTGCTGATATTCGCGCTTGCGACGTACGCCACACGTTTCAAGCATTGCTGTCTGGCTATGACCTCATCTCCCTCGTCAACTAGCTCTCCGATGTTGTGCCAACTATGTCTTCTTCACAGATTCTGCCTGAACAGATGCTCATCAATTATGTTCTTGTCCTCTATCCTAGTCCAAATCCTGCCTTGCCCATGCATGACTCTCATGAAATGCCCGTACTAAATAGTCTATAGAACAAGAATATTGTATATCATACTTCTCTCATCAACTATGATAATACCCATTTCATACCCCCCCCCCCTTCATAAAATTAATACCTACTGTTTTCTTTCCTTTCATTTCATCTTCTTTTCCGTTCCTTTCTTCTTCATACACATTTTAAACATTTTCATCATATTGTGAGAGCCGTGGGCCAACAGCCCCGGTGAGAAGGCAGTCTTGCCTGTTCATATGGTGAAGTAAAATAAAGAAACAACAACAACAACAACAATATACGCTAGAATATCTAAGATGAAAAATGTAAACGCTTTGCAAAAAAGGCCATGGTACAAGCTCACTTGGGACCGTCAGATTAATTACCTGGACCGAGCCAGCCGGGAAAAACCCTCGCGCCGACGGACGCAGTGATGAGGGAAAAAAACCGGGTGTATAACCCCAAGTGGCAGAATGGTGGCATAAATACCAGGCAAAGTTTGCAAGGGCGAATTGAAAACTACCCGACAAGCACGAAGAATGGTGGTACTAGTGAAAAATAACCTACATGATAGTTAACAGCGGATTCCATAAATAGTGTAACCTTAGTAACTTTACTGTTGTCATCGGGATTATTCTTCAGTTTTGTCAACCGGTGGGCCAGGGGGAGCTGCGAGGCTCTCCAGGAAATGCCTAGCCGCGGCCCGTTGGTCGAGACAATCCGCGATTTTCTCAATGCCTTCGATCATACTCTGAATAGATTTCTCCCGGATTTTGCCGTAGAACAACTGGAGGATGTTCATATAAAAATCCCGATGACTCTGGGAACATAGATGTCTGACAACATCGTCGTTTGCTATTGTTGATCCAGGTTGACTGCAGGCATGTGTAAAAAAGAGCACAACACAACTAGAGTGAAGAAGCACAGGATTGCAAGAACTGTCTATCTCACGGATTGGCATCCGATCATTCCCAGAAGAGAGCTTCATAAGCAGCACCACAACTACTTACCATGCACATTCAAACGTTGCTGGGACGTTGAGACGCACAAGGCTTTTCCTGTGATTCCTTCCCTTGAGGTGGTCAGCGAGTGGTGCTACGCCAGTCATCACACTTTCACAAGGGAGACAAGTAAAATTCATCTTGATTGTCGTTGTGAAGAACAATCCAAAACTGTTCAATACAAAACACGCCAATGCAAGAGAGAGGAGAGAGAGACACCAGTGGCAGTGGTCAGCGCGTTTACAAAGTGAAAAGTTAGCATTGGGAGATCCATCCTGGCTTATATACTGTCGTGGACAAGGAAATCCGGTCCCACGTCTAGCGGTCCCGGGCTTTGGCCATGCAGCCGTGGATAAGCGGTACACACATGCATTTATGCGCTGTAGCGAGCTGGCCGCATCGGGGTATGTGCACTGCATGCAGCATTCTGCACACGCTGAGGGTGCCGGCCCCAGTCAATCGACTGGATTTCTTGAGTGACGTCATTGGACGACATTGAGTAGCATTCATGTACAGCCATGTACATGACTGTACATGAATGATTATGTACTTGAACTTTGGCATCCAGTTGTGAGTGGAAAGAGATAACTGTTAAAAGGCATGTGCTATGCTGGCCTGCAGGTAATTTCAATATGTTCATGCTGTACGTACACTGTGATTAGGTAATGCAATATTTATTTGCCTGCACCTTTGTGGGTTCATTATTTTATTTATTTTGTTATACGTATTCCCGCGTTGAAGTGTAGCAGCAGTATGCTGCGTCCACAGCTTCGCTTATGCACGGGTTGATGTCGTAACCATACTCGAATTACTAGGATGGACCACCAGGTAGGGTCCAGCGGATTCTGCCGGCAGAAAAATGCGCAGAACTCGGTACTTACCCTGGTAAGTTTCATGCATGTTTGGTATGTGGATAAAGAAATGGAGCAGAATTCGAGGAATTGCCCGCCATAAGGTTTGTATGGTTCTGCCAATTTTACTGCTTTTCGAGCAGAATCTGCCACCTTTTCGAGCAGAATCCGCCAGTCCCTACCACCAGGCGCGCATTCGTCGGAGAGCGCCGGCTGAAGTTGTGCCATCGGCATATCAGGACTGCATGGGCCCCAGCTGCGGCGGCTCCCGGATCAGTGGCACAGTGCCCAATCCTTTCCAAATTTAAAATCACTTTCTTTCACCTCTGGTAGTTTCCAGAAACTGACCGTGGTTGGTCCCCTGGGGGAGGGAAAAAGACCCAAGTGCCATCAGTATGTGTGGCACGTGTTGTGAGCTGCCTTTGGAGTGAAAAACTTGTCAGCGCCTTCTAGGTTCAGCCTGGTCCCATAGCTCAGTGGTAAGAGCATTGCGCATGACAAGCAGGGTCCCAGGTTCGAGTCCTGGTGGGTCTGGCGTTTTTTCTCTTTTCAGCCAGTTCACTTCCCCGACAGATCCTTTGAATTTGAAGTTCTCCCAATCCTTTCCAAATTCAATCACTTTCTTTCACCTCTGGTAGTTTCCAGAAACTGACCGTGGTTGGTCCCCCGGGGGAGGGAAAAAGACCCAAGCGCCATCAGTATGTGTGGCACGTGTTGTGAGCTGCCTTTGGAGTGAAAAACTTGTCAGCGCCTTCTAGGTTCAGCCTGGTCCCATAGCTCAGTGGTAAGAGCATTGCTCATGACAAGCAGGGTCCCAGGTTCGAGTCCTGGTGGGTCTGGCGTTTTTTCTCTTTTCAGGCAGTTCACTTCCCCGACACTGAGATCCTTTGAATTTGAAGTTCTCCCAATCCTTTCCAAATTTAATCACTTTCTTTCACCTCTGGTAGTTTCCAGAAACTGACCGTGGTTGGTCCCCTGGGGGAGGGAAAAAGACCCAAGTGCCATCAGTATGTGTGGCACGTGTTGTGAGCTGCCTTTGGAGTGAAAAACTTGTCAGCGCCTTCTAGGTTCAGCCTGGTCCCATAGCTCAGTGGTAAGAGCATTGCTCATGACAAGCAGGGTCCCAGGTTCGAGTCCTGGTGGGTCTGGCGTTTTTTCTCTTTTCAGGCAGTTCACTTCCCCGACAGATCCTTTGAATTTGAAGTTCTCCCAATCCTTTCCAAATTTAATCACTTTCTTTCACCTCTGGTAGTTTCCAGAAACTGACCGTGGTTGGTCCCCTGGGGGAGGGAAAAAGACCCAAGTGCCATCAGTATGTGTGGCACGTGTTGTGAGCTGCCTTTGGAGTGAAAAACTTGTCAGCGCCTTCTAGGTTCAGCCTGGTCCCATAGCTCAGTGGTAAGACCATTGCTCATGACAAGCAGGGTCCCAGGTTCGAGTCCTGGTGGGTCTGGCGTTTTTCTCTTTTCAGGCAGTTCACTTCCCCGACAGATCCTTTGAATTTGAAGTTCTCCAAATCCTTTCCAAATAATAATAATAATAATAATCAACGCAATAAATAGAGTAAGCTGCGCACTCAGTACAAACACTATAAGCAAAACTTGTTTTCATGTAAATAAAGAAGCTTGTTCCTAAACGTTTTCGTCGCCATCTCATCAGAGGATTACTGGCAAATCAACAATAGCTCTCAATAATAATAATAATAATAGAATCAACAAAAAATGTATACGCTAGAATATCTAAGATGAAAAATGTAAACGCTTTGCAAAAAAGGCCATGGTACAAGCTCACTTGGGACCGTCAGATTAATTACCTGGACCGAGCCAGCCGGGAAAAAACCCTCGCGCCGACGGACGCAGTGGTGAGGGAAAAAAACCGGGTGTATAACCCCAAGTGGCAGAATGGTGGCATAAATACCAGGCAAAGTTTGCAAGGGCGAATTGAAAACTACCCGACAAGCACGAAGAATGGTGGTACTAGTGAAAAATAACCTACATGATAGTTAACAGCGGATTCCATAAATAGTGTAACCTTAGTAACTTTACTGTTGTCATCGGGATTATTCTTCAGTTTTGTCAACCGGTGGGCCAGGGGGAGCTGCGAGGCTCTCCAGGAAATGCCTAGCCGCGGCCCGTTGGTCGAGACAATCCGCGATTTTCTCAATGCCTTCGATCATACTCTGAATAGATTTCTCCCGGATTTTGCCGTAGAACAACTGGAGGATGTTCATATAAAAATCCCGATGACTCTGGGAACATAGATGTCTGACAACATCGTCGTTTGCTATTGTTGATCCAGGTTGACTGCAGGAATGTGTAAATAAAGAGCACAACACAACTAGAGTGAAGAAGCACAGGATTGCAAGAACTGTCTATCTCACGGATTGGCATCCGATCATTCCCAGAAGAGCGCTTCATTAGCAGCACCACAACTACTTACCATGCACATTCAAACGTTGCTGGGACGTTGAGACGCACAAGGCTTTTCCTGTGATTCCTTCCCTTGAGGTGGTCAGCGAGTGGTGCTACGCCAGTCATCACACTTTCACAAGGGAGACAAGTAAAATTCATCTTGATTGTCGTTGTGAAAAACAATCCAAAACTGTTCAATACAAAACATGCCAATGCAAGAGAGAGGAGAGAGACACCAGTGGCAGTGGTCAGCGCGTTTACAAAGTGAAAAGTTAGCATTGGGAGATCCATCCTGGCTTATATACTGTCGTGGACAAGGAAATCCGGTCCCACGTCTAGCGGTCCCGGGCTTTGGCCATGCAGCCGTGGATAAGCGGTACACACATGCACTAATGCGCTGTAGTGAGCTGGCCGCATCGGGGTATGTGCACTGCATGCAGCATTCTGCACACGCTGAGGGTGCCGGCCCCAGTCAATCGACTGGATTTCTTGAGTGACGTCATTGGACGACATTGAGTAGCATTCATGTACAGCCATGTACATGACTGTACATGAATGATTATGTACTTGAACTTTGGCATCCAGTTGTGAGTGGAAAGAGATAACTGTTAAAAGGCATGTGCTATGCTGGCCTGCAGGTAATTTCAATATGTTCATGCTGTACGTACACTGTGATTAGTTATGCAATATTTATTTGCCTGCACCTTTGTGGGTTCATTATTTTATTTATTTTATTATACGTATTCCCGCGTTGAAGTGTAGCAGCAGTATGCTGCGTCCACAGCTTCGCTTATGCAGAATGGCTTGGGTGAGAGGAGAGAAAGCAACAAGGCAACCAACATCTATGAAATAGGTCACAATAACATGAAGAGAACCAACCTACATAATGCATGATTGCACAAGAATGGAGACGACAAATGGCTATAATCATTGTGCCACAAAACCGGTACACAGAAGATCTGTCGACAATGTAACGAAACATAAAACTCAGTTGCTCAATACAGGTTCCACTAAATTACAAGAGAACAACGCTACAACATTAGAATTGCCGCTAAATTATCGCAAGTGTAGAGAACGAGTCCAATAGAAATGAAAACCATGAACAGACTGTCCCGAACTTGTTTTGCCAACAAATGGTACTACATGTGCTTGCTGACACTGACACTGACGGAACACGAATTGGAGTTGAATACTCACGAAGTATTGTACATGTACATCATTATGCGCCGGTGTTGTGGAGCAATCAGGTACAGGTAAGTCAGTCACTAATCCAGCTTCAGCTCCGCGTTCGCTTCAGCAGAATGTTGCCGGCGTGGGCTGTGCCTCCTTACGGATAGACGACCAGTGCAGAGTCCCGCAGCTCCATGGCCGTAAGGTCTTGATATTCGCCGATAGTGTCGTCAAGGTTCAGTCCACCTCTCACAGCAAGCCGCTCTATGAAAATCGTTCTCTCTCCATTGGACTGCTACCCAGTTGCGCGAGGAGACTAGAGAAATTCCTCCGGTGAGCGAGGAAGAGGAGCGGAGTTACCCAACTCAATCAAACAGTTGTGAGTTCATACATGTTTTACTAATAGCCCGCTGGCATGGTATAGATAATAACATTTTTTCCATTTTGAGAGGAGTTATTCATCGCAAATGGTTCTTCACTTTTGGAATTACATTTTGTGGATGGAATAATAGAGATGACAGAAGTTACTTGAACTCTGTCGTGGGGCGTGGGCTTGGGGAGCGTGCCGTGGGCTTTCTATTTTCCTCTGAATCTTAGCATGGGGGATGCTTCACTCACAACTCCCTATGATGTACAGGCTAAGTTTGGAGAGGATGCTGAATGACCTGACGAATGCTGGCACTATAAAAGCTGGAACTCAGTTCCGGCTTGCTGCTTCACCAAGTCAATTTCGTATCGCAATCCTAGATTGGCTAGGGTACCCCGGAGACCATAGGTCTGTGGGGACTGCCCTAGAAAAATGAATAAATACTATACTATACTATACTAAGAAAGGGTTTGCTCCCCACGCTGGAGCTCGCGCTATTCCGCCGACTTTACTTTACTTTAACCCTTTCTTACAAATCATCGCCGAAGTCGCAACCACTACTTCGTTCTATACTATACTATACTCTAAATATGTGGTTTGTTAGTGCCTATGGAACACGGATCCCGTGGACCTACTAGTAGTTGGTACGTGTCTAGCTGTGCGCAGTGCACAAGGCAGCACAATGACGGTATGTACTGCACCAATACCTGCTGTTGATGAATTCGGTGACGTCGAGTGGGATTGCGTACGTTGACAAGTCACGTGATCACCCTGATTACGTAAATGGACCCTACCAATCCTCACCAACGGGTTGGTAAGTGAGGACAAGTTCACGACAACGGCTTCTATTCCTACCTAGGCCTAGAAAGGCGAGAAGTAAAACAATTTTTAGTCACCTCCACCATTATTATTATTATATACTGTACTGCGCTCTTTAGCCGACTAGACCCTCCTGAGCGCAGTAATTTTTTATTGTTTAAGGAGTCCCCGAAGGCTTCTCGCCTATCGAGGGGGTTTCCAAACTTTCCATAATACCTAATCTGTAAAAGAAGTATTTAAATAACCGACGAGGAGACAACAGTCGTAAAATAGCAATGAAAAATATCAAATGTGCACTCATAACCATGTATAAACAATTAAAATGAAACAATTCCAGAACGTTTTCGTGTGACCATCATCAGTGGAACATCGTCACATAGTGAAGAATCACTAAAACAACCAGTTATATAGCTAGAGTAACATGAAAAGAAGCGTGAGAATGCAGCACAGCTAGCGGTAATGCATAACGCGTGTAGTGTGAACCTTTGCAGTGTATCTGAGAATGGTAGCAGTAGATGAATGTGGCAGCTGTGAGTGCGTGTGGACAAAAACTGGTGAGTGCGTATTATTTAAAAAGTGTGAGTGCTACAACATTTTCTTTTTGCTTGCATAGAACAGGGTCACGTGTGCGAATATATACAGCTTCCAACACCTGCAACTGCTTAAAGAAGCGTGCGCAACAAATAACACTAAACCAGGAATCGTCAAACAACTTACGACAATCCGGACTGGACACCAAATGCTTGTAGATGGCAGACTTGCTCTTGTTGATGTCGAACTCCTCCTCGTCAGTCTTACTCTCATCCTCCACTTCCTGTTCCTGCTCACCCTTGCTTTCCTCCTGACCATCCTGTTCATCCCCATCATCATCCTCCATCTCCATTTCCTCATGCCATCGCTTCTTTCTCCTTGACGTGTTCACTGCTGCGCCCGTACTTTCACCTGCCACTACTGGTTCCGCCTTCTCGATTTTTCTCAGTCGTGTCTCCGCTAGTCTCTGGCTTCTCCTCAGATTCGTTTTTCTTCCATTTTCGTTTCGTTCTCCTGGTGATCTTTCCGTTACCGCCGTCGGGTTTGTTAACGAACGATCGTCCGGTGGTCTCCCATGCCGTGGCGTTGTCGTCAAGAGTGACACCAGATTCATGTGTTGCGCTCCTGTTGATTCCGGTGTTGTATCCGTTCCTGGTTGTGTTGTAATACTGACAGGCGTAGTAGTAGGCAAGGGGTGTTTTCGTGGCCTCCCACGCTTTGGCCTGCCTGCCCTGGCCGCTTCTGACAACAAGGACAATGGGACGTGTTGTTTGATACGTTCGGACAATGTTGTAGCACTCACACTTTTTAAATAATACGCACTCACCAGTTTTTGTTCACACGCACTCACAGCTGCCACATTCATCTACTGCTACCATTCTCAGATACACTGCAAAGGTTCACACTACACGCGTTATGCATTACCGCTAGCTGTGCTGCATTTACACGCTTCTTTTCATGTTACTCTAGCTATATAACTGGTTGTTTTAGTGATTCTTACTATGTGACGATGTTCCACTGATGATGGTCACACGAAAACGTTCTGGAATTGTTTCATTTTAATTGTTTATACAGTCGTCCCTCTCTAATCCGGCACTTGTTAATCCGGAACCCTTGCCAACCGGCGCACTTTCTGATGAAACCGATTTTTTTCGTTCAATTCCTACATCGTAATCCGGCACTTGGATTCCGCCTCCGGCAGTGACTTTTTGAAACGAATCGCTCAAACTGCACGTAGTTTGATTTCATAATCCGGCAGTCGTAAATCGCGTTCAGTTATCGATCGAATTCAGTTGACAACTGTACTCGACCTCGCGCGGGAGAGTTCAGTTCGGTTGGTTGTTAGGACTTTTCCGAACCCGAACTCAATTTGTACAAAGAGAAAGACCAAGGAACTACAAGTTACGCTATACTGTCTACTAACACCACCAGTTACAAAACAATCAGCGACGATACACGACACTGACCGACGGTACTGACGTTCTACAACTAACTGGCTAACAGCTCTAGCACATCTTGGATGCGCACTCCAACAGCCTTCCAACTCTGGCACAAGCATTCCGCGCACTTGCTGATGCAATTGTTTGCTTCGAAGGACATCCGTCGTTCGACCTGCATGATGTCGACTGCTTGCGTGGCCTTCTCAAGAGGGTCAATGTTGTCCAGGAGACAACTGCTAAGCAGTCAACCATACTTTCTTATTTTAGCAAGGAGTAGTGTCTTGCCAATTTTCAGGCCTGTGTGTGTGTGTGCGTGTGTGTGCAAGAGTACATGTGAACATGTTCTTTGTTTTACTTTATCACTTCGTCATTGTGTATATTCCTGGAGAGCAGTTGAAAATATAAAGTTGTGCATCAAATACTTGGATCGACACGGAAAAACCCTGCGTTTTGACGTATGACACATGCATGCAATTGGGTAGGGCCGGGTCAGAGGGCAGGATTTCTTAATCCAGCACCCTCGTTAATCCAGCAGAAAACGCCGTAGCAAAAGGTGCCGGATTAGAGAGGGACGACTGTACATGGTTATGAGTGCACATTTGATATTTTTCATTGCTATTGTAAAAGAAGTGATGAGCAATAGGTGAGCAAAGAAAGAGAAAAAGACATAGTCTAGGGCAGAGCTCTGCGCTTGAGCATATGATTGTAAGCGTATAATGGTGGAGGTGACTCAACATGTTCTTCAATGTCCGAGAGCTCTGTCGCACCCTGGGAATAAGAAGTAGAACACAAAATAATAATCTACGAAGTAAAAGTGGGGAGTAGAGACCGGCGGATTCAGCTCCAAACGGTTGCAGATTCTGCTCGAAAAGCAGTGAAATTGGCAGAACCATACAAACCTTATGGCGGGCAATTCCTCGAATTCTGCTCCATTTTTTATCCACATACTAAACATGCATGAAGCTTACCAGAAAAAGTACCGAATTCTGCCAATTTTTCTGCCGGCAGAATCCGCCGGACCATAGGGGGGAGGCTTCCTGCAGTTTCATAAACTAGGCCTTGACAGATTATGCTAGCATAATTTTTCGCATAATTCCTACCAAAATCGAATGATCGCACAATTCGAAGCAAATTGCATACGAATCGCATAAAATTGGAATAATCCGCCTGTTCCCATCAAATTCCATTCAGTTGTACCAAGAGTACGGTTTATGAATTATGTACTCTTGGTTGTACCATGAGTACATGTACTCTTGGTTGTACTAGTACAAGTACAAGTAGATGCACCAGGAAGTCGTAGGTTTACGACTCCCTTGAGAACATGTCCAGTCCACTACAATCAGTGACCAGGGTGACGGTCGTAGCTAGGTCGGACAGTGCGTTGACCTGTTGCTACTACAGTACAACGCCCTCTACAAAACAATTCACCTGTTATTTTGCACAGAACCATCATATACATGTATTATTATTATTATTATTTTTTCTTATTTTGTTAGGGATTTCCCAACAGGCAATGTTGCCTTTTTACTGGGAACCCTAAATGAGACTTTGTGTGAGCGCGAAACAAAGCAGGCGACTCGGCCAGGCGACAAGATGGAGGCAGCGCATTCCACCTGTCGGCACCAAGATACGCAATGGAATGGAAACCATACCGGGAGTGGCAGGCAGGCAAGACAAGAGCAGCTGTAGCTTGGCCCCGAGTTGTGGCAGCAGAATGTGGGCCAGTGCAGCGGGGAGTGAATAGGAGGCTGAGAAGTGGGCTAGATAAACCATGCAGACAGCGAAAGACAAAGACGTATTGCTTGAAATTTAAGCGTTGCTCTAGTGTGTAGATCTTGGTGTAAGCGTACAGGGTCTCAGTGGGAGTTCTGCGGTCAAGGGCAAATATTCTTTTAAGACTAGTACGGCTGGCTGTGATCAGCTGGTTGTATGAACGGTGAGATAGACAGTTAATGTAGGCAGAGCTAATGTACAATCATTAGCAGCATATTTGAGCACAATGCGGCATAATATGATAACTTTTAGCATAAAAATAGCATAATTCTGCAATTTTTTCGGCAATGCGAAAAGCATAATTTCACGAAAATATTAGCATAATGTGTCAAGGCCTATCATAAACAGTTAAGAGTAGAGCCCACACGCTCTCTTCCATTAACACCGCAATAGTTCAACTCATTGCACAGTAATTATTACAACGTTTCGGCAAATTGCCTTCGTCAGGTTCACAATGATGTGCAAGCTCCCAAACCAGCATTGATAAAGGCCAACTCCCCTGTCAGTAAGAGCTGGGTGTGAGAAGCAGCGCGATAAGAATTCAGCTAATAGCGCTAATATACACTATCAGTGGATGGGACTAAGGCTGAGGTAAACACAAAAAAAACACACACACATTATTTAACTTCTAAGTTTGACATTATTCAGCGCCGAATCAAGTGTCATGATAATCACACTATAAGCGAGTGGCAATACAAATTACAGCAATGACCACCCAGCGTTAATGTTTATCTTCGGAGCCAAATTTCTGATCTCCACAGCCTCCCTCAATTTCCTGCTAGCCCTGTCGCCTTCCCGAGCGAGGACTGATACTGCTGTGAAGGCGCTATCTCGTAGTCTCAATCTCCTGCGCGAATGCTTGTTTATCATGGCCGCGCAGACCATCTGGTAAAAGGAGAGCGATCGCTCTCGCGCGCCTTCGCTCTCCTTATTTTCTTTTAGGGCGTACTTTTCGTCGCACGCCTTGAGAATTTCGAGCGCATCCGCATCACTATGAAGTTCTGAAAACACTCAAATATTTCGTAATTCGGCTTTCCCTGAACGGAATCGAGTAATCGAAAAGTCTATTCGCATTATAAAGTTCTCAGCTGTCGGCTTCAACAAATCGGAAGTCGATCCGAGCTCCAATAGTGGAATTACGGCACTCGCAAGGTATTTTACGTACCGTTGCCAATTTTCACTTCCGCACATAATTATAATTTTGACACGCAAGAGGTACACAAAAGGAAGTATATAGCGCTGTTCTTTTGTTGTAACTCAGAGTTTCATGGCAAAAACCAATCATCAGACAACAGCGCACACCTCTGTATAATTTTGACATAAAGGATTTCCCTCTGTTGCGTGACAGTCCGGGCATGCATAGACCTGTGTACGTGTGACGCCAGGCAGTCAGGCACAGACGGGTCTTTAGCCGGCAGCTACAGAAGAAAGGAGCGCTCTACGATGAATACTACAAAAATACCATGGATCTTAGTAATCTTCACTAGTTTGAGGGAAAGAGACAAACGGGAAAAGTCTGAAGAAAAATTTGACCTTATTGAATTTGATCTTAGTAATATAGCGAATTGTCTCAATTTCCCATTGCGTGTGTCATTGTCCCTGATGAAGGGAAACTAAAGTTGTGGTCCGAACAGCTTTCATTTGTAGTGCGTACGGCGATTTTCCAGAACGAATTTGGCAGCTATTGGGTATTGAATCCGAATGGAGTATGGCAAGATGTTGAAAAAAACCGTATTGTGCTCGCCTTGGATAGATAATGCGAGCGACTTTTTTTGGGGGGGGGGGGGAGGGTGGTGGGGGCTGCTCTCCCACCACTCTCCTTGAGAGGATAGCGAGAGTGATTGTTCACTCTCCTGGATTTTTCTTACACGAAGGTCACCCCAAGGCTTGTCACGAGTCCCTCGACGTGCTTCTCCATTGTGTTCCTTTAGACGGGTCTCTAGTGATCGTCCTGTCTCTTCAACGTAATATTCCGTGCACCAATTGCAATCTATTCTGTATACTACATTATTTTTCATGCAAACCTTCTCCCCACCGTATTGACAAGTAAGACCCGGCCCAAGCGGGCTGCCTCGTCTCCTACGTTGCATAATATTCGGTGCCTTGACACATTGGGTTGGAGACTGTGCTGAACGACAAAATTGATTGCGGAGACTGACGGAGTGCTCATAAACTACTCTTACCGGCAGTTTGTACTTCCAAACGGACCTGTTTACCCTATGGTGTTTGTGGTCGTGATCAAACGGCGTAGACTGTCTATGTACACGCCACGGGTTCTTTGAGCGGCTAGCAGCTATGCTGCAAACTTCTGCAGGATTGTGGAGTGTAATAGAAAGTGATGAGTCACACAGATAAGGGGCTAGAGTAGAGCCATGGCTTTTGAACAGCCAGGATGTAATCCAATGGTCCGAAGCGTCTATCATTTTTAGCGGACTCGGGTGGAGAGCCAAGGATTCATTTATCAGAATGAAAGAGAGCCAAAGAGCTAAAAGTTACGCTTTTGGGTCCCCAAGAAAAATAAAAAAATGTCCTACATGTAGCTGCCTATGTTAGTAGAATCAAGGTTCCTTTAATAGGAAGATGGCCAGTTGACGCGAAAAAAACTTGCTTTCACTAGAGCGGGAGTGTTTCTGATCCGCACCCTACACAACATAGGAGTGATGTACGATCATGGGGACGTGTGTGCATGAGAGTGCGTATCACTGTATCACTGTATGTGTGTGTGTGTGTACGTGCGTGTGTGTGTGTGTGTGCGTGTGTGTGTATGTGTGTGTGTGTATGTGCGTGTGTGTGTGTGTGTGTGCGTGTGTGTGTGTGTGTGTGTGTGTGTGTGTTTGAGAGAGAGAGAGAGAACAAACCACCCATGCACGATGTAGACACAGAGACTGTGTGCCAGAGAAATAGGTAACATGCCAATGAGGTCAGAATTGAATCAATAATGAAGATGTGTCATTTATAAGATCCCCATTGCACCAGCAATCCGAAAGGATCCTATAGCATGTCATGGGAGTCGTAACGTTGAAGACATACATTTTTCTAGCAAGTTTCAACAAGCAACTCTGGTTAACGATCATTGACAGATGCACGACCCCCCCCCCCCCCCATATGATTTGTTTATGCGGCAAGCGCGACCTGTTCACATTATTATTTCTAGGCAACAACTTCATTCAATCAGGCAATGCGACCCAGTCGCACTGTTTCACTCCAGGACAGACACAAACGGATCACGACTAAGCGTGCTCATGCACAGCTAACACACACACACACACACCAGTTCGGTGAGCTAGAGAATGAAGTAATTTTAAAATTCCAGAACGAAAACTGAGAAATACCAGTCGTATTCTATAGTGCTAATAATGGCGGCGTGGAATGCAGTGACGGTCATCTATATTATAGGTTTACAGTATGGCACACTGTAAGGAGAAAAGCAATGAGCGTTGCAGGACCGATCGAGAAATTATAGAATCTTGTGATAACTATGATCGGATGGAGTAACTGAATGCAATCATCATGGTCTGTTCAGCTCTGTTTGTGTGGATGTACAGTGCTACTCGATGCAATCCAGTCGCGTCACTCAACGGAAAATGATGCAAGGCGCAGCCTGTCCTGAGTGAGGCGACCGGGTTTTACTGAGCAGAACTGTAGGTTCAAGACCCACGACATTTTGTGGAGATGTACATCCAACGTCCTGTGGTGGTATTTACCGCTTCTCTTCATCCTCCTCGTCGTCGTCCTGCTCATCATCATCCTCATTGCTCTGCTCTCCCTCGCCAAGGTTCAGCTCTCTCAGCGCATCCTCGATCTCGTCGTCGTTGAACTCCTCTCGGCTGTTACTCAGTTCGGCGTCGTCATCCTCACTCGTCTCCTCATCGCCTTCATCCTCATCGCTGTCCTGCTCGAGAGCAGCATCCAGCGCCTGCTCATCCTCGTCATCGTCACTGTCCTCATCACTGTCGTCTTCAGTAGTCTCGGCAGCTGCTGCCTCCTCGGCCTGTGCGTCGGCGCTGACCTCCTCCGCATACTGTTTGGTGTTCTCGAGGAATGCCTTTGCCACGGCATCGTCTTCTTCCTTCTGCTCGTCTTCCGATAGGCCAGCTTTGTCGGCGTCCTCGAAGTCGAAGTTGTTTGCCTGCGCGAACATCGCGTCAAAGTCGTTTTCGCTGATCTCGTCAGTATCCACAGCTTCCTCCTCAGCTACCACAATTGCAGCGAACATCGCCAGGGAGGCGAGCAGGTACAGTTGGATCTTCATGGTTGGTTTTGAATGGCTCGTGACTAGAGAACAACGAAAGGACACGAACGATGAAGCTCACTGCTCACAAACACAACTTCAGTCTGTAGACCAGGATTTCAGCCAGTGTGGTCACTGGGCTTAGCGGGGCGAGGCCAGCGGATCATAGTGCACTCCCTTTGCAGCAGCGGCCCAAGCTAGCGGACACTGCTGCGGAAAACGGAGCGCCGCCAGACCGAGCGCATGCGCACTAGCTGGGCGTTTCGCGCCCTCCTCGTTGGATGCACGGTGTGTGTACATGTGCTTGTACACAGATTATCAACGGCTCATCGAGCTAGCACACCCGTGTGTGTGCGCTAGCTCGATGAGGATGCTGCACCGAGAGCTGGGCTAGGTTCAACAGAGCGTAGTCGCAAATCACGGATATGTTCCAAGTCAGCACGCCATATACCCGTATCTGATAGCCATGCCACGAGCGAGTGAGACTGCCATAGAGGGCTTGACGTGTTGGCAGTTCCAACGAATGACACAGTGACAGGTCGTGCTGCAAACAAATCGCGGACAGCTCCACAAATCACGTGCCCATCCGCATTGCTAGGTCATCACTTGGACATGCCCAGCGCAGTGACGTGAGCTGAGTTTGGGTATGGTAACTGCTAGCAATCGGGACAGCCTGGTAAAGTAACAGATCCTTGAACGCCTAGCCGTTGTATTGCAGTAGCCCCCACCCTATAGTATAGGCCTATGACTATAAGCAATGGGTTTGTGACGGCTGTTCACGACGAATAGCAGATTGCAGGCGACCTCCATCTAGTCCATCCGTCTAGAGAACCGGTATTCACGGTGCGGGCATCGATTTCCTTCAGACACCCGGACCATCTACTAGCTACCTAAGGTATCCAGTGGGTATGTGTGTTGTCCTCCTAGCTGCTGCGGCCTGGTCGCCCGGTCGGGTGACAGTTCAGATGTAATTGATCAATGGAAGCAACCTTCTGTGTTCTTCTTACTACTAAATACTATGATTGTACTCTTTCCGTGATGGTCTCAACAACTTTTGCTTCCATACATGGACATCCAGAATCTCACAGCAGAATGATATTCATTCATTACTGCCAAACATGCCTGTATCACTACATCATCAAATATGTACTTTGCCTATTAAATCGATTGACGCAAGAATCAGGGTGCCGGCGCGTTACTACGTAGATCAGCACTCAATCTGCGGACAGAACTGTTTCGTCCTTTGTGGACTGACTCATCAGCGCAGCACAGAGAAAATGAGACCGAACCTGATAGCTATGAAAAATAAATTTTCCAAAGCCAGATTAGAACCAGGCCCGAACGTACCTTGCCAGAGTGCTCAAACTGATTATATAGATCAGCAGCATGCTATTGCCTACATTCGGGTGACTCTACACGTTCATGACTGTCTTTGCTACTGTTTAATAGTGCCCTACTACTTGTGCACTGATCCATAACCATGATAATCAGCAAATGGACCCCGGCGCGGCACCAGGAGTCCTTGGATGCATGCAATCACAATCCTGCATCGTGCATCGTGCACGTTTCTATTGGGAGTACGAGTCCGTACCGCAATGTCATATAGATCTCACTGCAGACTAGCCCTATAATATGAGCTGACACGACACAGGCTCATTTTGTTCATCGTGCTGCGTTCTGTTGTATCATGTGTACTTGCTGGTCGTTTGCCCAATTAGTTCACAGTTAGTCCATGATTTACTCAAAGCGCCACAGTGAATAATAGCAAGAATGTACAAGAGAAGAGTTAGAGAGAAAAAGGGAAACTAAGGAGGAGTCCAGGTGGAAAAGCAAAGATAAGAACATTGAAAGGATCGGTCACGCGATACGGTGAATTCCAAGCGTGGATAGGAGACATCCCTACGCAAGAAGTAGGTAGTCCACAGTGCTTTACCATGAAGATGGCTCGTACTCTAGACTGATATTCAAGAGCTTTGGCAGACTGACACCAACCCTGCACTACAGCGCCGATCGTTGTTGGGTTGAGAGTCCAAGTAGTGTTAAACCCGTGCGGTGGGTGCAGCATAAGGTACAGAAAGATCCATGGAAATACAATTGGCATCATAGATGACTCAGGGTCGCAGACCCGTATGCGTTCGAAATCTTCCCTAGTGGTCTGGACTTGGTATGTCTGGTATTATCTGAAAGCTGTTTTGCATTGTTTTGCCAATAAACCTGAACTACGTGTACCTGGCTTCTAGGCATTCCATGAACTAGTTGTGCAAAGATTCAAATCGATATAACGATATAGCGATATTCGCGCTCGCTGGGTCAGTGTACGCACTAACTCAACAGTAACTGTCTACCACCAGTGTATAATGTGGTAGTGGACAAGTGCCATGCCAGTGCACAGCGCGGTTTGGACCCCGTACACACAGTAACACAGTGCACGCAGCACTCACAGCGCTGTTACTCGCGTTCTGGCACCTCACACACGTGCATCTACATAGTTCAGTAGTATTGTTATATCGTTAGTGACAGATAACGATAATCGATAATTTCCTTAGCGATTAGCAAACGGTTAATCGATCATATCGTTTCAGCCCTAAATACAAGTCATGGCGATACTACCGACGTGGCACGTAAAAATAATAACCAGTCTCCAGTGAAGTGTACCTATCCGACTGACATAATGGATATCGATCAGACACTTATGAAAGACGATAAAGAGAAGGAGAGGCAACAATAAAAGAGAGTGCGGCAACAGAAATGCAATCATAGTAGCAGTGCTAGTTACGAGTGCCTTCCGTGAGCAGTGTGCAATTGTTCCTGCTGAGCCTGCGGCCCTGCTCGCAGAATGGCCGACATCTGCTTCACAACCGGACCAAACTCCTGAAGGTTAGCCAGGTTTTGGTTCTCCCAGGCGGCAAAGCTGGTGCCGTCGTCTCCGCGATGGTCGTAGAGCTCGGCACCAAAGTTGCGATCCCAGTCGTGTGTCATGGTGGTGTTGTGGAAGTATACCCATTCTGTGTAGCGCCAGTCTGCAGTACGTACGGAATAACCCATGCTGTGGTCGTGTGGATGATCACGCTTTGTGCCCTTCGGTAGACCACGCGGGTACTGGGAAAACGCTGCCGTCTTCCATTGTGCGGTGCTGTTCTTCAACAGTGGGACCAGGGAAAATCCCTCCAAACCCTTTGGCACTTCAAAGCCGGCCAGGTCTACCAATGTTGGATAGATGTCGACGTGTTCGACGAGCGATTCAACAACCGTACCATGCGACTCTGGGATGAGTGGAGTGCGTACAATCAGCGGTGCTCTGGCGGCTATTTCAAAGTTCGTGTGCTTACACCACTCGCCTAGCTCACCTAGCTGCCAGCCATGATCGCCCCACAGCAGTACGGTGGTGTTTGCACTCAGTCCCAGCGTGTCCAACGCTTGCAGCACCTTGCCAATCTGTGCGTCTGTGTAGGACGTGGCCGCGTAGTACGCACGGCGCAGCTCCTTGGCATAGTCGTCCGGCATGTCTTTGGAAATGTTCGTAGGCAGGTGCATGGCTGCCACGTTTGCGTACGCCCGTAGCTCTCCCCAGTTCGACCAGGCTATCTCGGGCATGTCCTTGGGTGGGTAGGGGTCAGCTGCTATTGTGATATTCTCCTCTGGGTAGTAGTCAAGATACTTCTTTGGGAAGATGAATGGCAGATGAGGCTTGTGGAAACCGACGGCAACAAAGAAGGGTTCATCGGCCAGTCTCTTCAGCGTGGCAATGCCCGCAGCAGCTATTTCAGCATCTGGAAACATTTCCTCAGGAAAATCTGGTGTCTTCCAGGCTATAGATTTCCCGGAGAAGTTCCCATTGGGATGTGCATGGAAGTAAGGTTCAGTCCAGCTGGGTGGGTCGTCTCCAGTAGGGAAAACCCCTGCTCCCGAGGCATGACCTGGGTGGTAAATCTTGCCATGTCCTGCAGTCTTGTATCCTTGTTGTTTGAAGAATTGTGGCAGCGTGGTGACATTACAGCCAGCACTTCGGAAGTACGTCCATAGATCATAGATATGTGTGGTGTCTGGTCTTCGGCCAGTCAACAGCGATGTACGAGATGGACTGCACACTGCCTGCTGGACGTAGTTACGACGAAACATCGTACCTTCTTTGATCAGCTTGTCCATGTTGGGTGTGTGCATGCGAGGAAATCCATAGCCAGCTATCTCCGGACGCAGATCATCGATCGCTATCATCAGGATATTGTGCTTGGCTACACTGGACCTAAGTACACATGCTACAACGCCTGCTAGCAGCAAATGAGAAGGCAACCACGCCATGGCTCGAACACTCGCACGGTTCCCGCAAGAACGCCTCAAGTCTGTTCGCTCTGCGAGTCCGTTCACCTCAAAATTAATGCGCTGTGAAAAAGACCACCGTCGAGTGTGCTCTTTTCAAAGAAAATAATATTTTTATGGTAGAGTTACATGAATCTATGGCTTTGAATGATCAATCCTAGATCCAGCACTATAGATGATCCGGACCGTAGTCGGTAAACTGACAACTGACAGTACGAGTCTTCAAAAAATTGCCTTGAATTGTTGAAAGAAAGGTTGACAGTCGCTCACACGTAGATCTACACGCTCAGGAGGATGCAGTGATCTTTCTTGTCATTGTGGCTTGTGTTGAGCAGCAGCAACGCGAGCGATTTCTTTCAAAGGTGATTGGACTTTCGGACCACTGCCCACTGCAATAATCGAAGTACTTGAAGCACAGCTGAATAGATAGTTGCAAGCATTAGCGGCTCTCCCTTCTAAGAGGCTGACTCAGGGAATACCGACATCTGAGAAGTATTTTGCCCCACCTTATTCTGAAAATGAGCAATTTGCTGCATCGCTGGACGCTATTGGTCGGGATACTAGCAGCCTCCCTAGGAGTCTGCGTAGCGAAGCACAATATCCTGATGATAGCGATCGATGATCTGCGTCCGGAGATAGCTGGCTATGGATTTCCTCGCATGCACACACCCAACATGGACAAGCTGATCAAAGAAGGCACGATGTTTCGTCGTAACTACGTCCAGCAGGCAGTGTGCAGTCCATCTCGTACATCGCTGTTGACTGGCCGAAGACCAGACACCACACATATCTATGATCTATGGACGTACTTCCGCAGTGCCGGCTGTAATGTCACCACCCTGCCACAGTTCTTCAAACAACAAGGCTACAAGACTGCAGGACATGGCAAGATTTACCACCCAGGTCATGCCTCGGGAGCAGGGGTTTTTCCTACTGGAGACGACCCACCCAGCTGGACGGAGCCATACTTCCATTCGCCGAACAAGAAAAACTTCTCCACTGATGCCAAAGCGTGGGCAACACCTGACGCTCCGGAGGAAGATTTTCCCGACACTCAGATCGCCGCGGCTGGAATTGCTACAATGAAACGGCTAGCCGATAAGCCGTTCTTCATCGCCGTCGGTTTCCACAAGCCTCATCTGCCATTCATCTTCCCAAAGAATTATCTTGACTACTACCCAGAAGAGAATATCACAATAGCAGCTGACCCCTTCCCACCCAAGGACATGCCTCCGATTGCTTGGTCTGATTGGGGAGAGCTCCGTAACTACCACGATGTGGCCGCCATGGACTTGCCTACGAACATTTCCAAAGACATGCCGGACGACTATGCCAAGGAGCTGCGCCGCGCATACTATGCCGCCACATCCTACACAGACGCACAGATTGGCAAGGTGCTACAATCGCTGGACACGCTAGGACTGAGTGCAAACACCACCGTACTGCTGTGGGGTGATCATGGCTGGCAGCTAGGTGAGCTAGGCGAGTGGTGTAAGCACACAAACTTTGAAATAGCCGCCAGGGCACCGCTGATTGTACGCACTCCACTCATCCCAGAGTCGCATGGCACTGTCGTCGAGTCGCTCGTCGAGCACGTTGACATCTATCCAACATTGGTAGACCTGGCCGGCTTTGAAGTGCCAAAGGGTTTGGAGGGATTTTCCCTAGTCCCACTGTTGAAGAACAGCACCGCACAATGGAAGACGGCAGCGTTTTCCCAGTACCCGCGTGGTCTACCGAAGGGCACAAAGCGTGATCATCCACACGACCACAGCATGGGTTATTCCGTACGTACTGCAGACTGGCGCTACACAGAATGGGTATACTTCCACAACACCACCATGACACACGACTGGGATCGCAACTTTGGTGTCGAGCTCTACGACCATCGCGGAGACGACGGCACCAGCTTTGCCGCCTGGGAGAACCAAAACCTGGCCAACCTTCAGGAGTTTGGTCCGGTTGTGAAGCAGATGTCGGCCATTCTGCGAGCAGGTCCGCAGGCTCAGCAGGAGCAATTGCACACTGCTCGCCGACAGCAGCCATGAACATTAATTTTCAAAAAACCCTTTTCTTTTTAGACTACATCGTGCTTTTGTAATTTGGTCCATTTCTTTTTCAGTCCTCATGAATTCCTCCAGATTCTATTGCTCTTTACCGACAAGGCATCAGATGTGCTGATATTTTAGTTTACATTTTGAAGGTTTTTACTTTTTAGGGAAGCCAATGGCCTGCATCGTGACTGGCGCCTGCTGTGGTGTTATGGTGGTTTGGTATTATGGGGGAAGGTTTGGTATCGCATGATGACATTTACCTGCCATACGCAGTAGCTAACAAGTTGCAAGCGTTGTGTACTGCATCGTGGAGCTCGGCGTCGCATGCCATTTTTATGCATGGGTTTTGATGATACTCGACTGCGACCCACAGTTAATTGGGAACTCGTGGCCTGGCACGAGGAAAACATGGATGCAGTGAATGGGATTTTCGGTCTTTGACCACATGCTGGTGAGCTGATCTACTCACCTCCCACCGCTTTAGGAGCTGCATCTGCGCCTTGATCCTTGAAGGGTGGTGGCGGTCCTACGAATGCGGAAAACTCGGCCTCCATATACAGAAACCGAGTCTCACGCGAACCGTGATTTTTTTGATGATACCATGTCATGCTGCTGCATGCGGCGCCCCACATGTGCTGCTAGTGAAGATCCCGCAGTAACCAATCCACCTTCTCCATCAGACATCGCTGTTTTCCTGCAAATCACAGTTAACCTGTTAAGGCAACCACTCGGATAAGGCGACCACCTGTCCCAGAACACCACTGCCGCCAGGACCAAGGGATGTTATTTCCAGTCAAATGGCACTGGATAAGGAGACCACCTGGTTACAGAGACCACACTTTGAAAGTCCCTTGAGCGGTGGTCGTCTTAGACAGGTTTTACTGTACTTTCAAGTACAATCATGGGCCAGTTGTAGTTAGCGGCGTGCGTTGGTTGAACTAAGCCGCAGGACGAGGTCCGCTGTCTGCCCATCATTGAACATCCCTGTTCCTTGTTGCTGCGCACCAGCACAATTCAGTGCAACCAGTGTTTTTTTTAACCAATGGTTATGTACACAGTACAGTTGGAAAAGTTACAATCCGGGAGCAGTATAGTACTGAAAACACATGTATTTACTACTCCCTGTTTACGATTTTCCAGTTCCATTTCCCGCTTGATCGGCCAAATATGGACTTTTGGTTCCTGCAATGCACGGAGTGGTAAAATACCGGGATTTTATCACTCCCTGGTGCCAGGCACGTGCATGCAAGGCTCCGAAAAGTCTCGATTTGTCTGCTGGGAGTTGTATACATATACAACTCCCTGCGCGCACAACTCCTGAGTACCCAAATGGGCCAAATGCGATCAGGACACTCTCGCCTCGTGTCATTTTACTGCAACTCAATCTTTCTGCCCGTTGAGTCGAAGTTAGTTGGCCATTGGAGACTGAGCAGAGGGAAGTGGATGCGTTTCCCATCCGAATACTTACGGATTGCCTTCTCCTAAGAACAGCTCCATCTTTCGAAAGGTGAGGTTTTCACTTTCTAACGAGGATACAATCATTGTAAAGGATTTTTTCTCTTGTGAGTCGAACAATAGGACATTTTCTGACCGAAAAACAAGGTCAGCGCAGGTTGTTGTGCGAGATAATTGGCCTCCTGCACTAAGCGTGATTTCCCAGGCTATCGATGTCGTTTAGACTCCTCGAAGCTAGCATGGCTCGTGTGGAAGCATAGTTTGAATGGACACGAAAAGCTGGAGAGGTGGATTGACACAACCGCCTGCCTTTGTGTGTTTAAATTACTAAAAAATAGTCATGCTAAACTTGGGGGCTTGGATAGAAGTCTGGTTTTAGAGAACGCTTGGCATCTGAGGTCTGAACTCCGTCGAATGTGGCCACAAAAACTGCGTTTAGATGTGTCTGTGACAGTGTAGTGTTTGCAATGATAATTTTCGGAATTTTGAATCTGAACGTTCATAATTATGACGTAAGACATCGTTACCTTGGACCAATGGTGGACTGTTAGTCATAACTCGTAACTTATAGGTCTTTTTCTCTTTACATAAGACATTGTCTTATTATTATGAGTATGAGTTCATACCCAAGAGTATGCAACTGTGATCTCTCTTCTATGTGCCAGACACGCGGCACGCTGCCTTCATTACATCATGAAGCAACACCCCACACTGCGACAAATCAAAACACCACGCTTACTCGGTGGTTTGAAACCAGCTTTCGTTGGGACCTGAAGTTCGTGCACCCAGCAATTAGAGATTGTGTCGGTACTGGAACGTATCAAGCGAAATGGATGCTTCCTGGTGCACAAATTGTGGGTTTGAGTTCTTTGCTTGAGTGCATGGGCGCAGGATGTGATATACAAATAAATAAATAAAATTGGACGTGTTCGCGTGCGGGGCAGGTCAAGAACAAGGAGTCGTACAACTCCCTGGTCAAGAACCACCTTTCCGCTTCCGTGGTACGCCACCAACCCATGATCAGGCGTCAGATGTGGCTCCTAAATGGTGGGGGAGGATGGATCAGATCCACCAACCATAGGCCAAAGGCCTAAATCCCATTTGCCACATCCATGTTTTACTCATAGGATGTCATATACTAGTAGGCAAGTTACGTAATAACATGTAAATATCTGAAGGTGGCGTGTCTTGCATTGACCTATGACCACAGGTGTGTGCTCTTGGTTATAGACTCCTGAGATTACGCGCACACGCACACACACACACACACACATACACACACACGCACACACGCACACACACACCACATGTGCACACACACACACCACACACACACACACACACACACGCACGTGCACACACACACACATACACACACCACACACCACATGTGCACACACACACACACACACACACACATACACACACCACACACGCACACACACACCACATGTGCACACACAGACACACACACACCACACACACACAGACACACCACATGTGCACACACACACACACACACACACCACACGTGCACACACACACACATACACTGCACTTGCTCACTGCCAAAATTGGTCACGTGGGTCTCCCCGGGAGAGGGGAGAGAGAGGAACTCAAAAGGAATCTTGGAAAGAGGACTCAATTGACTATTGAACCGCCCAACGGCCGACACCCCTGAAATCCCCAAACTATGGGTGGACTTGCAAATGATCCCACTTACGGGCTCACCACACCTCAGTAAGTGGGTGAGGAAAAGGTGCAGAAAAAGGGGTTGACGGCATCAGGGTATCCGTCCTGGGATCCAACTGCAGTTACCCCTGCCCTCAGTGAGTGTAATACTTGGTACTAGTGTGGGTGGCTAAATCAGAATACACACACACACACATACACACGCGCACACACACACACACACACACACACACACACACACACACACACACACACACACACACACACACACACACACACACACACACACACACACACACACACACACACACACAGCTTGGCTTTGGACTTAGCATGTTTCCTATTGGTTGGGAATTTGGGATGCAACTTCAGTACATTGGACAGCTGTATAGCCATGGGACGTGAGATCAGAACTTCATAGCCATGGTTATATCCGAAGTCAAACAACGGGTACCGTATTTTTCCGGTTGTAAGTCGACCTTTTACGACTGAAAATAGAAGGAGAAAGGATGGGGGTCGACTTACAACCGGGATTCGACTTATAACCGGGAACTATCAGTATCTTACAAAAAATGACCTGCACTGCATGCACGAGTGCACCATGTTTGTACATTTTTGCCAGTTTATTGGCCTTTTTCAAGGATTGGGGCGTTATCCTCCAATAAAGGAATGTTTACATGATTTGTTGATGTGTTAGTAGCAGGAGGTGGTTAACAAAGCAGTAGTGCTTCTTTGGGTGAAAACTTTGAAACGCAGAATTGAGACCTCCAGATAGGGGGGTCGACTTATAACCGGGGTCGACTTACAACCGGTAAAATACGGTAGTAACCTGGAATTTGATCAACACTGCGCAGTAGTTCTCTGGACAGGACGGTACATAGCCATGTATACGCACAGTGCAGTGAATGTTTTTAGCGGATGACATGTTGATGCCCTGTGCATTTATTTCTGCGCTCAGCTTTGACCTTTTTTCTGTTGACTTCACCTTGTTGCTCAGGTGTTCACGTGGTTTTCGCCACCTGAACTATCCAGTCAGGAGCTAGATCAGGACATTGCAAAGCCTGGTCAAAGCACCCCGTTCACTCGGACAGCACATTCTCCTGTTCCTCTGCCGTCGCAGATCTCGTTGCTCACGTCACACTACCACCGCTGACTAAGAATGGCCGACCTGAAGTGGCTCTACACGATCATCTGGTTCATCGTCCTGCTCATTGCCTGGCCCATCTCCATGATGTGCGGCTTTGTGTACACACTGGTGTTGCCCTGCACCGCGTGCTGTGCGGGCACCAGCGACATCGCCAACTTCTTCCACAAGGGCACGCGGCTGGGCTACGATGTCACCGCCAAGATGGTCCAAGGTAGGCCGCTGTGCGAGTCTGGCCCCAGCAAGGCCGTCAAGACGGTAACCACGACAATCCGATAGGGTTTTAAACGTCGAAGATGTAGCATGCAGCAGGTACCTTCTCTCAACTTGAAACTCATGTCAACCTCTCTCTATGAAAAATAGAAGAGAAAGAACAAGGCAACGAGTTATGCAGAAACTATCAATGATCTAGATGCTGTATAACTCGTTCCCATGTGTGTTTTTCTTCTGTATTACATTTGTTCCTGGCTCAGTATTCAAGACATCGTGTCCATGCTCAGTCCATGCTCAGTTTTAAATTTTAAATTACTGGTCTCTGTATATGTAGTACAGTGTGACTTTTTCTTCTTTTTTTTAATTGGACTTGGAAATATCCTTTGAAGAAACCTACCGCGTAGAGCGTCGGTTTAATAGCTATTACACCTGTTGGCTGTGTCACCGGAATCCAACTCTGGCTGTTTATAGAGAATTTTGAAATCTGTTTTCCATTTTGCCAGGTCCCTTTCACATAGAATAATATTTATAGTATACCAAACGCAGATTGGGTAGTATACCATGCGGGATTTTTTTGATCTTTGGCACACAACCACTGTAGTGTCCTGTGACTCCCGTCACCCGTCACTACGTCTTTTTAATGTTAATGTACACCACTCCTGGTTCTCAGCTGAGCATATTATACAATGTGTTGCTTGACCTAATCATCATCATCAACATCCGGTCCATCGTGAAAGGGGTGGTGGCACAGACACGTGTGTGTGTGTGGGTGTGTGTGTGTATGTGTGGGTGTATGTGTGACTGTGTGTGTGCCAGGGAGTCGTACAATACCATGTGAGTTTTCTGAAGTGTATGTTGTGCTATGCCTTGTCGCTCAGGCAAAGTATGGTTGACATCAAGAGAGCAAGACGTGTACTGCACAGATCTTCACTCACACACTCACATTGTCACACAATAGCGAAATCTCAAAAAAATGCAAAATTTTATACTGGTATGATCAAAAAATAAAATAATCACGAGTCGACATGAAAGTAGATGCATTTTCTGAGCTGCAAGTGCTCGTACCTCAAGAGTTCCAGCAGTATTGATTTGGGCCATACAGTAGCAATGCTTGTCTCCTAGGTAACCGCTTACACCAACGTGCCGATCACCTCTCAACTCGACGATGAAGACGAATCCGAGTCTGACATCTCGCAATCGTCGTCAGAGTCATCGGCAGACGCGCTCCCGCTGTCCGAAGAGGAAGACGAAGAGCGAAGTCGGCGCAATCGCCGCTTCCGCCGCCTCATGCAATCATCATCAACATCTGATGAATCTGATGAGTCTTCTCCATTGTTGCTTTCCTGGTTATCGTCGTTCGATAGGAAGACACGTCGGAACGTGTCTTCAGCCAGTCTGGACAAGGTGCCAGCAGCGTCAGTATTGGCTGAAGCCTGTGTGCTAGCTGCGACGCCTGGCCCCGGATCTGTCACCGGGTCAGTGCGGGCCATGGTGGTAGTGGGCTCCGGCAATTCCGGACTGTCCGTCGGCGATGTTTGACTGCCGACGACTGTACTCACCACGGGGCAGTTTGTTGCGTATGGCGGGCCAGTCAGGAGACCCTCGCTGGTCTGAAAGTCGCCGGTGATCGGCGCGTATAGGCAGTTGAACACGAACACGTCCGTGCCACCGGGAGGCACAAACGGAGCCGCACCGACGCCGAACTCCACCGACGGACACTGCGTCAGCGCGCAGCCCACTGACGTCACGCTGGCCGTTACCATGTCAACGTACTGCCGGCACTGCAGCGTGGTGCTGGGGCTGATAACACCGTCGGTGGACACACACAGGTTCAGTGTGTGGTTGTACGACGACGCTCCCAGCTGGAAGTTGGTGCTGATCGATTCGCTCAGTCCAAGAGCGCCGCCGACTGACGTGACAAGCACTGATATTGACTGACCTGGTGAAGGCATGTCATAACGTCAGAGGTTCACAGCAAAACAAATTAATAGAATCATTTGGTATTTCTGCATCACCACCGGCAGTAATTGTAAATACATGTAGCCATTTAGCTATTTCCCCCTGGCCTGGACAAAGGCTCAATTTCTTGTTCACTCTAATCCGTCATTCAGGCTTTCTCCTTGCGTACTCCATGATCAGTGGCGGATCCAGGGGGGGTTCCGGGGGTTCCATGGAACCCCCTAAATTTTGCAAAGTGTGCAGAAATATCGAAATATATCATGACACGATGTCATCTGTGCGTGTACACAAAAGGACGTCCGGACGTCCATCCGATCACAGTCAGTGCAGTCACTGAGTCAAGGAGTACAGACTCAGTGCACCGCATGCGCGTTCGGTGGATCGATACTGCACCGATAGTAGTAGTCTGGTCACATCCGTGCAAACGGACACTGTAGACAACAATACATTGGGTGGTTGTTTCCTTTTTGATCTTTCGAAACGATCCAAACTTACCTCCATTGGCGCTGTCATTCACTGCTGCTCAGGATGTGGTCAGTATTCCTTGGACAAGTTTTTTGCAGAAGAGAAAGGATGTTCCTATTGATAACACTCGTCAAAGAACTTCGAATCGTACACGTAGAGTTCAAGCTCCTCAGAAGATGAGGGCTCCGACATCCAAGCAAAGTCAGTAATCTCTACCTGCTGCAGCATGCAGTAGTGACTAGTTGTTCCTCCGCAGGAACGGAGTGCTGCGCCAGCGATGTGTTTTAGATGACATTGGAAAGATTGTCAATTGTCGACACTGTTTTGCTGTTGTTGTTTCTGTCATTGAAGTAAAGACGATGCTCTTGTCCTATGACTATAGAGCATTTCGCATCGTAAAAATGCCAAAATTTTCCGAAAGTACAAATGGACAGGGAAAGTAACTTAGTTGTCATTTCGGCATTCCTGGCTCTCAACGTACCCATGGCTTGCACATTCGATCTTTACAAGAAGTTGAAAGGGTCTTCAAGCCTCACTGAACCTGTGTGCCAGTCGATTGCGTACATGTATTATGATTATGTGTCCGTACTAAATATATACAATGAAGGGTAAGCAGCAGCATTTGGCCCTGTACAAGTTTTCCATCGTCCACCACACCACAACTGCGCTCCCCAGCGCTGGTGGTGTGACTGGTGTGCTGTGGCAACGTGTCGAGGCCGGCTGGAGAGCGCAGTTGTGGTGGGGTCGATGATGGAAAAATATATGTCCGTAGTGTGTTTTAAAAGCATGCGATTCCAACTAACACAATCGGATTGTCGTAATTACAAGTGTCAACCGCGCAACTTCAAAACAATCTGATTCCATAATATTTTGGCTGTTCAATTAATTATTTTGGTTCAACCGGAACCCCCCTGTAGAGATCTCTGGATCCGCCCCTGATGATGATGTGTCTAGCTCCCTTATTCTACTTCACCCCCCCCCCCCCCTCGCCATGCAGCCGTGGATAAACGGAACATGCATTTTGCGCTGCAGCGCGCTGGTCACATCGGTTCAATATGAGGTTGTGCACTGCACGCAGCGTTCTGTACGCGCTGAGGGCGCCGGTCAATCGACTGGATTTCCATGTCCACTACAGTACTAGCCCTCGCTTCTATGGGTATCCCTTAGCAGGGTTCTAGCCAGTGACGGGGGGGGGGGGGGTGTAGGGGTGCAGCGCCCTTCCCCCCCCCCCCCCTACTCCGATTAAGCCGCAAGTCCCTCCTGTAGAACAGTGCCCCCCCCCCCCCCTCCCCCACTATTTCTCGATTTTTGTGTTTTTCATGCTATTCAACGAAACCGCAATCGATAGTCAAAAACAAAGGGTACATAAAGGCACTTAATTGCATTTTCCATGGCAAGAACATTTTGGGAAAATGGAAAAGAATGGGTTACGGGGCAGCTGTTTCCCCTGCCCCCCCCCCCTCCCCTCCGCCCCGCCTACTATTTTGACCTGGCTAGACCCTGCCTTACTGATACAAGTGTAGTCTGATACAGTACTGACCTATTGCTGCTGATGTGGCGGGTATTCCGAAATCCACCGCTGCTTGTTGTACGTCACGCCTTCTCGCACTCTGTTCCTGTAGCACCTGACGACACTGTAGAGCGTGGACAGCGGCCGCCTCTGCCAGAATAGCGTCCCAGGCAACGGTTGGCAAGGGTGAACATGGCAACGGCATGACCTGCTCTCGACCTGCGTTGTGTGCGTCCACGATCTCCTGCTCCTGGCTGGGCACGAGCGGCACCACGTCCTGGGCTAGGCAGTGAAACACCGCGTGACTCGCCACGACGAGCAATGCTGCAAGCGCCGACCACCATCTGAGTGGAGGGTGGGGTCGCATGACGCTCCTGTCATATCTGCCTTCTCTGTCATCGTGATTCGAAATCGACATACTCAAACTATGCGGATATATGAAAAGAAAGCCGTCTTTAGCTGAAGATAGAATAGTATAGAAAACAAGCAGACAGCGAGGGCATAAGAGAAAAGAGGGTGAACGAATGCAGAAGTACTTCGAATTTTATAGGATTGGGAGAACTTCAAAATTCAAAGGATCAGTTGGGGAAGTGAACTGCCTGAAAAGGGAAAAAATGCCATGCCCTTTCGAATTGTGCTTAGTTTTAATTAAAACAGTCCTTACAGGCGTTACGATGTACTGTATTTGCAGTTGCAGATAGTTTACATTGGTCCGAACTGGATCCGTCGACCTTTCGAGTTGCTTGTTGTGACGTTCGCTGTGGAAGACACTGCTATTCAACAAGGCGCTGAGATCATCTGAGCGCACGTAGATTATCCAATCTACACGTAAGCACTGGTACAGTGGTGCTAGTCTTGTCAGATGACGTCAACAGTCGTCCAACGTTCAGATCGTGCGCGATTCGATAGTACCTATTTTACACTTCAACTCACAACTACGACGTGACCGCATTGCCTCCTTCTGCTACGACTGATGCCAGTAATGGCGAATCTTTACCCAGTCATGTGTTGGCACAGTGATACGCACATGATTGTACGAGTATAAATATCTGCCACCTTCGAGCACTGATTAACTAACTTGTTGCACTGGGCAAAAGTGAAGCGTTTGCATGTGCTGCGGCAGAACAGCGATCTCGCGATTTCGACCCGAGTTCTTCCTCTGTGCAGGAAGCTAAGTGGGGAGATGACCTCAAGGGGTTTCAGACCCATGGAAGACCAGCATTCCAGCGAGCATAATGGTGTTCGTTCATTCAGCCTGTTACAGTATTAGAGTACCCCACAAGCGTGGTCAATGTCTCGGGTCAGTATTCGAAAAACACCAACACAAACAATAACAAAGCGACTAGGCAGCTCGGCATGGCCGCTAAAGGCATTGTGCAACCTCTCTAGTTTGTGACAGTGATTCTCCGACTCTTAAACCAGTCACGTGATCACGGAGGGTCCTATTCCTTTCATTGCCAGTCCACCTAACGGCAACGCAGCACAGATCCTGTCACAAGACAGAGTCGCATTCAACATGTTCCAGACCCAACCGAACTTTTCCAAGTCACCACGAACTTGAATGCGATATGGGTGGGGGTCGCATCGGCGAAAATCAACTTTCAAGCATTCTTACCCGAGTTTGTGTTCCCAAGGCGTCTTGGATGTGAAGTTGTGAACCGTTTTGCCATTAACCAACATCAGGCACTGACAGTTGATGATGGCTTTGCCCGTCTGGCTCACTCCCTCCTGCCAAGTCCTTGCGGGAAGGGAGGGGGGGGGGGGAGCTTCCTTCAACTCTTTAGTAGAACTGCACTGTTCCTTACTTGACGGCTTCATCTAGATCCACCATCTGACCAGCAGCATCTTGTTGAAGAGCTTCCAATAGATTAGCTGTAGATTTGTTCCTATTAAACTAAATATTCAGCTGTCCCTAACGTTAATACACAGTCCAGACGCAACACATTTCTTCTAACAAGAACCGTCTTAAATTCAGTATCGAGGGTATTATATGACTGGCTAGATCGGAAGTGAGAATAGCGTGCAGTTTGCTTGTGTGTGGTTGTTCACGCTCTCGCACCCGGCTATCGCCATGAACTCCCATGTATTACTGCAGAGAAAAAAACTGCGTTCCAACTTCCAACATCGTGGCGTTGGCCCCGGTCTATTCAAGTGATAAGTGATGGTCACGATGTGAGAAGCGTGACGCTGTGAAAGCCTACAGACGGGAGATACGCACGAAAACCAGGAATGTGAATGCTTACCAGTCACTGCGTGCTGTAAACCGACAGTATCATCCGATGCACCTCGGGCCGATCGATGTGCGTGTATGACCTCAATTGGTTTTGGAACGCGGAGAGTTGCAGCCGCTCGAATGGTTTCACGGGGAAAACTTGCACAGCACCAAGGACCGTTCGAGTTAGTTATGCATTCCTCCTGCTGAGCGTAACCTATTCGCGTCTACCACCGCACACACTCTGACCGAATTCCGATCGACATTTATCCTACAGAAATCAACTGCGTACCTTAAAAAGTCAACTGTTCTATAAAAGAATTCATCAGAAGCTCTCGCTCCCTGCTCTTCAACCCGCCACTTTATCTCTCTAACAGTCGGTCAGACTCTAATAGAGTAGGAACAACATCGTAAGAGCTAGGTCTGCATCGTGGCGTAAACTAGTAACAATCTTCTCCGCATGGAGTTGCAAGTCTGGCAGCGCAAATTGTGCAAAACGCAGAAATACTTCCATGTACCTTTATATCATACAAGTCCAAGCACAGGAGGCGTTCAAAGTCCAGGCAACCTTCTGCAATAGATCAGCCCCGCTCTGTACAAAGCGAGACTTCCGACTGATCCAAAAGAACCGTATTGACTAGAGCAACTTGTTCGGCGCCGGAACTTCTGCGCTGTGTACGGCGGTCGGTATTGGCGAACGACTCGGCTCAGCCATGCACAACTACATGAAGCTTTGTGCCACACACTAGCATTACTCTAATGTCATTGCTACAAGTAGTACAGTAGTAGAGCAAGTCTTGCAGTATTAGCCCGACTGAAGGTGTTAACAAGAAGCAGTCTTGTGACCACCTTGCTACTGGGCCACTGCCCTAGCTAGCCCGGATGATGACGCGAGTAGCGCCGCGCAGGGTATGTGCTGACACGATGCATGGTACACGACGCTACTATCACCAGGGGAATGCCATGGAATCGGCAGAGCCGACGGTGGCACTCTACGGATGTCGGCTATTACCACAACAGTGAGTTGAGATCAGACGTGAGTGCTTCGTTTGCCAGTCACTGGGAGAGGCAATGGCGAACACCAATCGTGCTGTGTGCGTGATGGAAAACTATAGTATAGGCGAACACAGCGCTCGAGATCATGCTATCGTGAAGGTGGTTGTGCGAAGTATAATGGCATCGTTTGGGCTTGGCTCTGACCAGGAGAGAGCACTGCAACACGCGGCTACATGATCAGTGCAGTTGTGTCACAGTGTGTCAGCCCAAGATCTGTGGTGTCCCCTCATTCCTGGTGATAGCACTGCAAGGCCGATTGACAACTACAGAAGAGATTGGATTAAATCCAATACCAGCCAGTTGAAATGCGGATAACGCATGCAACATGATCTACTGCTTTTAGCAGCTACATTTGTACTAAATGAAGGAGACTCCGACATGAAATGAGGAGTCAAGATACGAGAGAGGCAGGCAGGAGATATGCAGGGGTGTGCGATAGGAAAAGACACGATCCAAGAAAGCGCCTTCAGGGGCGACCTTATCGTCGAGAGGAAACTTTGAACAACAATGCGCAATGATCCGCTGCGACAAATTAATCATTCAGTATGCTTTTAAAACACAAACACTCATTAGCGTGTGATCTATAGAATATAATGTAACCTGGATTAGGCTGGAAGACATCGGCTTGCAGTACCCTCTGCATGAATACCAACCCATCAGTCGACATGGTTGAGAAATACATGTTGACATTCGTCTCACACATCAACGTGGGCCTCTTCTGACTCTTGTGAACGCAATAGGACCGCTCCATGGCCCGCTTAGCCACGGGGTCGAGCCTCGCCAGGTGAACATATTACTCGTTCTACTCTCTCACAGAGGTGAAGTCAGGTCGTAAGATTGTTGACTACCTTTCTGAATGTCATGTTCGTTGCGATTGGTGCATTGAGCAAGGAAGAAAGCGGAAGTCGATCGTGGAGTATTTGCTGCCCCGCCAACCATCAGGATCACTGAACAGCTTGGAGGATCGAAAATTGAAGGAGAGACATAGCGGCTCATGGGCGTATGTGTATGTGTGTGTGTGTGTGTGTGCGAGTGCGTGTTTGTGTGTGTGTGTGCGAGTGCGTGTTGTGCGTGTTTGTTTGTGTGTGTGTGTGTGTGTGTGTGTGTGCGTGTGTGTGTGTGTGTGTGTGTGTGTGTGTGTGTGTGTGTGTACATGGTGCGCACGTGTGACTCTACGCGGGTTAGGAATTACTAGAAGGTGCAGGCGAAACCTTTACACTGTTTTGCACATCTACAGTCGTGAGAAATCTACTCATCCCTGAATTTGGACACACTGACGGGCCACCATGCACAAGCTTTTGATTCCTGCGCTGAACACACAGATGGAATTACGTCACGTAGTCCGTCTGTTAGACCCATCTACACGGAAGCTACGTATTGTGGCAGTGAACCACACGCCACCTCAGGTCAGGATTGTTACTGCAAGACAGCGTCACTGTATGCAGATTGCAAACCCTCGACAATATTTCTATCGGAGTAGCCATATGCTCCGCTTGTAGTAGCTTGTACGTGTAATTGCCAGTTTGCTTCGGATTCGAAACTATTTTCATTTCGAATACTGGAGCTGGGGATGCCTGTGGTGTCTATCTCTTGTTACCGCTATTTGCTGACAGCGAGGCAGAAGCCGAACTAACTTACTTGTTCTTTCAATATGCGCTCATTGCATGTACAAGTTAGCTGGGGCCAGGGTTTGTGCGGCTGCGGCGAGCATGTCATGTAACTACACTTTCGCGGGACGACCTAACTTGGTTTCAGTATCAGTATCAGAAAGAGCAATCTCTACACCATTTAGCAGTCTTTTTTACCTTCTTCCTCTGTAAGACTGTAGCATGTACAGGTACATGTATGTGTTCGTGCTGTGTGAGCGTCTGCAGAAATGTACGGACTGGCATATGTACATAAAAAGGAACAGTATTATCCATGCATCAAGAGAAGCCTCCACACTGACTGTTGTTATCAGTTAAAGTACAATTACATGTACACGTAGCCTTGGTAATATCAACTGAACATGACGCTTGGGGTTACGAGTATGATTGTGCAGTATGTACTCTTGGTACAGTACCATCACTTGCCCTCTTTCCCTCGGCGTTGCAGTAATACATAAACCAGCAAGATATCATGCCACTGTTGACGTGGTAGAATGAGTGTGTCGTGCTGCCAAACCCACATCAGTTTAATCCTTTGCAAGCCACGGGAAAATGGCAACGTAGAATCATCCGTCGACCGAACCATCACAGTAACAGTTCGGGTTCGTTCGTGCTCAAAGAAGCACAATGCTGGAACCACCGACGGAGAGAGGGGAAACCAAACATAAACAGGACGATAGTACAACATCGGGTGTGAAGGCTCTACATGAGAGGTGTTAGCGAGCATAGGTGCAGTGTGCTCCCCGACATATCGCACCTTGGACAGTGAGTAGCACAATACCTACTCCCTGATACATTATCGTACGTTGGTCATACCAGCATACATAGCGTGGGCCTTGTAACGACTCACCTACCATGCCTACTGTGTTAGGCTGCAGTTTGGGTTGTATAGCACTTACAGTGAAACCTCGTTAATACGAACACTGATAACTGATAAGACAAACTTTCGCTTTAGAAGAACTAGTGTTCATAGTTCTATTGGATAAATCACTGTGTATTCACTGGGTATAAAATATGGATAAGAAGAACTCCCGTTATTACGAACAAATACCATCGGTCCCGTGGTGTTCGTCCTAACGAGGTTTGACTGTACTTACTTATTCACTGATACATGACTGTACTATACTTCTGTTATCTAACCGTATGGCTCTAACCAGAGAATTCTGTTCAGTTTTCAAAAGGCCTCTAAAGAACTGTGTGTACGAATTTAACGTTCGCCGCCCAAGGGTAGTAGAAAACGGGCACTTGGTCATGACCGATAGGTAGCCAGAGGACCGCTGCTCTCCTGCATGCAGACCCCTCGAAGACAGGAAGTCTTCGGGCCGGGCGATCTCTGACCGTGTCGGGGGTGAATGGCCCTGTGTCGATGAAGACATTGGTTGAAGGTACATTGTACAGTGTGTACAGTGTGTACATGGCCGTGCGCGTGGTACGGCGTGATGTGATTCTCGCTGATACGTATGCATTGTAACATTGTACTTCTTCGAAGTACATTCATTTTAGTGGTACAATCAGTCATGCACTGATAACAGGTAGTGGTACAATGTAGTGGCATGCACTGGTAACATGTTACGAGTTTCTCCTTGTACGTTGTATGGCAGTCTGAGTGTTGTGACTGGCTGTAGCTAGTGGAGTGTCGTACACTGTACTGGGCTTCTGTTCCAGGACTTTGAACGGCATGATGTACATGTACAACTAACTGTACATGACTTGTTTGTTTGTATACAGAGCGTTGTGGCACAGTCATTGGATTGCCACAGACTAGTAGTACAGTGTTGTGTACATGTAATCAGGCATGCAGTGTGTTCCTGGCTACTTCCCATCAACATCCACTGAATGCCTGCTAATACTGTGACGCACCTCGGGTTGAGCGTCCCTCCGTGACCTACCTGTAGCACTATCGAGTATCCCACCGTTGATCTGTAAACAAACGGCGAGGAGACAATAACTTTGATAACCGCAATCAATAAGACAATTGTCTCCACCGTTTTACATTGCATGAATAACGTATACACAAATGTCGATTCTGATTGCGGTTACCACCGTTGATCGTTCACATCTTTCCTATCACCATTGTAGTTTCTAGCACACCTTCCCATTACATAGGTACATGTACATGTACCTACAATGCACATGTAGGTATTCTAATCATATTCACTGGTTGAGGGAAAGACACAAACGAGAAAAGCCTCAAGAAAAATGACTGCCACCACCAGGACTCAAACCAAGAACATTCGATTGAGGCCAGCGATGCTCTAACCACTGAGCTATGGTGCAGCTGTCATCCAATCAGAGACCGTTTAACATTTACTTCAGACTTTGAAACTCACGCTTTGCTACTCTAATCAGCATCCACTACTTCGTCTAAAGATTTGCCCTATTGCCATGAAATTCAGAACAAAAACAGAGCACATGTTCGATGGCCACTGTGAGCGTGTGTCGCATGCTCGTCATTGTGGGTTAACGTGTCAAGGTCTCAACGCGACTGATCACACAGCATGGGGATGTGTTCCCAAAACAAGCAAAACAAAAATTGACCAAACAAACTGAATACAAGCATGAACACGATTAGCAACAAACGTGCATCCTGAGGTTCTCGGAGCATTCTCTGTCAGTGCGTGTTGGTGTGTTTGTGCATCCTGTACTTGGGCACTGACACAGCAAACATCTGTCAAGGCGACCATCCCGGATAAGGCGACCATCCGTCCTAGAAGACCACTGAAACCAGGACCGAGGGATGCTATTTCCAGTTAACTTAAATGACCCTTGATACGGAGACTACCTGGTAACAGACACCACCTTATGAAGGTCCCTTGAGCGGTTGTCTTAGACAGGGTTCACTGTATCTGCATGTACATGTAGATCTACATTTTACATGTACATGTACATGTACATGTACATGTACATGTACATGTAAAATGTAAAAAGTACAAAATTAATCAGGTCCTCTGTGGCTTTTTTCTTTCTTCTTCTTTTTACCAAGAAAACACACACACACACCACTTGACGGCACGAAGCAGCAAGGCAGCGATGGGACATACATGTAATTATGGAATGGCAGGAGTGGTGGAGAGGCAGGATCAGATTTGCCGACCATAGGGTCCCGGTCCCGGCTTCATTGCCGCCGATGCGATCCACAGAAACTTACTACTCGGACCTGAGGGTGTAACTGAACGGCTTGCGTGCATGGAATGGGCCTGTGGGAGAATACTCAGTAGCCAGCCATGCGGACTAATCTGTGTTGGCCCTATCATAGGCTGGTCGCACCTCAGGCCACTGCTTGTTCGGTACAGTCTGTCGTGCATGTGTTGTTGCTTCGTGTCTTAGACAGTCAAGCACATTGCGAGAAGAAACATTCATAAACTTTGCCATGTTGTTTATATATCCATACACCTTCACTCTCCAAACGGTCTCTGGGCTACACCAATCACTAAAAGAACAAGAGATATGAAATTCATATCTAAGATAAATTGTGCACTCATAACAACAGCAAAAAATGAAGAAAGTCAAGTTCCATAACGTTTTCTTGTGACTGTCATCAGCAGAACGCCGTCACATAAAAATGTAATAACTAAACACACACTTATATACATGTAGCTAATATGGTTTCAGGTAGAAATACAGCAGCCAGCAAGTACAAAAAGCGAAGTTGGCACCTTTGCAATGTCTGAATATAGTGTATGTGAGAAAGGTAGTGGCAGATGAATGTGATACTGTGTGAATGAATGTAATGGTGCGTGTGTATTACTTGAAGAGTGTGAGTGATAAAACGTCTTCTTTCTGTTTACACAGCACAGGGTCACGAGTACAAAATTAATATACACAGCTTCCAACACCTGCAATTGCTTGAAGAAACGTGCGCAACGATTAACACTAAACCAGGAATCGTCAAACACCTTACGACATTCTGGACTGGACACCAAATGCTTGTACACTGCAGACTTCCTCTATGTGCTATGTAAACAGAAAGAAAACGTTGTATCACTCACACTCTTCAAGTAATACACACGCACCATTACATTCATTCACGCAGTATCACATTCATCTGCCACTACCATTCTCACATACACTATATTCACACATTGCAAAGGTGCCAACTTCGCTTTTTGTACTTGCTGGCTGCTGTATTTCTACCTGAAACCATATTAGCTACTTCAAAAGTACATGTATAATATATAAGTGTGTGTTTAGTTATTACATTTTTATGTGACGGCGTTCCGCTGATGACAGTCACAAGAAAACGTTATGGAACTTGACTTTCTTCATTTTTGCTGTTGTTATGAGTGCACAATTTATCTTATTTATTGCCATTTTACGACTATTGTCTCCTCGTCGATTGTTTAAATTCATACCTCTTTTTCTTTTAGTGATTGGTGTAGCCCAGAGACCGTTTGGAGAGTGAAGATGTATGGATATAGTGGATGGCTACAGTGGAGTCTTCGCATTTTGAGAAATATGTTGTTTACATGTCCGAGATACTGAAACTGAGGGAAGGGTCTGAAGAAAAAATTCACTCTCACCACCAAGACTCGAAACCGGTCACCTTCGCTCGCGGCCAGCGATGCTCTACCACAAAGCTACGGTCCGGTGTAGCTGTCATCCAAGCAACGGCTGTTCAACATTTACTTCAGACTTCGAAACTCACGCTACAAAAAATGCAATACAAATACTACATAATTATACATGAACTCGGATGGAGAGCCAAGGATAAATTTATAGAAAAGAAAAAGGACCAAGGAACTGCAAGTTGCGCTATAACACCACCAGTTACTAAACAATCAGCTCATGCGATAACATTGCACGACTCTGACCGATGATACTGACGTTCTACAACTACAAATAACTGGCGATCAGCTCTAGCGCGCCTTGTCGGCACCGTCGGTCAGTGACTCAGTGTCATGCAATGTTACCGCCTGAGCTGATTTAACTGGTGGTGTTAGTGGACATTATATCGTAACTTGTAGTTCCTTGGTCCTTTTCTTTTCTATAAAAATAATACTACATGTATACAGGCATGAATTATAGGTTAGTGCATGGCAGGGAGGGCCCTATGGCTTGTTAGTGCCCTCCAGGGTAGTCAGAGGGCCGTAGGCCCAAGGGCTACCCTGGATGGCACTAACAAGCCATTGGGCTCTCCCTGCCATGCATTAACTAAATGTTCTAAAATTAGAACGAGGTCAATCCCGTTGCCTAGGAGCTGACCAATCAGCGGAATTAAAGAATGTTTATTATTCTCGCAAAATAACCTCACTAATTGTAAGGCAACATGTTGATTGTAACATTGCAGTTAAGCAGACCTCCACTAAATACAGTTTGAAGAGCATTATCGATTCTTTGCTGTTGTTGTTGGGGATTAAAGCATGGAGCTGGTCTTGGACAGGCAACATTAACTTCTGAAGGAGGCTCTGCGACTCGAAGAGTTGAAGATGGCGGTGGCTGCATTGGAGACGGAGGATCAAGGACAAACGTTGAACATACTTCTTTCGACGTATTCTGTCGAAGACCCGCTTTTGCGGATGACGGATTGACCAGTGGACACGAATTTGACGATGGAATGTAGGGTCTGATTTGCGAGTTGGTTCGTGAAGATTGAGATTGCGCAGGACTTGTTGTAGATGTGATGTTGTCAGAAAGTCTTGAAGTCCCTTTTGGCGTGAGGTGGATGGTTCTTGACAGTCTTGATCAGGTGAACTTGACCTCTCATCTAATTCCCTTGGCACTGAATTTGCTTGTCGTCTTTCCGATGATTGAGATGAAGGTGCATCTAGAACAGCTGCCATATTTCTTTGTTGTTCATCAGTTGACTTGCTGTAGCTTGCCAGGCTCATGGCATTTCGGTGTCCTGTTACCTGCATGATGTGTCGATCTGTAGCTCCTGCTGCTGAGAGACGGTGGACAGTAGTAGCCCGTACAGAATGGTTCGTGTACGTCTTAGACAAATCACACACTTTAGACAGCTTGGGCATTATTTGAGCGAGGGAATTTTTGCCCAAGGGAGTATTCTCAAACCATATCTGCTCCCCTTTCCTCAGGTTCGGTTTGGGCTTTTGAAATAGCGCTTCTTGCTGAGGATGTAGGCGTGACAGCAGATACTTGACACTGAAGACTTGATCTCCGTCCTGTATTCTTCCTGCGGTCGGCGGGTCATGTCTATCAGCGATACCACCGGGATGATTTTTGCTGGTAAGATCAACGTTGAGAAGGAAACTTATATCCGTTGTCGTCCTTCTTGAGAACCAAGTCAGTTTTCTTCACCTTTCGTTGGATTTCTCTTCCACGGAGTGCAAAGTGATATGTCATATAGAATCATACCTCCATTGCAAGAACCTCCGGCTCCTTGTATCGTAAGAAGTTGTCCTTCAGCTTCTTGAAGTCATCGTCTGGGATATAGTCCTTGTGGTTGACTGGTCGTAGTTCTCTTTCTCGCTTCAGTTTCTTGAGAACTCCATCCAAGCAGTTGTTGGAACGGGCAAATTCAGGATCGCTGATGATGTTCCATTTCCGCTTTTCGAAAACGTGTCGGCGTAGAGCCGCCCTGAAGCACAGATAACTTGAACGTTGATATGAACCGCCATCTTGTCGTTTAGCAGCAACGTAAAGTTTGCACAGGAAAGTATTCAGTTCAGACTTTGAACACTTCTCAATTTTTATTGGACGTGGTTGCTTCTTGTTGAACGTATTGAAAACAGAAAGCCAACATTGATTTGCTTCCTTGGTTTTGGCAGGTACTCTGGAATCCAGCCTTGAACTTCCGTCAGATCCTCTTCACTTACAGATCGGAATCTTTTAGGGTTGGGCTCTGCCATTGTTATAAAGAAATGCGGTTCTACTCTCAATCTTACACACTGTGAATGATAGATAGTTTATCCTCTCTTTCCTATAAATATAATCTATAGAAGAATGCAGCAAGAATGTTATAAGTATGCGTACGTTAAACGTTGTACTATGTACTATATTTTGTACATTGTCTAATGTTGTACCATACATCGTACATACTTAGGATAATTGTGATCTTTTACCGTATTACGGTACAATTATTGTATGGTATGCCGTATATGCACGATACGTACTATTTCTACACCTCTTGGAGTTGTAATATAACAATTGAGCGGGCTTTAAACTAATCCAAGGCCCTGAACGCGTCATCAAAGAGTAGTAAAATTACAAGTGAGCGGGCTTTAAACACTGATAAGGCCCTCGGCGGGAAAGTTGCTGATTGGTCAGCTCCTAGGCAACGGGATTGACCTCGTTCTAAAATGAAATAAATCAAAAAGACGACGAAGAGTCGACATGGAGATAATAACCGTAAGATAGTAGCTGTGAATGAACATGATAACAGCGCACATGTCACAATACACCCACAGACATAACGCTTACGCAGCACCCTATTCAGACAGTATTATCTGATAGCAAGTGTACAGTGTATCTCCGTCCAAAATATGTGAATACTTTGAAGTAATAATTCACCACCCGCGTGCCAACGCTCTACGAGTACTAACGCTTCCACACACTTCAGTTTTCAGGTCTGTGCCTAGATTCCTGGCCCTGAATTTAGGCCCGGGGCTGAAATCTCGACAGCCTTGCTGCCACGGTCACACTTGAGTCTGCTTCCTCACCGTTACGCCAGGTATACATGTACATACATTTGTAAATGTATACGAGTACTGAGGTAGATTATTCATTCCTTCAGACTGTATTTGAAGGATTCTTCAAAAGTAAAATGGATACTTATCAAGGGAGTTTCCTGGAAGGGTGGCTGAGATGAAAGGGACGTGAAAAGGCCCTAAAGGGACGCGTATTGTAAGGGGAAAGGACTATGCAGAAACACTGCTCAAGAAAACCTACAGCTAAAACCCACCAGGGAGAAACGGAATGCAGGAGCGCTAGCCCCCCGAAATCAGGAATTCCAGCCATACTGTAATATCTAGCTCATCTACCTTTTTTGTACTGTAGCCGGTTCACGCCATCACACATGTCATTCTTACACAGCCCAGATAACATGGATAATGATTGAATGACAAGAGCCGCGCTGCAGGAGTCATAGCCAGCCATACATGTACCGCGGGAGGCATAGTCATAGGCCATTGAAAAGCCAACGCTTGTAGGTTGTATTGCTCCCTGCAGTCCCTGGCGCTAGACCTAGACCTACACTTGTACTTGTAGCGCTGATTGATTTCTGCGTCTTCGATCATACCAAATTTGTAGTGTGTTTGAGAGGATTTTGTCTTTGAGAACGCTTGTCAAGACTGCACTGCATGGTGTGAGGGTACGGTGATATCAGCTGAGCGCTTGGCACGCGTGCACGGCAGCTGTCGAACAGGCAGGATCGCTTGGCTGCTCCTTGCCACCGTACCGTACCTAGACTAGGCTACAATGTAGGCTAGAGTGAACTGTTATGAACGTAGTCATTGTGATCCTTACGACATTAGGTGGGTGGCAGGACTTGTGAGGTTGGGACAATCGCGAACGCCATAATCCTTTCATTCGGAGGCTTGATCGCTTAGAACCAGGGAGGGGATTTTACGAATCACCTGTAGATTTACCAGTAGCTAGCAGGCGACGCGTGCTGTGTGTCGTGCGGATCACTTTTCGTTCCAGAAGTCAGTTTTAGTTTCCCTGTAGATCTTGTTCTGAGGCCGTTCGAGTGCTTGCTGGCGAAGAGCGGTGATCTACTGTACGTGCACCAAGGGATAGTCGTTCGCTGCAAGATTCAACTCGTGGGATTTGTCCGCTGTGATCGGTAAGTGTCAGGCCTGTGGTGCGTTAGGAGCGAAGGAATTTCATCTTTAAAAATGTGCAGCAAAATAAAGACAACACGTTTTTTGAAGTGTGAGCGATGTACATGACACATGTGTGACATTGTATACTTTGCTCAAAATTAATGCAGCATTGGAAATTTAAAAATTATATTTTTTGGAAAATTTGCAATCATTGCTGTGGTAAGGTGGCTGGCGAATGGCGTGGCTCACGCCTAGTAGTACTATGCCGCAGTATGCGAACAGTTCGGTTTGTGTACACTCATCTTCAGTGAGGGGTTTGACATACAGTCACGTGTCCCTGCTAGACCAAATCCTAGTGCACTGTGCACTGTGGTGTGCTGGTGTCAGTCTCTGGCTCTACTCTACATGTACTAGCAAGAGTACCGGTAGCTCAAGGCTGTGCAGCTCTGTGGGTACAAGTAGTAGGTTAACAACGGGGCCCGTCGACAGCGGAAACTCACCGATCACATGGTGTAGCATTCACGACGTATATTCCCAGCCTGCTTTTAGCCAGCAGTGGAGTAGTAAAAAAATGGCACACACTGAAAGAAACTCACTCAACTTACACCGGCATCAACACGATCATGGCAGACATCCGACCAGTGCACATGCTGGCCTTCGTTGTACGTACTGCCATGGACATGGAAATCCAGCCGGAGGGCAAGCGACCCCAGCACGCTGGCCATGCAGCCGTGAGCACGCGGCATACGCTATCAACATATGCACTGGTAGCACAGTGCTGCTGCTGTAATGAAATCCGGTCGATGTACTCATTAATATACGCGCCGGGCGCTGCGCAACCCCGGACCTGCGAACACTGGGCTGCGGAATGATGCAAGGCGCGAACTTGAGTGCCGCGACTGGATTGCGCTGAGTTGGACTGCACTAGCGCACTGACTCTGTGCATTCAATGTTCCGTATGCACTGAGGGCGCCGGTCCCGGCGGCCATTCGACTGGATTTCCATGTCCACGCCAGTGCATGTAGTAGGAAAGGTACTTGTACTGTCGGGGACATGGAATCCGGTGGAATGACGAGGCCGGGTCGGCGCCCTCAGTGGCTACAGAACGTTGCATGCACACTCACGGCTGTATGGCCGGCGCCCTGGGGCCGCTTGACCTCCGACGACCGGATTTCCATGTCCACGCCAGTACGTGGACCATGTGATGTGAGTTTCGCCATCAGAGACCAATACTGAGAATTACACTCTCTTCGGCGGTTATAACTATGCAGTCATGTACATTTTCTAGTGCATGTAAAACAAATTGTACTTTTGAAGTACGAATCATCTAAATAGAATATTCCTGCTGGCTTTTCAAAGACTGATTTTGACCGAATTAGGCTAAAAACCCGATTTTGACCGAATTGAGCTAGACACCTGCTGTGGTTGGCAGCATGGCTGGAAAAAAGTCCTTCCGCTTCCAAGCAGGACTTGAAAATGGTCCGCATGACAGGACCCGTGGGTAACGTGATATTACCTTTGACTGACAGCACGTCCTGTTCTGTCCTGTCTTTGCCCTGTGCTCTATGTGCTAGCTGAACGCTGCTCTACTAATCTACTAATTGCTGATATCCGTGACCCTAACACTGCAACGTCTGCATAAGACACGCCACTAACGGATGACTTCCTAATTGCTAATCACCAATTAACCTTTGATATTCATCTCCAATAGCGGTGATACGCATCGATCTAATGAACTAATCCCTCAACTGTGGAACACTGAGAGTTTCACACGGCCTGGTATCTGTCTTGATCTGTCTGAAGCGTGTCCTGCCTCGTAATAGTCTTGTGTAGGGCTGCTGCTGCTGCTGCTGTGTGAAATTCCGGGGTTTGTGTGTCCCTTGGCTATTCCGACGGGTGGTTGTTATCGTATGGGCTTGGCTTGGCTGGTGTCCTCGTTCCTTCTGGCGTGCGTCATGAATTGCCGCTGGCTCTTCACCATCCTCTGGTTCCTGATCCTGCTGGTCGTGTGGCCGATATCCATGCTCTGCGGCATGCTGTATGCGATGGTGCTGCCGTTCAAGGCATGCTGTGCAGGATGCACGGTGGCACTCACAAATTTTCTCATGAAAGGTGTGACACTGGCGCACGATGTGGCTGCCAAGATGGTGGCTGGCTCTAGTTTCTGCTAGCCGCCTAGCTGGCTTCTGGACACTCTAGCTGTGTTTGCATCTGTCCTTGTCTTCAGTCTGAAATATTGCAACACTGGCCACACACAACAACACCGTTATAGTATGCAGTTCGTGCTGCACATTCTGTTTCGTTTTTGCTTCGTATGTTTAACAAAACTTAGTGTGTCTACACCCGTCAACTGCTTCATCATACCCAGGAAACGGCCGTGCACATGCACACGTGTGTATGAAAAATTGCACTGTTGGTTTTATGATTTAGTTTACCCCCAATTGAACGGGGTTGGTATAGAAGAAGAGTATTTTCAGAGCCTATCATCAAGATCAATTCCAGTATGCTACTTGCATTTTACTGTCCAAGTATGCCTTCACCTCTGGCCCAGAGGCCATCATGCAGTGTTTTCTGTTGAGCTGAACATGCCTTGAGTTAGGGGTTGTCGAAAACGGTTTTTGTCTTCTCTGAAACGAACATCGTTCATTTCGTCATGTGCTCCGATCCCCTCCCTCGGAAAAAAACCGCAGCTTGCTATGGTGGCCGACAAAAATCGCATGCTAGGTACAGTGTCGGTGGACTAGCGATTTTGCCCCCCCCCCCCCCCCCCACCGAATGATGTTCGCTTCAGGGATGACAAAAAGCTTTTGCGACGACCCCTCTAGTTGTGCCTGTTGAGGGTGGTCGTGACTCTGTTCACGTGTTGACCGAGATGACACCAAATCTCAGACACTGACACTGAGCGGGTTTCGTAGCTCCCAGTCTGCACGGCAGAGGCAGGTCGGACCGCAGTCCGTGATGAAACTTAACTTATTCAGTCCAGGCCAGGGCGGGTGATATCATCAGTGTTCCCACGCAGTCCGGAATCACTGGGGATGCCGGCGTGTTTGATAAGTGCATGCCCGACAAGTGTGCATGTGATCAGAAGTACCTACACCCCCCCCCCCCCCTCCAAGAGTGTGTAACTCCGTCTATGGGGTACCGACATAACCCCCAAGAGTGTGCAATGGCGGCTATGGGGTCTGCAACGGCAGAAATTCACATCACGTCACGAACCCGTACAGGTTATTTGCACCCCGCGCAGGATAGATACAGGGTTGTACGCAGTCCTGCTTTGGGTTCAACTCTCTTGTGGTCACTTTGCACTGCTTGCCAGCGTAACCTTTTGAACCATGTCACATGATGTGACATGGTGTCGCAGCAGCAGCTGCAGCACTGTATAGAGGTTGTGTGGGCAGTTGCACACTCTACGTCTTGGACTTTTGGGGGTTATGTACTTGACGTGATGTAGCAGGAGCAGAGGACACGCTACGGTTATGGTATTGGTCAAATCACTTTGGTCCCTAGGTACCACATGAGATAAGGTACCGGTAGTCCGCGACAGGAGTTCAGTTTGAGTGATGATTTGGGTTGTAAATTTCAAAAAAATATTCCGGGAAGGGTCCCGGGCTCGCCCTGGTGTACTTGTTCACCCCACCTCGAAATCTCAGTCCATCCTCGTCAGCTCAAAACACCGCTTGGGCGTCAGATAGCAAGATGAAGCCATAAGACACCACTAAATCTGTCCATTATGTAGTTTGGAAGTTAAAAAATAATCACGAACTGGACTCCAAGGTTTATTCGGCAATCACGTTTCCTGAGTGTTTTATCTGTTATGTTTCTTGTCTTCTTGGTACAGCATATTAAAGCTTAGTCAAGTTCTCAAGCAGAGGGAGTGAGGATGAATCTCCGCTGGCTCTTCACCATCGTGTGGTTCCTGCTGCTGTTGCTTCTATGGCCGCTATCGTTGCTCTGCGGAATGCTGTACGGGCTGATCCTGCCGTTCAGTGCCTGCTGCAATTGCACGTCATCTCTCACCGATATCCTTATGAAGGGAACGCGCCTCGGCTACCACCTCGCCAGTAAGATGGTGTCTGGCTCCGATAGCTGTTAGCAGGCCCAGGCCTAGCTTGTGAGTGGTAGCGTCCAACACAAATGTGTGTGTGTGTGTGTGTATACCGGTAAGATGTGTCTGACTCTCAGGGTCAAAGCTACTCACAACACATGTATGAGTGTCCAGTAGCCAACCTGAGCAACTGTGGCAATCAACTGCTATAATCATATAGCTATGTAGCGAACACTCTCCCCGGTGCTGGTGGGGCCTGCCTCCGTGTACTATGAGGTCAATGTTTGTTTTCTTCTGTGGGATAGAATCCAAAATGAAGTATAGCAATCTTTGAATTCCACGGCACCGGAGTTTCGCAGTCAGTTCAAGAGTTGACGCACTCCCAAGATGTTTATTCCGACACTAGAAATGGCCTTTTCTATAGCAATTGCAGTCTCTTCACCATATCTATTATTGGACGTATTGTTATCAAAACGCTGTTCATCCGGAGTATAGTCCACTGGCGCATGAGGTAACAGTGGTTGTTTAATAACTCGATTTTTATTTCTCACGTTTTCTTTTTCGTATCCTTTTTTACCATTTTAGGCATTGCGCTTTTCTTCATTTAGAAGCTGGAAAGTATTTAAAAATCTCTAGGTTTTTATTTGTGGCTTCATAAAATCTCGTCTTGGAGACCCTTGACTTTTCCCCTTTTATTGGCATATTTTGTTTTGTTTTTTTGATATTAATACACGGCTGAAGGTAGTTATGGAAGGTGATCTTATCGGATCATTTCCAGTAAGAATGCCTGGTCAAGAGTGATACCTAAACTCATTGCATGTAAAGTTGTAAGCCGTAGTGGACTGGTCACAGTTAGAGTGAATATGGCCGTCTTCAGGTAACTGGCCAAGCATACTCGTGTGGGTCTTATCTTCAACGTGTGGTATTGTCTTGAATGTGTGTGAAGGCACCCCAGTCTAGCCAGCACGCTGAGCACCGGACGTCTGATTCAAGCTACCAACTACAGCTGTTGCCACGTACCTAGTAATAACCGATAGTCCTACACCGCTAACTCAAATGTGTCCAATGACGTTCCGTCCCGGGGAAATTCGTGGAAGAAAAGCTCGGAAGTCACAGCACGATTTGCGGCAAAATTGCGAGGCATTTGCGACAGGTTTTGGTAAACTTGCATGTGGATTGGCCAATCTGGTTTACCCGCCAGAAAGCTGTTTACATTGATTGTAGTGTTTTCGTGTGCGCGCGCGAGAGAGTGAGAGAGAGAGAGAAACTTACATCATGAAACACATGCACTTCAGTCCTCAAGTAACCCTCTTATATACTCTTGCTTCAAGTAAGCAGCGTTCCTTGGAGCACAGCTCTCCTTGTAGACTGCTTGCTGAGCCCGAGGGGGACCAAACCAATAACGTTGTAACTTGCTACATCAGATCGAAAACACCGACCAATGGCAAGAACACATTAACGTGAATACAAGAATCCCCAACACACACACACCATGCACCATGTATAAGCCCATCAAGAGAACCATGCAGATCTGCAAATGCGTTGGATGTGCATCCACAAATCAAGACAGATAAGCTGAGATAACCGTCTAATCCACACAACTGGGGAAGCCATGTGAATCGACTACCGATGCACACCTGGTCTAAACCACACGGAGCACATCGGAATAGGACGGTCAAGACAGTTACCTATGCACACCCTACGCTTGCTGGGGTAACCAGTATAGCCAGCACGCTGCATCGATAAAAGCAGACACTAGATGAACTGGTACCTTGAAGTGAAATTGGAGTTACAGTTACATGGACTTTACCAACCAGCCTCGGTAACTGAGTACTAGGAACCCAGGGCCAACTGCCATACCAACAACCCCTGCCATGAAAGCTCCATAGTAACGGCACACTGGATTGTGGAACCGAAACTAGTCCAACTTCCAAATGCCTCGGCAAGAAGGTAGCCTTCCGTCATGTTGCCACACACACACACACAGAGCGCATGCACAGTGGCACAAACGACAAGATAATCATTCAACAGTAGATATCGACCATCGACGAAGAACAAGGAGACGTACAAGCTAAAATCTGGACGAGGACGGCACTGGAAATATTCTGAAAATGCGCATCATTAGTATAAAAAAAAACCCTGACACATAGCAGAGATTTCAGTAAAATGGCAGTAACACGATGTTCACTCCGAACACCTCCGAGGCAAGTTGGCCAATGCATTAGGAGTGTTAAGACAGCCGAAGGTTAAAAAAATAATAAAAAAGGCACAGAGAGAGAGGTAAGAAGAACTCAACTTCAGGGTAGAAGAACTACATGACATTGTACATGGAAATAAGAATTCAACTGAAGACGGCACAGAGAGAAGAGCCATTGCACGAAAATATGCGCAGAACCACCAGCAAATACTGAGAAGCTCGAAAGAGATAAGATTCGGTGTGCAACAAAAAAGAAGAAAAAGATGGTTGCTTCAACAGATGTCAATATAAATGAGTGGATTGTTGATGGCATGGAATGAGCAAGTACGTTATCAGAAATTAGCCGCGCTAGCAGCGGTTTGGGGCCAGCGAAAACGAAATCAAGAGGCTGTCAGAGAAACGAGGACATGGAACACGGACATTAGAAAGTCGCCCACATGATTATATTGATGAGTCCAGTCGAGAGAGTGGACGAGAGTCATGCACGGCAGCACCACCACCGTCAGCCTGCAACGCCTGCCAAAAGGGGCTCGAGCAGCGTTAGCAGATCGAGAATAAATAGAGGATAGGAAGAGGAGAGCTGCTCCAGCCGGCAGTGGCGGCCGGGCGGCATTAAACGGGGTTAGAATCATTACACAAAACATATCAACAGCAGCAGCAACACACGCCTGTTGCCTAGCCAACAACGGACTGCATCGCACATGCGCATGCACGTCAGGAAGCAGAGCATCAACATAAATGTTACGAAAAGCAACTCTTGGCGAGATGGATGCAGGAAAGAAGTCAGGAACGGATAGTCAGAAGTTAGTAAGCCATTCCTGAGAGAAAGACGCGCACAACACAGTGCACCGGGGAAGATATCTGTACAGTATCCGACCAAAACACGCCAGGGTCCAAACAACGCCGGAAGGCAAGAATCATACACAGAGCATCGGCGAGAAAACCACCAGGCTCGCAGCAGACTATTCTGTAAAACTGGTGGCAGCGATGCAACAGGCGAGCAACTCAACTCCGAGGACTGGAAACGGTAATTGCGACGACGACGACCAATGGGAAGCAGTACATCATGAGCAAAAAAATGTGTGCAAAAGTGAAATGTAATATCCGATGACGAAGGCCATGGTGGCCTGGAGCGCAAGAGTTAAAGACGGATGTCACATACAGCAGCCAACCGACCACTCCGACCAGCGGAGGATAGGCACATGCATTAAACTGATACGGCTTGACGGACACGAACAAGAACAACTTCTTCTTTTCCACAACAACAATAACAACAACGATGACGACGACGACAACAACGATGACGACAACAAACCACACTTGCAGATGAAGATGGGCCGATGATTGAAGACAACATGAGAGTAGAGACCGGACTGGCAGAGAACCTCACAGCGGTGATTCTGAGAACGGCAACTGCACTGACGAACAGAGAGCGAGTTAAATCCACAGAAGAGAGAGAGAGAGAGAGAGAGAGAGAGAGAGAGAGAGACGGAGAAGCGACGATAACTCTGGATAAACGGTGCCAAGGGAGCACGGACAAGTCAGTTTGTCCACCGGACATGGTTAAAAACAATTGAAAAGCATAAAACAAGCTCCTCTCTTGCCAGCATCACCATACAGCAGTGATGCGCATACAAAGATGATGCTGGCTGGACACAGCGGGATAGCAACAGCAAGCTAGGTTCATTACCCGGATTGTCAGCGACCGGCAACCGGTGATTGGAAGCTTGGTGGGAATTGCGTGAATGAGCCGTTTGGCGGCGGAGTGTTGTTGTGCAGTAGACCACGCGTCTCATCAGTCGGGGTGCTACCAGGCAAAGCAGACACACTGCCATAATAGTCCTGCAAGTAAAACAACAATAGCAACAACAACGAGAGAATAACATATTTCAAACAACACCACCAGGAGCAGCAGCAGCAACACCATCACCACCAGCAACAGCAGCAGCAACACCAACACCAACAGCAGCAGCAGCAGCAACAGCAGCAGCAGCAGCAACAGCAGCAGCAGCAGCAACAGCAGCAGCAGTAACAGCAGCAACAGTAACAGCAGCAGCAACAGTAACAGCCGCAGCAACAGCAACAACAGCAGTAGCAACAGCAGCAGCAGTAGCAACAGCAGCAGCAGTAGCAACAGCAGCAGCAGTAGCAACAGCAGCAATAGAAGCAGCAACACCAACAGCAGCAGCAACAGCAGCAGTAGCAACAGCAGCAGCAACAACAATAGCAGCAGCAACAGCAACAAACATAACAAACAAGTACGATATGGGCTATCAACGCAAAGCCGTGTGCGTCAGGCAACAGGAAATCTACGGGGTTTCCTAGAACAGATGGGGTAGTAGGACACTGCAGTGTGTGTGCTTGAAACACGGCACATCTGTTCAGGACAGTGCTAACTAAACCAAACAGGGCACATCTGTTTAGGACAGTGCTAACTAAGCCAGCTTGCAGCAGCTCCTAGAGAGCTGCTGCAGATGATCACATGACTGTACACGGTGCTTATGCTGACTGCAACTCTACTCAACCACTGCATCAATGGCCCCTATTATGGGTGACATGATGATGATGTAGGCCAGGTTGGATCCACCGTCCACAAGGCATACTATTATACACTTTCCACACAAATGCATTTACATGACCTAGATGAGAGAGAGAGAGCAAGAGAGAGACAGAGAGACAGACAGACAGAGAGAGAGAGAGAGAGAGAGAGAGAGAGAGAGAGAGAGAGAGAGAGAGAGAGAGAGAGAGAGAGAAAGAGAGACAGACAGACAGACAGAAAGAGAGAGAGAGAGAGAGAGAGAGAGAGAGAGAGAGAGAGAGAGAGAGAGAGAGAGAGAGAGAGAGAGAGAGGGGGAGGGAGAGAGAGATAGAGAGAAAGAGAGAGAGAAAGAGAGAGAGAGAGAGAGAGAGAGAGAGAGAGAGAGGAGAGAGAGAGAAAGAGAGAGAGAGAGAGAGAGAGAGACTGATAGCCTTGCCACAAAAAAAGAACAAATACAAGAATAGAACAGTCCCTTGTGCCAAAGTGCTCATACACAGTAGGGCTGCTCAATGAAATCCCATCACACAAGTCAATGCCACGTCGGGCGCCATGCAGCTCCAGACCTGTCAACACTGGTCTGTGCAGCGGTGCAGAGCGCACACTTGACTACTCATGTCATCGGATTTTATCGAGCAGCACAGTACATGTACCTATAGATTTTTTCTTTTTTTTCCCTACAAAATCCACAATCTCCAGACACTGGGGTGAATAATGGAGTGTGGTGGTGGAGCCCATTAAGCTCCGCCGACCAGAGGTCTCGGCTTCATAGCTCCATGGACGCACAGACAAGACTCTTACGTTGACAGGGCGATAGGGCACATCAACATGTGGCTCCTCATGGTCAGTTGACATCTCCCTGGTCTTCTCCGGCACTTTGAAAACGAATATCATGGCCCAGATAGGAAGAAGGTAGCGGAAGATCTGATCATGAATAGGTAACACACAAACCAACAAAGAATGCTTGCTTGCCGGGAGACCAGGACCCATTCAAAACAAGGAAGCAACAAACTTCGTTCTCTTCGTTTTCGCCACAAAGCAAAGATGACAAATTTATGAGCCAGTGTTTAGTCCAGCATTCGCAGCCAGGGGCAGGTGGAACACGCTAGCATAGGATAGGATTATGAAATCCGGTCGGAGGTCAAGCGGCACCAGCGCACTGGCCATACAGCCATGAGTAGCACTGAGTACGCATATGATCAACACGTGCACTGCATGCAAACATTCTATACGCACTGAAGGCGCCGCCCCCCGCGTCATTCAACCGGATTTCCATGTCCACGACATTAGCATGTGCACGCATGCTCCTACAGACAGACAAACACACATATAATATACGCACGCAACTTACCCGGACAATTATGTAGCGGGCAGTATCACCGCCACCCAATTGCTCTCCCTAAAAATAAAGACAAACACACAAGCACAAAACAGTAGTGAAGAGCGACAGCAAGAACAGCAGCAACTACACCAAAAGCAACAGAAATAGCAACAGCAACCAAGATGATCACAGATGTTCAAATACATCTTTTTAGGAGATGGGTACAGTAGGAGCAAATTGCATGAAAAGAATAGATACAGTTGCTAGGAACTTGCTGCTAACAGTTCAGGACCAATTGTGTAACCCTGCAATTGCTGCACATCTAGTTTACGGATTTTTGAATATCATGATCGCGAGGGATGCACTTGTGTGCAAAGAGTGCTCAGCACGCCGTGGAAGCAGAGCGTAGAACACTCAAACAGTGCGGGGCAGGAAGGCTCTGTGGTCGTAACACAGAGCGAGTTTCATGCACAACCATGCAAATATCTGTTTGACTGTGAATAGCATGGTCGCACTGATCTTGGCAAAACCTTCACAACAATACAGGCTGTGCCCAGCATTTCTATCTGCATTCGCCACCTTTTTCATTGGGGAGATCTGCCTGTTTGGTTTGCGAATTAAAATAAACACAACAACAAAAGGATTTTTAAAAACGCCGTGAGCATCTTACCAGTATTCTCTCACAGTCAGTGTTAGGATCTGTAATGATAGCAGACAACACAATGCACGCACACACATACACACACACATACACACACACACATACACACAAGAACACGTGAACATGCATACACAGCAGCCATCACCATGAAGATCATCAGTAGGCCAGCGTAGAGCAATGAGAAAAGCCTGCAAGGAGAAACTACACGACGGAATATACTGTAAAACATGTAATTTTAGGTGCATTAAAATTTCGGTGCCAGGGACCTGCCAGGTTTCAGGTGTAATCTAGAATTAGGTGACCAGCGTTTCCTTCACATACAGTGCATACTCTAGTGCCTTTTAGGTGTAATTTCAATTTAGGTGCCTGGTTTCTCTACCGAAATCACCGAAATTAAAGTTACACCGAAAATTACATGCTTTACAGTACATGTATATGGTTGCGGAAAGGAGTTTTCTGCATTATCCCAAGATGTGCATACACAGGATATTAAAGCTGCAATGCTCCAAACCAATGCAGCTGGAACTAATGACGCGATTTCTGTACTCACGACAATCGGTGTTAATATACACGACTGTCAGGGGAGTCAGAAGTCAACAGAGAGCAAACGTGCCTGGTTGCTGACAGCCCAACGGAGAGGAGGAAAAGACAGCATGGGGTGGTACTGGAAATCAACACCAACAGCAGTCTAATAAGCAGCAAAGGCGCTACCAGTTTCAGCATCCTAGCATAACTAGCTGTGCACGGTGAAATCCAACCTGAAATGCATGTTTGGCACCCACAACTTGCACGGCCCTTGAAGCCCTGGAAGCGATACGAATGCTGCTTGACAAACACATGTACAAGTACAGTGATGTAATCGTACCTGGTCCAGCGTGTTATGCAGTTTTGCACTTTGGGTTGGATTTCAGTGAGCACAACTGAACTTACTTGTCAGAGCAAAGACATCCACTGTGACCGCACAGATACTGGATGCAAAGAACGCCGTGATCATGGCCCACAGACCCATCTTCTGCGATCGTCGGCTACTGGAGGACATGCGGATGGAGTTGATTTTTCTAACAGGACAAGGCACACAGTGATAACAAATGGTGTTAGGTCTACACGATAAACAGAGCAACAGCAGTGACCGGCTGCAATGAGTAGCAGCAGTGAGCAGCAGCAGCAACAGCAGCAGTAGCAACAGCATCAGCAGCAGCAACAGCAGCAGCAACCAGCACCAACACCAGCAGCAGAAGCAGCAGTGACCAGTGACCAGCAGCAACAGCAACAGCAGCAGCAACCAGCAGCAACAATAGCAGCAGTGACCAGTGAGCAGCAACAGCAACAGCAGCAGCAGCAGCAACAGCAGCAGCAGCAGCACCAGCAGCAGTACATGGCAAGAGGGAGATAGTACATACAGATGGGCATGATACCGTACGGTATCGATCACATGCATGTACATGTTTCTCGCACAGTAAATGTTACTGGAGCAGGTCCTGGCAATACTACGACCCGAGGCCAGGCAAGCATCACCTGTAACCACCAGCAGCAGCAGCAGCCATATCACAAGGTGACTGCAAGTGACAACACCAACAACACCAGCAGCACCAGCAGCAGCACCACCACCACCACCAGCACCAACAACGCTTCATTTGCCACACCCCACTAACACCTCCACTAAGAACAGCACCGCCCAAACTCTTAAGCGGCATTAGCAGCATCGTGGCGACCACCAGAACCACTAACATCACCAACATCACTAACACCAGCAGCACCACTCTGGAGTGGCAGTAGCAGCAGCACCAACCTGGAGTGGCAGTAGCAGCAGCACTAACCTGGAGTGGCAGTAGCAGCAGCACTAACCTGGAGTGGCAGTAGCAGCAGCACTAACCTGGAGTGGCAGTAGCAGCAGCACTAACCTGGAGTGGCAGTAGCAGCAGCACTAACCTGGAGTGGCAATAGCAGCAGCACCACCCTGGAGTGGCAGTAGCAGTAGCAGCAGCACCCTGGAGTGGCAGTAGCAGCAGCACCCTGGAGTGGTAGCAGCAGCACCACCCTGGAGTGGCAGTAGCAGCAGCAACCTGGAGTGGCAGTAGCAGCAGCACCTTGGAGTGGCAGTAGCAGCAGCACCACCCTGCAGCGCCAGTAGCAGCAGCACTACCAGCCTGCAACGACAGTAGCAGCAACACCGCCGCCACCACCACCAGCAGCCTGCAGCGCCAGTAGCAGTGAGAGCAGGTCCAGCTTACCGTGTGATTTGAACACCAGCCAATAGGAAGACAAGGCTGAGTGCTATCTCTCCTGAAGCAAACTGTATCCAAGAGATGTCTGCAAATGCAAATGCACGAGCAACAACACCACACAAAGGATTTACACACCAAGTAGACAAAATATCTGATCAACAAGCACTATGGTATGGTATGGCGTGGTAATCTTTATTTACTTTATCAAGCAAACAAGGAATGGTGCCTTCCCACCGACCAAGGGCTACTTCTCACAGAATGATCAAAACTATACAGACATGATTACAGTACTGTCAGGCGCCGAAGAACTGCGGAGTCCGGGTTCTAGCCTAGCCCGTTCTTATTTCTAGCGAACACAGCAGTTTCGTTCTTATTCGATGGTACAGTCTTACATGTACATTTATGCAGAGTTATACGTCTGAGTGTAGATTATAGTGTAGATTATGGTTTCCGTTCTTATGTGCAAATAATCCAGCCCACACCGTTCTTTAAAAAAAATGGTGAAATTCTAGCCTGGCGGTTCTTCGGCGCCCAACAGTACTGCATGAGGATATTCATAAGTTACAGTCGCCCGTGCCGTCTCGCTAAATGCTACAACTTCCTGGGCTGTACTGCACTGTGTGCGGACTGGTGGTGGAAGTTGGAACAGTACGAGAGTCCCAGTCAGCCGCTTACCATAGCACTCGCTGTGATCCGGCGCCGTGGTGGACAGTGCATAGATCAGGGCGGCGATGAAATACAGAAAGATCAGACCAAGTACTGGCACAAACACCCTACAGCAGAGAGATGGCAGCAACAACACAAACAGCAACTTTCACGAGAGGAAAGACACCGTCGATCCAATGTTTATAAATAATAGGTTTACAATCATTACTTTATCGGCACAAGCACAGAGCAGTTACAACAATGGCAAATGAAATCCAGCTGCTTGGATGACACCTAACTACACCATAGCTTGGTGGTAGAGCATCGCTGGTCATGAGCGAGGGTCCCTGGTTTCGAGTCCTGGTGGTGACAGGCAATTTTTCCTTCAGACTTTCCCATTTGCATCTTTCCCTGAAACCAATGAAATCCAGCCCAATAAGAATAACAGCCCTGGAACTGCATAACCTTAACACTATGTACACAAGCGGGCTTTCAGCAAGCATACCGTAAAAGTCCGTAAATAAGTACGTATTTACTTTCGAATTTAGTGACCACACCCGTACTAACTTTCGGGCGGGTACTGACTTTCGGGCACGAACTAACTTTCGGACCTGACTTGGGTGTAGTGGAGAAGTCATTTTCATGTCGATGTACATACTATGTGCTGCATGTGCGCACCGTACCGGTACTCATTTCGGGCAGTATGTTTATCGGGCTTGACTTGACTTCAACAGACAGATCCAAAAGAATGAAGGGGGTATTTTTTTCGGGCACGTACGTATTTACGGACTTTTACGGTATTGAATATTCCTGAGCCACTACCAACTCAGGGCTGGTCAAAAATTGCACGACAGGAACAGAGGCACAGAAGAATACCCACCAGATGAATGTTTTCTCGTGTCTCAGTTGATGGGCAGCCAGTGAACAGTAAAAATATACAACTGTCAGAGCCTGAAGTGAACATACAAACAGACGGACCGCGCACAAACACGCACACGCACACACACACAGGCGAGCACACACAGGCAAGAACGCACACATAGGCACATTGACTGAGCACACCAACGACTAACGTCTGAAGGCTTGCAGCACACACATCCATGAAGATGATAGGGCAGTCAACAAGTACATGTAGGGAGGTTTCGCTCTACGGAATTACGTATGAAAATAACGTATGAACTGCACGGAATTTTCATACGTAAAAATCAGAGCTGCTGGGTTTCACTCTACGTGATTTCTCCACGACTGCTTACATGCGTTGTTACTGTGGAGACGCGTTGGCTGCATGCGCCCACCGCATGCACCATGAACCGAAACTGCGTTTTCAATGATATTTTGCACGTGGTGTACGGTGTGTGCACCTTGTTTTTCGCGCGGCTTGAATGTTGCCATGGACAAATGCGAAAAAATATTTCAAAAAGTCCTACGGAGGACCCAACGTAGGAAAGAGCTTTCCTACGGAAATCCGTAGAGAGATTTACGTATGAAAGTTGCCCTCGCTCCCCGGCGCGTACGACATACGGATTTTCATACGTAATTACGTAGAGAGAAACCTCCCTATTGAAGGGAAAGAAGAAAGAATGTAAAATAAAACTTAAAACAAAAGGAGGAGGAGGAGGAGGAGGAGGAGGAGGAGGAGGAGGAGGAGGAGGAGGAAGAGGATGAGGAGGAGGATGAGGAGGATGAGGAGGAGGATGAGGAGGAGGATGAGGAGGAGGAGGAGAGAGAGACACACACACACACACACGGCACAAGCTGCACAACATGAGCTCACTCTTGTAAAAAGGGTGAGACCTACCTGTACTGATTTGAGAAAGAGTGCGACGAATGCAAGTTCAATCTTGGCCACTAGTATCCAGTGAATAAAAAGAAGAATGCACTCCAAGCCGGCGGCGTAGAAGATCAAGTACTGATGCCAGAGAGAGTGGCGACGATAGTGGAAGAAAAATAGCTGCAAAATAAAAACACAGAGAAATTGCACCAGAGAGGATAGGATGGTTACTCAGTGAGTGCGTTTGATTACGCCCGCGAATCGATTCATGAATCCATTCGTGAATCGCCCCTGGCTATTCACACCACCGCATGTGAATAGAGTGCATGGATTCCGAATCGATTCCAGGGCTCATGACATGAAATCGAACGGCGAGACTCCATTCATGAATCGATTCAAGTGCGTAATCGAACGCACTCAATGCAACACGATACAAGGATTGGCCAGTTTTCCGCCACAGATCTCGGAATGGCACCTAGGAATGAAACATGGCTGCAGCCTTTTCGCGAGGCAATTTGTCCCATAGTTGGCAGGTGGCAGCAGCTCCGGTACACTTGCGATGTGTGCGTTGTCCAGCACGGCAAGATCATTGAGCAGAACTGTAAAACTCAGATGTTCAAGAAAATTGCAGTATGCATGCAGTATGCATGCGGACTGCTGACGTCAAAATACATTAGCACCAAGAGTACATAAACCAGAGTGTGCAACTCAATACGATTTCGGGAAAGCAAATTCGTCACTTTCACCATTACTGAGGAGTCATGAAGACCGTAATCCTCGCCTGCAGTATTGCATTGCATCAGCAAAATCTGACACATCTTCTTTACTAATGTCAAAACCGATATAAAGGACGAACCACGCCTTCCGGAACTCAAACGCAAAGTTTAAGTCTAAATTCATATTCTAGACAGCACACAGCACACAACACACAGTGCACAGCACACAGCACACAGTGCACAGCACACAGTGCACAGTACAGAGCAGACAGTACACAGCAGACAGCACAAAGCACACAGCACGCAACAGACAGCACACAACAGCACAACACACAACAGACAGCACACAGCACAACACAGCACAACACAGCACAACACACAGTGCACAACAGAAAGTACACAGCAGACAACAGACAGTACACAGCACAACACAGCACAACACACAGTGCACAACAGAAAGTACACAGCAGACAACAGACAGTACACAGCACACAACACACAGTACACAGCAGGCAGCAGACAGCTTACCTTGTAAAACACTAGCAGTAAGGTGATGATGGCGAGTGCTGTCACTGTGGAATGTCTGCAAACACACACACATACACACACACATCAACAGTAACGCATACACACACACACACACACACACACACACACACACACACACACACACACAAGTTTCACGAAAGGTCAACAAGGAGCCGGTTGTCGTAAGTCTCAGCGGTCACCAACGCTCACGTAACCCTGACTTATGCATACAGACAGAAACTGACACACCATGGACACGTGTCCTTAAAAAAAGCTGTCAGTGCCACTGCGCATACTACAGGTGTGCCCAGCATGCCGTGCCAGTACTTTACGCAATGTTGACAACGGGCACGGAAAATACATGTACACTCGAACGTCTCTTATCCGGGCGCCGTGGGACCGGGCACTGCCCGTATCTCAGATCTGCCCGTATCTCAGGGCAGCTCATCTAATCATGTATCATAATCATCTTTTTGATGAAGTTTCTTTGGCAGCTATTGCTCGTGTTCAGGATAAACAAGAATCCACTGATGGAAATGTGTGGATTACACAGGTTGACAGTGACAAATGAACACTTGCGCATACGGAAAAAGTTCAAAAACCCTAAATCGAAGCAACTTTGCCATAGAATCTCAAGCTGAAGGTGCCCGGTAGAGAGACGTGCCCGTATCTGAGGCGTCCGGATAAGAGACGTTTGAGTGTATTGCAGTTTCTCTCACCAGTAACGGAAGTTTCATCATCCTGGGTTCTTCGCAAAGCTGAGAATCCCCTCTGGCGATTTGTAGAGCCCAGTGGTCCCCCGTAGGCGCAAGAAAACGACATACAAGTACTTTGAAAGCCGCTCCATCACTTCATGGGATCTATGTACCTGGTGCGCTTTAGCCGTACACACTGGGATACCAGATCAGCATACAAGGTCATGGACCAGAATAATCATTATAAGGTCATGAACCATGTACACTCGGACGCCTCTTATCCGGGCACCTTGGGACTGGGCACTGCCCGTATCTCAGGATAACTCATCTACAGTTGTGGCAAGTGAAATCCGACACTTGGCATAATGGACTGCACCACGCAGTCTGCAGCCCTTGCAGCCCTGCGTACATACAGTACATGTGTTACATACAACTTTATCTGTCTGATGACAAAACTCGTACTCATCACAGTCAAGGTTCAAAAGGTGCTGGCAAAAATGAATGGGAATTAGATACCAGTACTCCTTATGTGTACTATGTTTGTGAACTGTGAGTAGAGAGGTTCTGCAAAACGAAAATGTGTACAAACTTTCGCTCTACGTCACGAAGTGAGAAACTTCGCACGAACTTTCGTCACTTTGGACGTGAAACTTGCAGGGAACGCGAAATGAACTTTCGTAGGAAGTTTCGTGAGATTGGGTCATGTCGTACGTGCACTTGGCGCGTGCAAACTACGAAAATGTGCAGAACACAAAGTTCGTGCGAAAATTCGTACACACTTTCGCAAGGCCTGTCGCGAAACTTCGTTCGAACTTTCGTTGTGCAGAACCTAGTACCTCTCTAGTATCTACGCTGTGACCTTTTGATCTGTTTGGGATGCATACGGCTCTATAGTACAAATTTGGTGCAGTGCATTACATCATTGATGTCCATTTGTGGCGCTGTCCCCTATGGCAAGTGTCGGATTTCACTTGCCACAACTGTACTATGATACTATGATACATTGTATCATATCATTCGTTGAAGAAGTTTATTTGGCAACCATTGCACATGTTAAAGGGGAAGTTAAGGCAAAAATTAAAATTTCACCAGTTGTAGTCTTCGGGGTGCTGAGTCGAATGGTCTTGGTCCGAGAACGCTGAGACGCTCCCTTCCTACTTGAATCCCAATCGAACTCGCGCACTTCCACCGAAACTGGGTGACTGCGCCCTACGAGATGGGGATTTGTATGTAAAATGTCACTAAAAGCGCCATTTCGTTCTTATAAAAGCACGGATGACCGCGATTGGCCCATATGTTGTAGTCTTTTGGACGCTGAGTCGACTGGTTTTGGTCCGAAAAGGCTGCGATGCAGCGTTCTTCCTTTATTCCCAATCGAACATGGTTGAACAATCGGTCACGTGCTCCTGGGTGCCCAAATCACCTGGTCACCACGCCAGCAGGCGACAACTTTCACACCAAGGTTCAACTGGAGTGACAGGACTGCACCCAAAAAAGGTCAAACAGGCTAGTAAGTTGTACCCTGCAGGCACGGTGACCAGGTGACTGGCGTACGCAGGAGCACGTGACCGCTTGTTCAACCATGTTCGATTGGGAATAAAGGAGGAACGCTGCATCGCAGCCTTTTTGGACCAAAACCAATCGACTCAGCGTCCAAAAGACTACAACATATGGGCCAATCGCGGTCATCCATGCTTTTATAAGAACGAAATGGCGCTTTTAGTGACATTTTGCATACAAATCCCCATCTAGTAGGGCGCAGTCACCCAGTTTCGGTGGAAGTGCGCGAGTTCGATTGGGATTCAAGTAGGAAGGGAGCGTCTCAGCTTCCTCGGACCACAACCATTCGACTCAGCACCCCGAAGACTACAACTGGTGAAATTTTAATTTTTGCCTTAACTTCCCCTTTAAGGATACCAAAATGATCGATCGATAACGTGTGGATTACACAGGTTGATAGTGACAAAATAAACAGTTGTGCATACAAAAAAAGTTCAAACCCCCAAATTCGAAGCATTTTGCCATAGGAACCCAAGCTGAAGGTGCCCGGTAGAGAGACGTGCCCGGATCTGAGGCGTCCGGATAGGACACGTTTGAGTGTACAGTCATCCTCGCAAAATGTACTACAGCTGGCTGTGCGTTTGATTGGTACAACCTAGCACAGGATTCACCAGAACAGCACATTTGGTTGGGACTGCAACTGTTCTGGACAAAGTACTCTCACTCGAAGGAACACTACTGCGGTCTTTGGCCCATTCGTGTGATACTCACAGTGCCTTAGGACATGCAATGCTAGGTGTAGTAAAATTTCGGTGTCAGGGACCTGCCAGGTTTCAGGTGTAATGTAGAATTAGGTGACCAGCGTTCCCTTCACACACAGTATATACTCTAGTGCCTTTTAGGTGTCATCTAAATTTAGGCGCCTGGTTGCTCTACGGACATTATCGAAATTTAAGTTATGCGGGCACAAGCTATGCAAAGCGTGTCCACTTCACCCGTAGTTTTCGTGCTGCTCCTTTGAATCAAAATTTGTCTTGGCGTCATTCTTCGTGGCTCCCTTCGCTCTTTTCGACAGTGTTTGTGCGGGAACGGACACGAACATTTACTTTACTTTTAGTGTTTCTCATGATCATAAAATACAGACTTCAGTCCTGCAAAAGAAACACCTTTTGTTTTAGCGGCACATTTGGTGGCAGCACGCAATGCTTTACTAAAAAAAAACATTTCAAACAGTTTGCATCCACCACAGTGTTGTTCGGAGAACTTTCAACTAGCGTTACTTCAGACTTTTCCAGTTTGCACCTGTCCCTCAAGCAAATGAAAACTTTCAACTTTCAACTTTCTACACAATTTCGTGAACGTACATGCATGAGCCTGGAACGTGTGCAGCTATGCCCAGGTAACTGCACACGCCAGCACTTGGCGTGTACATGTACAGTCGACTAGTCGTGCACATACACAACAACATGTAGAACGGGAATAGGAATTGATTTCCGCAAAACAAGAACGTGACAGAAGTGCATGACTGACCCACCCGGAGTACGACATGTACACATACGGATCCACGGAGCAAGGGGGAGCCTCGTATGTCTGCACAAGTCTCCAAATCAAGCGCCCAGTACAGTGTTCGGTAGTACGGTTATGATTGTACTTTGTAGTCAGGTGTGGGGCGAGGAAATCATTGCTTCCAGTCTACCCTGCACGTACATGCACCTGTCTCATGACACGAAAAACTTTGTAATTAATTGATAGCATTTACAATCTCAAACGTAAAAATGCCAACACCTGTCTCCAGGAAATACATGCAGAGAAAGCAGTTCAGGTGCTCGTCCATGTTCACATTTGATACAACAGGCGAAAAAAGCAACACGAGACGACCAGATACTAGTAGGAAAGCATGCATTCCGAATAAAAATAAAACTCGCATCATTTTCAGGACTAAACGAAGAAAGCAATGAAACAATCGAGAAAACACACATCCTCAAGATAATACACAATACAAATCCGCAGCGAAATTCAACGCACCTTAGACAGAACGTGGCATTCAGCGGGGAGTAGCATGCCCAGCTTGCAGCTGACAGGTTACCGAACTCAGTGGTGTTCATAACGATGGGCTCCATCCTCCTCCCGGCTTCGAGTACGTGAGAGGGGGAGAAACTAACAAAAGTTTGTATTCCGGAGATGACTCAGCGCGTGGCCAGCCCTCACATCTTGTGATGGTAAACTTGCCAGGTATGGATGGGGAAATGAGGCAGAGAAGTAGCCAGGTCGACTATTCTGAGGACACAAAATTCCTTCCGCCAACCAAGGCAGTCAAACAGCAAAATTAAATTCAAATGAAAAGGCCGAAAGAGATGACAAGCCAGTGAAACAAGATCGAAAGGGTGAAGTGTTCTTGCACAGACCAAGAGTACATAACCCCCATGTACTCTTGCACAGACCAATCAGTCACCTCACAATTCGTACTTCAGCCCAGCACCGTTTCGGCTCACGGTCACGTCTTTTCAAGCATGTTCGGAAAGGCGAGTGACCAAGCTAGGTACGGGGGCCCCGGGCCGTTGTGCACTCCACACGTGTGTGCTCCTCGTACCTGTGCTGAGTGTAGCTGTTGTTGAGTGTTGACGTCAGAGGCTATGATGATTCGCAAAATGGGAAGCCAAACCTCCGCGAACAAACATAGAAAGGCATAAAATAGGAAAAAACAGACAAGAACAATCCTTTTTTTCAGATACAACGCGGTTTCAGTATTCTACCAGATTTATTCAATCACCAAAAACGTCATGCGTACATGATAATGATGTCATCCAGTGTACAACAGTCCTTGTTTTCATGGAAACCAAAAATGGCTTCGGGAAGTGGGCATAAAAAGCAGGGACTCCCTAGGCCCTGATAAAAAGTAATCAATATTGATGATTATTTTATATTTCAAATTGCTGTAATAACCATAACTCAGGCCAGCTTTGTTGTTCAGGAGATCAGACTCAGCGATTGCTTGCTGGGCAACATAATATTGCTCTTTGAAGATATCCACGTCCTTCCTTGTTGTCGTGCACACCAATCTAGGATCTTTGCTTGCAGGCCAGAACATGAATACCTTGTTGGTTCGATCAGCTCGGCATGGCTGTTTGGCTCGAGCTGCTCGTGTCTGGTTGGCGTGCTCGCCACAGCAACGACAGACAAGGCATAGCAGTGACACTGTCAGCTGTACGGCACTGGACGTACCCCTGCTAAATCCCCTTCCTCCTGCCACGCTCGTGGTGTCTGGTGGAACGTTGCTCTCGCAGAAAGTGCAGGAATTTTTCAGCAGTTGCGAGAATGGCGTCCTGGGAACGAGCGAGGCGGACTTACCAAACTTTGTACGCCTGGTCAATCTGCTGATCGATTCGTTGAAGTGCACAGTGGAGAAGGAGCCGGAGAGGGACGAGATGATCGAGTCTCTGCTGAAAATCCTCTGCTCAATGGACAGTGTTGCGCTGCACCCTGACTTCTTGGGTTTGTTGGATGACCCAGTACTACTAAGTGAACTACGCTCGGCAGACAAAGAAGCTTTGAGCAATTTAGCAGTAAAGGTGTGGGATCACGTGCTGAAAACTTCAACTATCGAGCATGTCCTCATTGCCGCTACTCTCCTGTTAGAGATACATGGGCGAGTGCCAACTGAAATAATCGCCATCATCAACATGCCGGGATTCTCTAAAGTTGTCGACAGCCTGCAGCCGATCGAGCCGGTGACGGTGAAAACAAACATCTTTCTCCTGGCTGGTATGCAGCGTATCTCTCGATCGCTGCTGAGTCCCAAGGTCGTCCACGACATCATGGCTAATCTCAGTGCACAGCTCATAAAGGTACCCATGCCCAAGGACGACAAGACTATCGTACAGCTTGCGGCCATCTCCAGATCCATAACACACCTGGGGTACTTTCACGAAGAGTTTCTCTTGGCGTACGCCATCTTCTTTCTGCACATGGCCCGCTCCCAGGAGAAGTTTGTAAGGCCGTTTGTGTCGCTGACCATGGTGGCCAACCTGGCGTACTCACTGAGCCATGCCGGCATTCCTAGCCTGGCACTGCTGGAGGAGATGCAGGAATACATCAAGCCGCAGCTGTTCCGCACCGTGCAGCCCGAGCTGCTGCTGCATCTCCTCTGGTCCTACCTGGCCCAGGGCATGCGCCCGCCCGCGGGTGGTATGGCCCATCTCGACCGGGTGCTGACCGACCTGCCCCCCACGTCATTCCGCAACTACGGCTACGAACTGGAGCAGGTGAGGCCGCATCTCGCCACCAGCAGGATGGAGCTTGGAGAGCTGCTGGCCAAGCACCGTCCCATCCCGGGTATGTTTGTGGAAGCTCACAAACGCCACCCGGAGCTGGCCGTTGGCGTCATGACGGACGGCGCCGCCGGCATGATCCACGCGTGCGCGCTGGTCAACCCGAACACCAGGCAGCTCATCCCGTGGAACAGGGCCAACGTTCAGCCGGACGATCTGTCCGGTGAGGACGTCGACGGCCTGCCTGGCACACCGGTGGCCGTCGTGCCTTGCTTCTATGGCTCAACGTACGCACCTCGTGGACGCCTCGCCGGCCCGCTGTACAGGAAACAGCTGTTGCTGGAGGAGCTTGGCTGGAAAGTCCTTGTACTGGATATGTCGCAACACTGGAGTCGTCAGAAATCCGGCATCTCGGCTCTGATGTCACGGATTAAGACAATAGGGACAAGCAAGTAGAGCGATCCGCCACTGGTGCTGCAGAAGAGTATGCGTATGACCGCAGTGATGCCGGACACGAGCATCGCCTGAAGGCCTCTACAGCACTGGCGCTGGAAATGCTGGGTGTCATCTCCATCTTGACAAATAAGGCTCGCAGGTCATGATTGCTTCGTCTGTTGGCTAAGCGAACGCCAGCATGGGTATATCCGGCAACCCTGCATTGTGGTACGGTAGATACTGACTGGTCAATGCTGGTGCTCTGCACATGGTCTCAGATGTTAGCTTGTGCAGGCAAGTATAGCCAAGTGCCCGGCTCACGCCCCGCACAGTGTGGCGCGAACACAGAGCCGCTCAGTGTGTGCGCTCGTCAGGATTGTGAGGGCGCCGCGGGCGGGTTGTCTTGTGCGCAGCGTGACCTGTGAGTGTGAGTGGACGGTGAGCTAGATGTGTGCAGTGTCCCGTACTGCCGGCATGCCAGCCCTGCTGCTCCGACCGCGTGCAGCTTGAACATCCTCCTGACGTGGTCATTTAAACTTCACTGCTGGCACTACCAGCTAGTCACCCCCACCCATGTTACAGATTCTGTGGACGTGTTCACCATTGCTACTGCTGCTGCTACTGCTGTTACGTTTGTGTTTTGAACACGGTCAGTAGCAACTCGCTTGCTTTGTGATTGTGATGCCTATTTCATAGCTGAGTACGCCATTGTATTCGCTACCACTATAATTATGTACATCTCTCCCAGCAGGCTGGCGAGTCGTGGCTTGAGACGGCGTTGCGTTGACATGCTGAGCATTAAGCTGGAGGTAGCTACAGTGCACGCTTAGCTAGGCAGGTAGGATCCTGTGCTCCGTTGACAATTCTAAATCAGATCTCTCCACGTTATATCGTCGGCTGTTTCTCTCTCTATTGGCGCTACCAACGGCCTTGGCACAGCCTGGTGTGTAATTGGCCAACTAACACGTGTGCTTGGAAGTAGCACAGTGTGCAAGACGCTGGTCTGAGACTGGGCTTACTTTGGGGTTCTGTTGCAGAGTTTCCATAGCTCTGCGTGCAGGTTTAGTATTTTGACTATCACTCAGCACTGCTCCGTGATCAGCACTATGGGCTGCTGGTTCATTCAACAGCATAAAAAATAGTTCAGTCTTGGCATGTGTGTGTGTGTGTGGGGGGGGGGGGCTCAGGCTGATGTGAGATGCAACGAGTGTGCTTGATATTAGTGACATGCACATAGCTGAAAGCTAGAGAATTGAGTAAAATCATGTACATGTATAATACAAGCCTTGTTTGTAGGTAACATGATTGTTTTCAAGGTGACAGTGTGAACAAGCCATACAGTGTGTCCTCGCCTTGTCCACGCTATCACCGCAAAAACAAATCATGCATGTCTACATGTAAGAACACCACCATGCTGTACAGCTGGGGTCTGGGGCTCCACAACCCAGGTACAGGGCTCCACCACCCAGGCACGCGGCTACACAACGGTCAACCCAGGTCCGGGGCTGCATAGTACCCAGTGCCAGCTAGCTAGCTGCATGCAGGACACCCCACGGCCCAGGTGACCGGTCCAGATCAAATTTTCATTCCTCACTTCAGCATTGTAAAACTCTATACAGCATTCATAGTCATACTCATAGGCTGCTGTACGCACGATGGCAGACTGCCATTAAAAACTATTTCTATAGAGCAATAGCTACTTCATGATGGTGTCGATTTCACACTTGCTATGACTAGTAATTTTTCAACAAGCACAACCATGCCCTACCGAAAGTGCTTCAAGTTTTGAATATTATGTTTCCAAAGCATAGCAGTAGTGGAGTATGAGGTGTACGTATCAAGTTGCATGCGGTTACAATGTCGACAGAGAGCGGAATCCTCAGCTTCTATGGTATGGAGTGCCCAATGCTCACAGGAGCAGAGCTATAATTATCACACCAGAGTCAAACTCAGTACAGAGCACCACGTGTTACAATATCGTAATCATTTTAGTTAAAAAGAAAGTATCATCATCAAGCCTAAATCAATCTGATCGGTCAAGTTTTAGACAGTGGTAATACATGTATGCAAGAACAAGTTTAAAAAGGCATGTATTACATTGTATTATTCCAGCATACAATAATTTATACTCGTTGTCCTCTCCATAGTAGTATCATAAAACTATCAGCACAAAAATTATAAGAGTCCTGTGTGCATCAAGGCAAACCATGCAAGAAGATAGTATTCCAACGGATTGTTTACTGGAAGTGTGAGTTATCCACTAGCAAGCTCAGGCGGAAAAGCCGCAAAAGTAGAGAACAACTCGGAACATAATAACCAAACTACCTCAGTCTCCGAGTTTTCACGCAAACGTCCACGAATGATTAATGGCTCTTTAAAGCTAATAATGAGTCAAAGTGAAGTTACTAAACTTTACACGTGTTCTCATAACAATGTACTTCTGTAGCACCCTATATCCAGTAACCATGGTAACATTGGATCAGTTTTTGGACTACTAGTACTAGTATATTAATTTACTTTTTTTAAGTAAAATAGTGGTAGCGACTTTTATTATTTATTACTATTAAATCGTACAAGTTTCTATGCAGCACAAGGAGCTAGTGTTCGGGCATCTCAATTCAGCTTGTCAAGGCAAGAAGGGTTCATCAGAACGTCTCAGGGCGGACTTCCAAAGGAGGACTCATCTTCGCACGATGACGCGCCACCGTTGCGTCCCTCCAGAATCCAGTATTCGCGGCTGGTCTCGGAGAGGAGGCGATTTGAAACAGGTAGCTTGACGGTCGGCCTAGGCTCGGCGTTGAGGTCGGCATCGTCGGATGACGTCGAGGAAAGTGGCAGATGGCGCCATGATGCCGGCTTGGCTACGGCGAGATGGCTACTGGCCACGGTACCTGCTCTCCTTCGCGCCGCTGCAATGGTGTTCTTGTCCGGTTTCGGCGGCAGCGATGGACGCACTCCTGGCGGCAGTGTCGTAGATTCCGTTTGGTGTACGCCAATGCCTGATGTTGCTTTCAGAGGTGAGGAGTGACTTGAAAGGCTTGATGTTGTACTGCCTCCGCCGGCTGCTGGACCTGTCCAGTAATCATCACTTGGCAGAGGGCCTATCACCGGCATTTGCTGCCGGTACTCCCGGATGGGGTCTATGAATCTGTCCTGGCCAGGCGGGGTCTTGCCTGCATCTACACCGCTATCCGGGGCGGACGTTGTTTGCGATGTGGTCTGTGTTCTGGCGGGCTGCAAGCGACAGTTGTCATCAGCGTCGGATGCTGTTGCAGCCAGTATGTCAGGACAGCTCATGCTGTTGCGGTGGTTCTCCGTCATACCAGCACTTTGCACAGTCTTGTTGGACTGCATACAGTCGATGGAGTTCATACGGCGCCGCTCCTGCAGTGCCCGAGATCGCAGTACCGAGTCTCGTCTTGGCGGTGGTACTGGAGCAGCTGTGTTATTTGCAGCTTGTTTCACCGATGCTGGTAAGGGGATTCCCCGCGGGACTTTGTATCTTGGTACGGACGTGAGACCTTGCCGAGGTCCCGCCGCACTGCTTTCGACGCTGGGCTCTTCTTCACTGACAGTGGTGATTGAGAGCTGTTTGAGCAGCTCAGACACACCAGTATCAGCAGGCGTGTTGTCCTGTTTGTTGCTATCGGGGCTGGACACAGAGCCAGTGCTCTTCAGCGGAGCACCCTCTGTGAAAGAAAGGTATGTGAGACGGCCAGAGTTGCCGGGTGAAGTGGACGTTGTTGCCTGCGTTAATGATGACGATGGTGATTGCACTTCGTAGCCGTCATTGCTGAGCACCGAAGTATGCATTGCGGAGGTGTTGGCGGTGGTAGCACTGGTGGCAGACTTACTCGGTGACACTAGCAAAACCGGGCTGGACTTCTGTACCTTGAGAAGTGCCTGGTACGGTGATTTGTTGGAGCTGACTGCTTTGGCATAGCCGCCGTTCTCGGCCCCGGCATCACCCGTTTTAGCCGCACCGCTGCCAGGTTGGTGTGCAGCTACGGCGGCCGCATGCAGGAACCGACTGCTGGGCAAGCTGGAGCGGTTGTGGACGGTGGCCGCTCGCTTGGCGCGGACGATCGACTGCCGCTGCTTGGCCGGCGACTGCACGCCGACATTGCTGCTGAGCTTGGCGTACTGTCCCTCTCGGTTGGCGTCCGCCGGTATTGCGAGTAGATCGGGTAGCGACGAGCCTGACTTCATGCTGCTGTTCGTCATGTCGTGCTGTGCTGCTTGTACACTGTTTGTCATGTATAGCGTTGACTCGCGGTCGAACAGCCACGAGTCGGACTTAGAGAGGCGCTTCTCGATCGCCGGGCACTGGTCCGGATCGACGTAGACCCTCTCGCTGGTGTACTTCACGCTGTATAGTCCCTCCTCAATGCCATCGGTCACGCCACACACACCGCCACCACCACCACCGGCGGCGGTGGTTGCTACGGCGACGGCGGCGTTGTTGCTCTCGACGTTGGTATCCACGACGACACTAGCGTGGTTGCCGGCGGTTGCGATGGCGCTCTGGAGGGCCGCGCTGGATAGGCTGGCCTGGAGGCTAGGGTTGGTGAGATCAGTTCGGCCTACAATGTACATGTGACAGTACAAAACACATCATTAGCAAAAGTACCCACTCGGATGTTGAGCCAATAGTGATACAGTGTATGTAAAGAGAAAAGACGTATAAGTTACGAGTTATGACTAACAGTCCACCCAGCTAGGTGTCCGGCCATCGAATCTTTCAATATCCCTGTCCGTTTGTGCTTTGTCGCACTATCTGACTGTATATTATCTTGGTGGACTCAGTCATAACTATTAACTTTATTATTTTTCTCTTTACAAAAGCACCCACGTTATCACAATGTCAAAGTGTGCATGGCACAACAAGCATATTGTGCATTGCCAAATATGGATTTCATGAGTAATGCATGTGAGTACTTGTACACTGGGATCAGGCATGCATATGTTCAACAGAACACCCTACACGACCATACCCCGGTAGTTGTGTGTGTGTGTGGGAGGGAGGTGTGTCTATGGTACAAATCACGTCATTGCGCAATAGGCTTATAGACCTGGGCATGGGAGACGTAGAGGATATAACCCGAGTCAGAGGGTTATACCGGCTGAATATAAATCCCGACTGCGATAGCAGGAGGGGTTAATATGAGGGTACGGTATAACCCGACTACGAGGGTCATATCCTCCTTATGCCAGGTACCCCTACGCATTTCCAGAACAACGAACCTATTTGGAGATCTCCTACATCATGCAGTACATGAACATGTTCTGATGGTTATCAGTTGTCAATTGAAAGAATGGTCGAGCAAGGTCAGAAGGAGATTCCTCCGTGGATGTTTGGCATAAGATTTCCTTTCAGTTCCAGTGCATATTGTAGCATCTGCATGATCTTGTCGCGTGAGCGGTGCGGAAGTCAACTGAATTGCTGGGGTGCTGGAGCTGTCGTTGAACCAAACTACTGTCACTAGTTAGATTACAGTCTGGACTCTTTGGGAGTAAAGTGTTACTATAATTATGGTACAGTGCTGATTTTCACATGCGGCATCTTATAATCAGTTTTGCTTACTTGCAAGTAGATGCATTTGCATACACTGTTTTGTATCACTGTGTCACATTTCAATCCAATCTAGCATTTTCCAATCGGTTTGAAGTACACTCTGCATCAGAAACTTAGTTACGAAGGAGACAGTCTGTTGATGATCTTCAACTCTTCGAAGTACAATCTACATTGCTGACCCATTCGCGATACTTCGTGGTTATTCGACGTTCTTTATCCTCAGATTCAGTATAATAGAATACTCTGTAGACGAATTCCAGGTCATTCTTCTTTTCCATTGTGTGCTATTCCTCGTCAGTAATGCCGTTCTGTGTGGAGTGGTGTTTGTTGTGAATGGTTCGTGCGCTGGAGTACTGTACACGTTCACTGCCTTTCAGGCAGTGAACGTGTACAGTGGCAGTGCCCTAGCGTACGTACCATGCACCGGGATTTATATTCGATATAAATCCGGCCAATATAACCATGGCTAGACGAGCGCTGATTGGCTGAAAACAGGCCCTCCGTACCGTACCATGGTATAAAGGCAGATAGAAGACACGCTCTCACACGGCCTAAATGGATCACACCTATACCAAAGCACACATTGTGTATTCGGGAATGTGTATAGGAATCAACATATTTTGACTTTGCCTCAGAACAATCCTTATGCAGTAGAATGTAGTCGGAGCTTGTGATAGAGTGGCATATCAAATGCCTTCAAGGCAAATGTTCATGGGTTGATTTTGAAACCCACCAACAGGATTTTTAACTCCTTCAGTAAAATGCGGGCAATGCCTGTTGGTCTCCGGTGCTAAGCACGTTGCCGGCTTGCTTGTGTATGTGCACATGTGTCTGTGTTTATGTGTGTGTGTGTGCACGTGTGTGTGTGTGTGTGTGTGTGTGTGTGTATGCGCGCGCATGTATGGGTAGGGGTATGTTTGTGATGACATGGCATCCAGCACGTTGACTCCCGATTCCAGCCGCCTTTGCTAGCTTCCAAAACACCTATCTGAGTGAAGTTGTAGTGCAGAAAAAGAGGAGCAAGTTGATGACATCACTCACCAGAGTCTGTTGATCCGCGACTTAGCATGGAGCGAATACGGTGAAGAGGCGTCGGAGATGAGTGGGCAGTGGTCGTTGTCGTCTTGGTGGATGCTCGGTGCAGGAAGGAGCGAACTCGAGTTAGCGGGCTGGATGAAGGGGACGCCTGAAATGCCGGCTGCGATAAGTGTGCCTTTTCCTTCCTGCGGGGCAGCACAACAGGGCAGAGTGGGAATCTCAGCATTGTACAACTCACTGTCAAACCTCGCTTAAACGAACAACAAGGGACGAATGGTATTTGCTCGCAACAACAGGAGTTTTTCCTATCGATATTTCGGTCCAGCCAAATGGGGTACGGGTGCTTGACCGGAAATCAACATTATCAGTTACGACAACAAACCAAACGTGTCTACACGGATAGGGTGGGTCAACGTTTTTTTTCTCGAAATAATGCCAGGGCATGGTCAGCTCGTCCGGACTGGGTACTACGGCCTGATCATCGGGAGAAGGACAGTGAAACCTGTCTAAGACGACCGCTCAAGGGACCTTCACAACGTGGTCTCAGTTACCAGGTGGTCTCCTTATCCAGGGTCATTTGACTGGAAATAGCATGCCTTGATGCTGGTTTCAGTGGTCTTCTAGAACAGGTAGTCGCCTTATCCGAGTGGTCTCCTTGACAGGTTTTACTGTATCATGTTATGGTCCTACGGGCCGTATACATATAACTTGTTGCTCGATGAATACGGTAAAACCTGTCAAGGCGACCACTCGGATAAGGTGACCACCTGTCCTAGAAGACCACTGAGACCAGGATCAAGAGATGCTATTTCCTTTCAATTGACCCTGGATAAGGAGACCACCTGGTAACAGAGACCACTTTTCAAAGGTCCCTTGAGCGGTCGTTTTAGACAGGTTTCACTGTACCGTAAAGTACCGCCAGAGCGCCCCACCATCTCATCCTTTCGTAGTCGTATTGTGGAGGTGGTCTGCTGTCTGTAGGTCATACGACATGAACCTTGTACACATATTGCACGTTTCGCAGTCAATCCGTACCTTCAAGAGGACACAAGCTCCACACAAAAACCTGCCAAGTGTGACCTTAGTACACTAAGATTCTCACATCGTACACACTTCGTTGCACTCCGCCATACGATTTTCCTTTCTCTGGCTGTAAAATCAAAGTGGGGCGCTCTCGCGAGACGGGGCGCTCTGGCGGTACTTTACGGTACATTTACTAGGAATAGCTGGCCTCAAGCGAAGGTCCCTGGTTCGAGTCCTGGTCGTGACAGTCAATTTTTTTCTTCAGATTTTTCCCATTTCCATCTTTCTCTCAAGCCAATGAATGTTCTATGAATACTGGTTGGATATTATAAAGACTTCACTTCACATAGTGCCAACTCACTGTTTCTTCTTCCATCGCCTCCACGCAAAGAATGAGACCAATCCAAGCAGCATGACGACGATACCGATGGCGATGCCGATCGCAAAGTTCTGCAGGAGGTTGCCAGCGCCTCCACCGGATGTTCCCATATTCGCTGGCCCGCTGGTCACTATCCCGGACTGGCCACCGGCAATGGGATGCGTTCGTACTATACTCGTGGTGGCAGAGCGATCGCCGGTCGAGAGTTGAGCAGTCGTCGCAGTATCCATTTTGAGATTGGAGTTGTATATTGAGCCGGTTGTATTGTGATGCTTGTAAACTGCTGTGGGTGTTGGCGGTCAGTCTAAAGGGTTATGCTGCACAAAGTATTGCACACAACAAACACAGCACCGTCAAGTCAAGCAAGCTAATCAACACAGGCACACCCTGGAAAGAATAATGTCATGATATTTCGGATCCTATTCACCGGCCTGGAAAATCAGTGACAACGGATGCATTGTTTCTCAATCTGCGGACAGAACTGTTTCGTCCTTTGTGGACTCATCAGCGCAGCACAGAGAAAATGAAGCTGAACCTGAAAGCAATGATTTTTTCCAAAGCCAGATTTAAACCAGGCCCGCGAACGTACCATGGTTTCTCAATTGTTTGAAGGTCCCAAACGGAAAATGCTCTATTTGGGGAGGAAAAGGTTCATGATGATAACACTATGCTCTCAGAATGGCCCAGGGCAGAGTATTGGTTCATTTCTCTCTTTCTTCTTCTTATTCGAATGTAACCCCGAGAGCAATTTCAACAGAGTGTTGATGTGAACATTATAACAGGGGATGGTTTTGCCCCACTTCATCTTATCCCTTTGCTGCCTTGTTACGTATCACATTGGAGCATAATGCATCCCTGACTCGGGAGCTTACTTCTACTGGCTGCAGCCTGATAACAATGTACAAGTACTCAGTCACTGGGTTGTCGTTAGTCTAGAATGATACAGCAGGGTTACGGTAGACTCAGACAAGGGAAAGGTGGACTGCACTGGCCCAGGGGACCCTTTGTTTGTGTGCTGCCAAACACTGAACCGTTTTTTCCTTCATTTCCACCAGTATGGCTACTGAGTACTGACTGTACTTCGTCTTGGGCCAAGTTGGGGCTGAAGCATGGGGATTCGAAGCTGCCATACGGGGTGAAACTTGCTGACCGGCATGTACAGCCTCTTGTCATAATAATAATTATGCTATCCTAGATCCTGGAGATGCTGGCAAGGCGCCAGCTGGACTGTCACAGTGTCAGCATACAGCTACAAGATGTGCATATCAAGTTCTGGCAACTGAAATCCGACCCCTGGAGCCGTCCGCCCATATCGCAACGACCCAGCACCGGATTGTAGCCAGGCCTGATTGTAACACTATGAAATAGAGACTGCTAGAATCGGTGCTGCGCTCGTGCACGGCAATCAGGGGTCGGATTTCAGCTGCCACCACTGGAGGACGGAACTCTACACTCCTTCAGTGTGTCACCGTGTGTCCATATGCCGTAATTAAGGTGTATTGGCAAAGTGCTGACCTTGTGCCAAGACATGTCTAGGACAACGTGCACTCCTCTTCCATACCCAGTGGCAGTGGACAGCAAAATCTAAAACGTCTGCACAGTCGCGGGAACATTTCGGGTATGGCACCCAGAGACAATCCTAGCTCGTCCAGGAGAGGCCCAGTCGTCCTTGGGATGTACATGCAGCTACACAGTTTGGGCAGCCAATACGCCCAGGGCTCAGCCTGCTGGCGTGATTAGTAGACACGCATTACCAACACACCCTTCCGTCAATTTCTGGCCCCAGATCACCTTTCCTCTCCACAATGACACACTGGCACACACCACTCCCTTGCCAGGCAGAACGACTTGGTTCAACCACCGTATCCTACCCGGGGATGGCACAGCGAGGAACGAGAGTATTCCTGTTCAATATCTAGAACTGCAAGCCTCCTTTTCTCGCAGACTCCGGTGCAGCAGAGCAAGTAACTCTGGCCTTTACGCATGTCCGATGGTGGGCACACGTAGAACTAGCCTCCATGTGCAACGAGCGAATACAAGACAGTACGGCCAAGTCAATGTGTACAGTGGACAAAGCCCTATGGAGAGATGGTATGGTACAATCCATGGTCCCCTTTCTCTAACAATCCTCAGGCGACTAGGTTATGCCGATTATCTTTTAAAAAGACCTTCAGGACGTCAAGGGGCGGGTGTCAATGATCATGACAGGAGAAAGCCCAGTAGCTCAGTACGTATGCAAATGAGTTGTACAAACAGCCCAGAACACCATCATGTATTCGACAAAGTTGTTGAGAATATGGAATGCTTGACAAGTTGTTGACAAACACCACTTTACTAAAGAGATTGTTTTACATAGAACAATGCTGATCACGCGGATGTGAGAACTCTACTACTTATGCGCCTAAGGACACCCTGTCATAACACAGAGAGAATTGCCTATAAGACATACACCCGGCATCCTCCAACTTTCCAAGGCACATCTGGAGTTGTTCATCAACTTCATGGCGACTGAAACACAACCAAAACGGATCGAGAGTCTGGTGGGTTTGGCTCTCTTTCTACAATCCGTCCAGCACTACTAGCTAGCTAGAGTGAGTTGCCAGTTGGCAGATTGTCAGTCTTGTCACCCAGTTTCCCGGGTCAGTAATACTAGAGACTGACAAGTGACAACCTGCAAGGTGCGATTATTATTTTGCTATGCACTCGTACCGACACTAGTACGTCCTGTACATTGTACATGCATTAGGTCCCATTCTTCCTCAACTGTTTTTTTGTGAGCATTTTGTGTGCAATTTTTTTGGCTCCAAGTCGTCACACCCTGATCTTGTATTTTCTATCTCCCCCGAACGTTATAATCAGACTTGAAACTGATGTGTAGACACATTCCTCACACGTACAGATATCACGATGCTGAGATGATTAAATTTTGGTAAAAGTTGCCGCACAACACAGAGCATTTTGCAACGGACACATGACTTGTACCTACATGTCCATTGTATTCTTGTCTGAAAACAATACGTACAGTATTACCGGAAGGTGGATTACATTTTTTTTTACTTCTTCAAGATCTCGTTGGACCTGGGCCCAGGTCTGGTGAAAACGTATGACATAATCATTGCATAGGCCTACCTTTGGAGTACTCATTTTGGTGAACTACATGTACTGCTACTTGTGCAGGAATGGACTTGGATGGAGAGCCAAGTTTAGTAAACTGGTGGTTTTAGTGGACAGTATAGCGTACTAGTAACTTGTAGTTCCTTGGTCCATTTTTCTTTTGTACAAATTACTGCTTGTGAACAGGTTTATTCACAACACCAGTTGGGCCAATCGCGTGAAACCACGAAGTAAGAACCAAAGCAAAAAGACAACCCAAATTCGGAAATAAATAGAACACTCAATTGAACTACTTCCGAAGTACATGTACTACTACTAGTACCAGGGTACCAGTAACTAATTACTTTAGGAAATATTACCAGTTTATATACATGTACATATAGATTGCTGCAGTACTTGTACATGTATTTGTACTGGAAGACATGCCATCGCATGTGTGTTGAGGTGTGAGGTTACCTGTACCTCGCACCCAGTTTTCACTAGATACAACATACCACTCAGAATACCTGTTGTGAATATGTCCCAGATCAGAATGGAGAGCATTTTTAGATAATACTTGAAGTGGAGTAAAATAATTGTTTACTAGGAATCCCTTGCACACTATTAAATTTTGTACATGCCAGTACAGTACAGTCATGTTCAGTACAGTGCATCTTTGTATCTCTTTCCCAGGGTTTGCCTCTAACCTAGCAATGAACACGTGACTGAGATACCAACAGGGCGGGTACCACTAAAACCAGTAAAGTTCTTTTACTAAACTAATACTGACCTAATAATAATTGTCATGTACCCGATGTACATGTACATAGAGTGGAGAGGAAATGTTGCCAGAAATACCTCTCCACTCTGCACTACCCACAGTACAGTACAGTACGTGGGACTCTCACGAGCCACTTATCCTCCCATGTCAGAGTCCTTGAGCAGCTGATTGACAAAATTATCCAGTTTGGCCCAGTTCGGGATCCCACTGCAACTGTGCTTGACATGGAATGCACTTGTTACCTATAGGCTATACAGTCATGTAACAACTACTTCAAAATAACTTTGTACTGTGGTGCCAGGTCGTGAATACAACAACGCTCAGCTGTATCACCATGGATCACACAACCGACTGAGACTGAGACCGTGACTGTGAGAGCTGATGAGTTGCTCATGAACACCCGCCACGGAGCATAGGAGATATCACACCGGCAGGATCTGGCAATAGTATTGTAGGATTCGACTCCACAGTCCACGACTAGTCCTCTTGGTCTCGCCTGCGGCCACGATACATGCCCTCTTCAGTGACACGCTTCCATCGCAACAATTATTTTGATTGATTATCGTCTATGAAACGGTGACATGACTGAATTATGAAAGGTCTTTGGTGGGTAACCAACCACCCACGCTGTGTTTTCTCTTCAAGACGCAATGGATTACTGCAAGTGTGATACTAGCAATGTGTACCTGTGCTATACTCTCTTCATTCCTATCCAGGATGCAGGAAAGTCGCATTGCAATCAGTTCCTTTTGCTTCCCTGTTCACTGATACATGTATGTAGATGTACTGTCCGTACATGATTGTACACTACTTCAGACTGGCCTATTTTTACAACCACAAATCACAACAGGAGTACAACAAATCTTCCCCAGGGGATATAGCAATACGTGTCGTTGGACTACTGGTCGTTCTACGTCGGCCCATTGGTCAAGACCAGGACCGAGATGCACCCACGGTCATCATGGACAAGCCCAAAACCACTGAGACCAAAAACCACTGAGACGAAAGCCACCGAGACCATACGCCACTGAGAAAAGACCTTCCGAACAGGTACTAGTACTTGGTCTCAGCAGTTTTTCGGCTTTGTATGGTACGCTCTGCCCTTGCTTGCGCATAGAACACTATTTGCAGCAAAGACCCAATAAACTTTGTCTAGGACCAGGGATATCATTCGCGTTCCAGGCGCCATGCATGCCGCTGCCTGACCCTGGGTTTTGAAAGTTGAAACCCAGCCCCTCACTGGATTGTTGTTGTTACTCATGCTAGGATTAGCGCTGTGGCCAAGCGTGAGAAACTGATCCAGCAGCTTAGACTGGGACTAGGACTATGAATCATGGAGAAGCAAAAGCCAAGCTATTGCCGGGCAGTGTAAGCCAAGCTGCTCTGCCTGGTCACACTCCTCATCCACATATTGCTACATACAATTTACAAGATTGTACTTCACGAGCGAACCTCAAGGCCCAGCCGTAAGTGAACTCTGCAAATAATTATTTCTCAATTCTGTGACTTTCGCCAGCGTTGATTTTTGCCTAACTTATAATTATTATGAACGTCCCTGGAGACCTTGGTCGAGATACTCTTTGAAGCAAGTATGGCGAATGAGCTAGCCTAATAAGTAAGGAACTGTCCGTGGAGGCAACCTGAGGTAACCTCTAGTAAAACTAGTAGTAGGTTAGTTCGGCCACACGTACATGTACTTAAAGCACACACAGTTAACATACTACCGGTAGTTATTTTTTGTTTTTGTTTTTGTGTTTATTTTACAGTGAGGAATCCGGCATAGTGGGATGGATGGTCTAAGACCATGATTGAGAAACAGAGGGTACCAGGTTCAAGTCCTGCTTGGAAGCGGACGGAATGTTTCCAGCCGTGCTGCGACCCACACTTAGTTGGGAACTCGTGGCCTGGCACGCGGGTAACATGGATGCAGCTAATGTGATTTCGGTCTTTGACCACTTGGTGGTGGGTCTGATCTACTCACCTCCCACCGTTTAGGCGTTGCATCTGCGCCTTGATCCTAGAGGTCGGTGGCGTTTCCACGGCGGATGCGGAAAACTCGGCTTCCAGCCGAGTCTCACGCGGACCGCGAAAGTTTTTATTTTTTATTTATAATCCGGCCACAAAGCCTGCACAAATACTCATGAATAGTAAAGTTCTAAAAAGAAACACATGTACTAAACACCAATAGCTGCCTCAGAAACCGCCAGCGCCAACACAATAGTAATATTCACGATACTAGTAGTAGTCTGGTATTAGATAATCCAATACTAGCACAGCACCAGCACTAGCTCTACCAACCGTGGATGGTTGCAGTAAGGTCACTGTTTCCGAACACGGTGGCCTCCACCTTGTTTCATGCTGTCAAACCAACAACATAGTTGTAGTCTGCGTGGGTCCTGAAGTCAGTGAGTGAAATGCATGGCGAATTGTGTGCGTGACAAGCCACCTCTTACCATCACCCAGGTGACCCCTTCCCCTCCACCTCGTCGTGCCTCACCTTCTCAAGGTTCGCTCCACTTCGATCTCATCCATCCAGCAGCCGAGTGACTAACTATCAAGCGTAGACTCAACGCCTCCCCGAGTTATGAACGACCTCACTGAATAGGCCAAGAATAAGTACACAGGACTACGGAAGGAGACACATTACCTCAAGTCGTCATCCGAACGACTTTTAACTTCTCGTGTCGGCCTCACGGATTCGGAGACAGTAAATATGATGGGGGACTGGACACTGTGACTTTAACCACTGTGGTCGTGCAACTCACAGCGCAAACATGGCCCGTGACAATTCGAGTGTTATTCTACAGCGGCCAGCGTCTAGACTGTGGATGTGGCGAGTGAGAGATCGGGGTAATAGTTAGTTGCCCGAGCGTATCTGCCATGGTGAAGGCATTGCGCTGAAACACGACACGGAGACGGCCAGCTCCGAAGGGCTAGGGGCTGGTGATAGAGTTGTAGCGACATCAATAATCTATAACGACTACCTGCACACGTAACGTTCGACGGGGGTGACATGGCGATTTCTGCCATGCGACTCCCGCCTGTCATTCCTTCTCACTGGTATTTCACGCTGGATGCTGTCCAACGTACTCGCCATTGTTCTGGCCTCGAACGAAGTGCCACGATAACTAACTTTTCAATTAATTTTGTACTATCAATAGCGCGATACATGGCAGTGCACGATCCAGGCCGTGAAGGCATTGATCTAACCTCAACAAGCGAGCTCCTGCATGCAGGGACGGGTTGAAATAACACAGCATTGCTGCAGTGCTAGTGTGGCTCGCCTAGAGCAAGTGCTCAGGCACTTGGACGCGCCTGAGCTACACCCAAGAAATTATGCGAAAGGATCCACTGATCCACTGATCCACAGAGGAGTGGGATGAGGTCGCCGCTCCTAACCTGTAGGCTGTACCGTGTCTGTAGTCATGCAGACGTTCCAATCGTGCAGTTACATACTCCGACCTGTGGACACACGGTTGAAGCGCCAGTCTCCAGAGATGTTCACGGCGCCCATAGCAATCGCTTCACTCGCACAAGTATTTAGTTACACACAGGGCAGAACAACGGAGACCAAAAATCTTTCTCGTAACTCCGAGTTTCGTGTTGCAAAAACACTCATCAGACGAGGTATTGAGCACTGTTTGCAGCAAAGACTACAGTCCAGACACTTTGACAAGTATTTAGTTACGTTGTATCCTACATACATGTATGTACTGCTCCACTGGCACTGGTTCATCATTGGCGACATGTAAATACTGTATCGTGTTACATGACTGCGGACACAAATAATAAATTAATCAGACCCCGGCTCTAGATTCGCCCAGGGAAGGTCAACCACGCCAGTTACAGTGTACCACGCTTATCCTGTACCATTGTGAGTTGTGAGCGTCGTGCATGCAGGCGAATGATTGCGTGGCCAGTCTCCTCCGCGGTCCGGTCCGGCGATGGAGCGGAATAAACACCGATACTTGCCGTGAAAGTCCGGAAGAACACATCACACTTCACATATTGCAGTTGTAATGGTAATGTTGACCTCCCATGTTCTGAGACGTACATGTACATGTACTGTCGTGAACATGGAAATCCGGTCGCACGTCTAGCGGCCCCTGGGCGCTGGCCATGCAGCCGTAGCAGCTGCTCCTGGTCGCATCGGAGCAACATGTGCACTGCATGCAACGACTAACAGTTACTTAGGGGCCGTCCGTAAATATCGATGTTTTTTTAGAGACGATATTGGTGCGTCTGGGGGGGGGAGGGGGTTTGAGCCATGTGCGTCTTTTCGAGCATCAGAAAAAATATCGATGTAAATATCTGAAGTTTCGCCGATCCCTGCACGCGGACGTCTAAATGGCTATACAAGAAATGTGAAACCAGCTTCCGTTCGCGGAGCTAAAACTCGCGACACAAGAACAAACTCAAAAATTGGAAGCTGTACGCCCATGGCGAATTTCAAGAGCAAAAGAATGAGCTATTGATTGTGGAAATCGGCCGAACGATGCCTGCAGGAGACCTTTTTCAAGACGTAGAGGCAGTGCGAACAAACACGGACGAACTCCACAAGAGTTTCCAGTCTTCACTGTCTGAACAAGGATTTGAAAAAATTCAAGCCCGAGCGTAGCCGCTTTGGCTACACCAGTACACGATGGCTGTGAGCACTGCAGCGCCAACCCGGTTCGCTCCCCCCAGGCGATGCAGCTATTGCGTGAGTGCGGCGGGATTTTCACGCCTACACCGGACCCTCAACATCCTGGGCACTTCATGAGCATCCAAAAATATTGATTCCATGATCTAGATGTACATGTGCGTCTTCTGGGGGGAGGGAGGGGGGTCAAGGGAGAGAAGCACCAATATCGTCTCTAAAAAAACATCGATATTTACGGACGGCCCCTTACGTAACGTTCTGTACGCGCTGAGGACGCCGGCCCCGATCAATCGACTGGATTTCGATGTCCGCGACAGTACATGACATGTACCTGGTCGCAGTGAACTCAGTATAAAAAAAAACTCAGTATCCATGAACCCAGTCAAGTCTAACACGGACTACACTACAGTGGTGTATTCACTGGTTTCAGAGAAGAGTGTACGTAACCACGTTTTTGTGTTTAAAAACACAATGAATCAACTCTGCATCGGTTTACCATCGGTAGAATAGTATCAGAAACCGAAGAAGTCTAAGTTCTCTAACTAGAGAGTAACACGGAACATACATGTACACGAACTGTCGAGATGTGTATTGAACACTGTTCATAGCGCCCTCGGGGTGAATTTGTACTTGGGTTAGGCAAATACATGTACATGTGTTATGTAATTCCAACTTAAAACTACAGTAGACCAGCAGCGCACCTTGACCTCAAATCGGTACCACTGGGAGTTATTATTCAATGATTTCAATCGGAGATGGGTGATTCGTTCGAGGCTGAGCCTGTCTCCGTGAGTCCGTGTTCGGTAGTTTTCCGGTTCGCTTTCTGACAATGGCAGCGTGATGTCATTTCGCTTCTCCATTGTTCGCCGCTGAAATCACAATGCGCATTGTTTCCTCGTCAAACAAAACATAAAATCGCATCATGTATGATGTACATACATGTACTGTCATGTATGTACAGTCATGTACTCTGCAGAAAGGTGTCACCTCATACTTCATAGTATTTGCCTGGGACACCACACTGACCACAGGCACAGCCACATCTAGAATATCTAGCCCTCCGTACTGATCTAGAGCTAGAGATCGTACGTACACGTGACGACAGGTGTGGAACTACAAAAAAAACAATAATTTTTGTGTAGACCTTTCATGTTTGTGTACACAATGATTAGTGTTACTGATGTCCAGTGACGACATGTTTGGCTGACAAGTGACAGCCACCCATATCCTACAGTGTACACGTGTATGTATGTAGTGTCCAATCCGGGGAGGACATACCGTGTACATGTATTGTATTGTACATGATGATCAGGCAACCACATTCAGACATGAGTCCATATCACGGTGGGGATCGGGGCGCTTGCCAGAGAAGAAGGGCTTGCAAATGGTTGTAGTAGAAATCTACTAAAATATTACCTTTTTCTTGCGATGTACTATTAAATTTTACAATGATTATTATACGTGTAGATGACACGAGCGCACTAGATCTACACTGTTCATAGAGTGTCTGATATATTTTAGGCCATGCATGTACAATGTACATGTACATGCATGACGATAGGGTGTCGCCTCGCAACACTGCTGATTGGATCCGGAGGCAAACTAGCAGTACAGGGTACAACTAGTACTGACTCTGAGTACTAGTAGTTTCAATCGCAAGTCATGTACTGTACATGCGCTCCCTTCCCTTGCACGTAGATCTACATGTACATGTCTCCTTGGATACACTTCTACTGTAGCACTCACTACAGTCAGCACAGCAGAACTGGAAGAAGCTGGGAACGAATTCAGCTGCAACTCAACTCTTGTCTGGTGATTGCGTTTTGGCGTGAAACACAGAGGGGAAAGTACATGTAAGTTTCAACATACAAATAACTAATAATTACTTGTTCAATCCTGGCCACAGTGTGTGACCCTCGATTACATAACATTACAACAAGGGTATGAGAAATACACTGTTCTCTATCAGCAACAACAATAATAATTATTATTATTGATTGTGATACGCTGTGCTTTGGTCAAAGACGCTGTGACTGAATTAAAAGCATCCAACACCATTTTCACCGGGAAGGATATGCGGAGTCAGTGCATACACTGTCTAAATTTACTCTAACTACAATGTACAATCATCTAAATTAGATTTCAGCTCAGTGGATATTCCTGTATGCAGCATACCGGAACCTGGGCCTTAGACTGGGAGTGGGAGACATACAATGTATATGTACATGTACCCAAACCCTGGTCTAAGCAGTCTGCCCACGCATTGGCCACCACCCACCCAGCTGACCAGCTGAATATTCAGGGCCATGCCATTTATAGCCCAAGTACAAGTGCTATACGCGTAGGCATTACAAAGCTGTGGCCCTCGCCCTGGTAGCCCCTCGTTATTACACTGGTCCAGTACCGATCGTAATCGTGTTAGCACTGAATCGATCTACACTGCACTGGCAACAGTGGCCAGTGCAGCAGTTAGCTGAGAAATTAAAATAGACTTGCGATCCGAAAATGCACACTTTGCAAACCGGAAGACCACGGCGGTCCTGCTCGGGAACAACCTTCTGCTCTGTTCTTGATCTCAACTAAATAACTAAATAAGTTACTTGCAGGCACATGATGCAGCGAAACGTCTTTAAAAGGTCAATTATGGTCAGTTTTCAAGACCTGATCGACACTCAAATTTAATAATGATCTACGTGGTCTGGCAACGCCTAAGAAGGTTTCATTAGTACATGCATGTGCTTGGAAACGTAGTATGTTTGACGGCCTGTGTCATGGAATGTGCGTGAGAGCTCAATGATGAAAAGAGCATCTGCCATGCCATAAACGCCTTATGGTGGCATTCGCCCATACTGGCCACAGTGAACTAAAGAGGCCGCCATCATCACCACCGTGCCCTCTTCTGCGCTCACTTTCAGGCTCTCAGCTGGAACATCTGACATTGTAGAGATACTGCAGCGCTGCACACATACATGTACTCGATTTGTGTAGAACAGCTATTGCGCGCAGCTGTAAGTGAGCAACTGGTGCAGGCACAGTCGCATCCTCAGCAGGGGTTCTCACACCACAGGCACTGCTGTCTTCCATTTAAGCTACATGTACATGTATTTCTCTCTTCTTGCCCTGACCTTTGTCTCTCACTGGGAAATAATTGATACAACCACTCACGTGAGCATATTTGGACATTCCGCCTTTAAAGTACAGTGCAGCTCAATGAAATCCAGTCGCGTCACTCCTTGCACCTTTTCCCAGCCCAGTGTTCGCAGGTCTAGGGCTGCGCAACGCCCGGCGCGTACTTGAGAAACTCGACTGGATTTCATAGAGCAGCACTGACTGTACATTGTACATGTATCTTAGCAAGAAGATATATGTACATGTACATGTAATACGAACAAGGGTGAACTACAATGTAGGTCGTGCAAACCTGTGGAGTGATGATGTTGCCGTTGCTGCGACTGCTGAGTACTTGTGCCAGAGCCATGCTAGAAGGTCATGGTCGCTTACCACGATATTATTTATACCTGCCATGGGACAGCATCTATACTAGGCTATAGTGAACAAGACCACTCAACCCTGAGTATAGCTCCAGTCTCCTGATGATATCTTTTCAACGTGAAACTCGTGAGCAGAGATACATGTATTTAATCATTTTTATTCCACGGGATTCTCGTTTATCATTAATTTTGTTATTACTAGTATACTGTTATGTGCGGTGCTATTATGCTAACGAATGAAATCCGATCAACGGAGTGAATGCCATGCCGGGCGCTGTCAGGGACGTTGGAACCGGCGCGACAGGTGTGGCCAAAGCCGCACCAATAATTTTATCCTGCGATTTCTGAAGCAATGAAATATAGGCTACTTGGGCCCATTTTTCCTGAAATATTACCCCCCCCCCCCCCGCCGTTTTATGGTTGTACCAATGTAGAATGCGGTCTGGCATCCCAGACTGTGCATCCCTAACCCTGTTAACACTGGGATCTGAACTGGCCCACGGCGCACACTTTGCTCACAAGATTAATTTAATTCATGGTTGAGCATCAATTTACTGTATGAGTAGGTATTAAATTAGTTACAGGTCATGCTCAGTCATGATTTGTGTGTAGCGATCATTGCCTCGTGCTACAGGGACAAAGGAAAAGGACATGAGATGCATATAATTATGATGAAGAAAGGAAAAGGACGACATGTAACAAGTTATGACAAACTGTCCACCAACGTAACCAGATCTTATACGATCAGCGAGCGCGACAAAATGGCAAGACAACTGACAAGGAGTACTGAGGCATTCGGCGACCTGACACCTAGCTCCAACACTTCTCCAAGGCGCAAACCAACAACCTTCCAACTTGGAAGGCTCAGGTTCGGTAAGGTCCAAGAAGGGAAGGAAAGCGCAACGAAGAAGAGCATGAGCTACACGCCACAGCAACAAAGAATGCCGAAAGTTACTGGATGATGACATAAGATCTGGTTACGTTGGTGGGCAGTTTGTCATAACTCGTAACATTTTGTCCTTTTCCTTTCTTCATCATAATTATATTGGCTCACCATCCGAGTTCAGCTACAGGGACAGGTGGTCATTACATCCAGGTGGTCGGTTGTACAACACATGTCAAACCGTACATCAAGGTGTGATCAGATGCCGGAGATCACCAGTCTCTGAAGAGAGCTGGTCTCTCGTGATAGTGTAAACACATGAAATTTCCGCGCTGCAAAATTTCGGCATTTCACGATTTTCGACATTTCAGCAGCGACTCATTTTCAGCACTGTGTTAATATCAGTACATCACCAAAGCGGATGTGAAACATTTCATCAATGCTATAATTTTGGCATTTCGGGTGAGTTCTGAATATAGCCGAAATTAAATTAAAAAAGCGGCCCCGATTTTGTATTATTTACAGTACGGCTTCAACATGGTAAACTTTACCACACTGCACATGTACAGTTTTTTTCTTGTTTTTCTTTTTCTTCTTTTTTTCTTTTCTTTTTGATGATGCTGCCGTATGACACACATGGCGCCCCTATGACCAGAATGATTATGGGTCATACACACATACACACATACACACATACATACATACATACATACATACAGCACACATACATGTACATGTACATCGTGTCAGGGTTAATCCTCTGCAGTGGTGCTGACTACATATTCCTGCAGAATGTCACATCCTGAAAGGCCTTTTGTTCTTGGCAATTCCCAGGCACTAACCTACTTGGCTGTCGGGACAGTGCACTCACAGCTCAAACATGCCCGGAATGGATGCCATAATATCATTGACTCATTGTTACCTGCATTCATTCTGTATAGTTTCTTGGTTGGAGGGAAACTAATCAGCACACGAAGCACAGAAGTCATATAGTTTCGACTAGGCCATTCGACTTGAGAAGTAATGGTACGAAAGGCCTAGTCGAAACTATAATGGCTTCTGTGTTTCGTGTGCATTCTTTCTGTATGACCAACGTCATTGCTAATGCTTCTACGGATGTGGAGCGGGACATGCAGCAATCCTGAGCAGCCTGCAGACAATCAAAAACTCGATGCACTTGGGCTTGGAGCAGAATTTAAAAGGACACGTAGTGATGTCCCAGTGTCATCAGGCATCAGCACATAGTGTTTTCCCAAGCACCAGTAGAAGACATGTGGTATCCTAAGCAGCCCCACGCCCTACAAGTGCTGTACAATACGTGTACTGCCTAGTCTATTATGATGTAGAACGTTGTGCCATCTGATTGGCAATCAGATGAAACGCACAAGTATGACAGGGCCTCACAAGTTTCTGATGTCTCGCAAAGGACAGCCATTGGCAATTATATTTTGGAACACACGGCATTCATCATCACTGCCCCAGAAGATGATGGTTGATAACTAGGTTTTTGTCTAACATTCCAACCACTGCACTTCAAGTGGTAAAAGGATGAAAGTGCCCTGGAGTTGGAATGATTAATACCGTATATTCTCTATTATAAGCACAGGTCTCCATTACTAGCACAGTCTCTAATACTAGCACACTGTGAGCACCTTTCGAAACATTATAAGCACGGTCTCTATTATTAGCACGGTCTCTATTATTAGCACGGTCTTGGTGGAAATCAATGCGGCATGCATGATATCTAGCACGTATTTCTTCTTGCCCTGTATGGATGTATTGGTTGAAAAAATATAAGCACGGTCTCCAATATAAGCGCGGTCTCCAATATAAGCACTGGGTAGAGGGGTGTTGAAAAAATATAAGCACGGCGCTTATAATAGAGAATATACGGTAATTGTTGTGAAACCACAAGTTCTCGAGAGTAAAAGGCCTTCTCGCTTGTGACATTGTGTTCGTTTCAATGCAGCTGTATCCCGACTCCGCCGTACCGCTGATGTTTACGACGTGGCATACGCTACAGGCGCTATGTGCGGTTTGCTGTGTGCGCTGTAGTTGTATGTTGTATGTGTATGCTTTTCTCATATACGCTGTCATTTTCACGCTATAACTACCTGGTGGTTTTAGTGTCAGTTATTCAGTTGTTTCAGTTCATTCAGTTGTTCCATTCATTGTTCATTGTTATTAGTCGATGGAAGTGAAAGATATTGTTGAGAATAAATAGTTGTCCTCGTGCCGTGTGGGGTCGTTCGTTCCTGATACTTTAGAGAACCAGAGGGTTCACAACAGTAATATTAAAATCGATATTAAAACATGTACACACAAGCTGTGTATTGATAGGGGTATTCTCTATGAATGATGACATCACAGTTCACACTGACGAGACAATACCAGTTATACCACTGTTGACTGAGGAAACCGTGACTGGCATTCCTACCTGATACCAGCAAAAACTCGGTTTTGATTCATCAGAACACCAATGAATCGGCTTGAGAAACACTCAGAGAGATGTAGTAGTACGTCCTTGTATCCATGTAGCCCCCCCCCCCCCCCCGCAGCCAAGGCCTAAAAGTTATTTTCCTAACATGCTCACAATTTGCACGTATCACATTGCAGGATGGCGCAGGCAGGCACAGTGGGATGGTCAATGCCATGATTGAGAATTAGAGGGTACCAGGTTCTAGTCCTGCTTGGAAACGGAGAGATTTGTTCAGCCATGCTGCAATCCACGGTTAATTGGGAACGCGTGGCCTCGCACAAGGAGAAACATGGATGCAGTGAATGATTTTCGGTCGTTGACCACTTTGCTGGTGGGCTGATCTACTCACCTCCCACCGCTTTAGGAGCTGCATCTGCGCCTTCGATCTTGGCAGGGTGGTTAGGTAGAGTTTCTACGAATGCTGAAAACTCTGTCTGAGTCTCAAGCGAACAGCGAACATTTTGCACGATTGTGTTACTGAACGCAGGATTTCATTTCCCTAATTGAGCTGGTCCTTGTACTGATGCCTGCCACCATGATCAGAGAAGATTGTTTGCCTTTTGCACGAGTTCTACATCCGTTTATCGGAATCGGTACGGTTATTTAAAACTGAGTTGGTTTCTTCTCTATTTATATATTTTTATTGTCAGGATCACGTCCCAGCCATGAGATGCATTTGCACACGAAACATGTGCACAATCTCTACTCGTTAAAACGAACCCTTTCTTTAAATGGCGCATATAGATGTTGAACATTATTACAGAAGCAAACCGCTAAGATATCATTGTAGCGCTTACCTCCTCGATCTTCACGGTGACGGACGTCCGGGCAGGAACATCGACTGTCCGGCGAGAAATCCCGAGACCTCGACTGACCAAATCTGCGCCAGACACCTCACCGCTTCACTAATATAGTCGAATGGTACAGAGATCCTTATGATCTGATGCGTTCACCCACAAACAAAAGGTGATGCAGCTGCAGCGAGGAAGTCACGCTGCGACTGGACGCGAAAAGCAGTTGTCACCGAGTGCTGTTAGTTTCGTCCAGCGCCGGTTCCTGTCCTGTTCTCCGCGTACCGGCTGACAGCATGAAGTTAGTTCGGAACTGACACACAGCATGCAGTGCTGTAGTCTGTAGCGACGGGCTCTGGCCCGGTGGGGTGCCGCTGCCCGCTGGTAGAACAACACCACTACGATATCTCCACAAGCAAGTCACGCAAACAGCTGTGAAAAGAAGAAGAAAATAATTATCGTCCTCTCCTGGCTGGGCCTACTGATGCCAGCAGGATATGATGCGACCAGTCCTGCTGCTAGGGGTTTGCTGAAGAGCCTCTCGAATATGAAGTGCCCAGGTACTAGGTGGCTAACAAATTCAGGATCTGGAATGAAAAACTCGAAGAATACCCTTGTTTTCACGTCCCACAATCACTCTACCTGTCGAGTGTCGGAGGTGCCGCGTCCGGCACTGGTACAGTGGTAGATCTACATGCAAACGCTACAGCCTGCACTGACGGTGACAGTCTGTATGCGTGTGTCGCTTTCGACGCTGAGCAGCCACGATGATACATCGCGACCCACGACTTGATCAGGTCATGACAGGTGCCAGGGTTCATTCATACCACGCTCGCAGAGATACAGCTTCGCGCATTTTCCCCGAGACTGACGGAACGGTGCACGCGCACGTCCTCCGGAGAACTCCATATATACCATTACCCATATAAAAACCGCTCTGTGAGCGGTTCTGAAAAACCTCTACTGGTGCAGCCCCGTCGTAAAAGTAAGAAATTAGAACTGGCGCATTGTCCTCCCAAATGTGAACTGATCCACCTAAATCGCGATTGACGGGACCCGAACGCACCAGTAGCACGAGGTTCCTACCTGTGGATGCAGCTGGGGACGCTGGTCCATAGCCAAAGCCAAAGCGGCAAAGGTGGGCTTCGGGGTAGATCTAAGTGTTGTATGGTAACTTGATCAGCGCCGACGCCGGCTGTGATCCTGTGCCCTCCCGACCTCGTGCTACTGGTGCGTTCGGGTCCCGTCAATCGCGATTTAGGTGGATCAGTTCACATTTGGGAGGACAATGCGCCAGTTCTAATTTCTTACTTTTACGACGGGGCTGCACCAGTAGAGGTTTTTCAGAACCGCTCACAGAGCGGTTTTTATATGGGTAATTTCAGTTCTTTTTCTGTTCCCTCCCCCACCCTAGCCCAGCTCCGAAGATAAACATGGTGAGCACGCGCGCGATGCACTGTATGTAGCCATGCAACTGCAGTAGCACACTGATACATTCCAGCCCTCCCCACCTCGCTACCCCGCACACAGACACCTTGTGACAAACACGCACATGCACATGGCACACACACACATGGGCACGCACACACATACATACACACACACACGACCCAAACAGGAAATTCTTGATGAACATTGTATAATGCCATGCAAAGCAGTGGCCACCATACTTCAGGAAGTCAGTTGTGAAACAAAAATAATTCAACTACAATGTGTAGGTAAGCTAGCAGCCAAAGCACAACATTGCAAACCGTGATGATATTTGCCTAAGGATTGCAGTTTGCAGACCACACCATGGAAGCAGTGAATACAGAATTATTGTAATGTCATACAAAGACGAGCAAAGAAGTGGCCACCATACACCAGAAACTTGCAGAAAGTCACATATCCAACAGATAGAGAAGTGAACAGCATCTGGTACAGCCCACACAAAACCAAGCTGACCTGATACTCGTCCGAAGATCGTAAGTGGCAGATCCTTTTCAACGATAGCATGCAGGTGTACGTTACACGCATGGACAAAATCTGACCGTGTCATCGGCATACATTGTCATCACATGCATACCCCACAGGTTACACACATGCACAGTAGAAGCACAATAAAAGCAATGGAAAAATATGAAGGGGTTGCTGAAGCATCTTCACACTTCAATTTCAGACTTCGATGTGGTCGTCACGGGGTGATATACCTGCAAGATACAAGTGATACAGAAAGCAAGCATAAGGTCGTGAGGTAGGCTATGAGACACCACAAATGGGTCACCTACATGTATGTTCAGGGCTGGTGTACACGCACACGCAGAATTATCATAATCGAGAATTTCCCAAACTACAGAAGAGCAATGAAATCCATTTGCATGCACAGGAGCAATTTTGCAGTATGATGCGCAGCTCGGGAATACACCTGTTGGCAATGGATTACATTCCCATTGGAATTCCCATTCACGTGGGATTCACAGAAGCAATTTGGCAGTGTGCTGCGCAATGCGACACGACCTGCGATTCTGCGTGCGATGCAAACTCGCACAAAATACCATTCACAGAATCAGGACAAGACGTCAGCGATGCAACAGCGCCTTGCTGACGTGCCTCAAGTCAAACCTCAATGAGAATGCGTTTGTCGGTTACAACTGGTACAAATGTACAAGCAATTTCTGAAAATGCTCCTGTGAATCCTGCTTTAAGCAGTGCAGGAATGTCCCTCCTCCGCTCCCCCCCCCCCCCTCCACACCCTCAGGGAACTTGACAAGGAAGGGTGGTCTTCGCGGTTCCCAACATCTATTTGCAGTTTCTGGTCTCCACTATGTCTTTTCAATGGGGATTTGTACGTACCATAAAAGCAAGCCTAAAAAATGAACAGCACATTTGCCGTTCCCCCACTGGGGAGGATGCGTTCCAAAGCTATCCTGACAAGATACTCCGAGAAGCGGTGCTGAGTGCAATGCATTGTGAAACTGAAAAAGCTGACCAAGCCGCGGCATATAACGTCTAAACTTCAAATTATTGTAGTTCTCCAGCTGACTACTTTCAGACTCCATGTAGGTTGGAGTACAGCTGGCTTAGAAGTTTGACAACGGCGCACGCACATAAGCAATGGCCACCTTACCTGTACTGTAGCCGTACGTGAGTACTTCCGAGTTCCCGTATGGGAGTTCCCTCACTGTGTGTGCAATAGCAGCCTCATCGGACCAGTTCAATGCGACGCGGACAGTCCGACACTGAGGAGGACATTGAAGAAGTCAGAGACAGGAAGAATGGTTGATTTACAATTCAACTAGCAAGGCTGCACACCAACGAAGTTCCACTCACCATTGTGCCGTCCTTCTTGGAATGCAGAAATAACGCTTCCTCTCGAGAACGCAGCCTGTGACAGAGAAAAATGAAGGAGCATCGCCATCGGCATTGGTCCTCTGCTATCACCGATTGCCGAGTTGCACAGTTCACTCTAACAAGACTGAGGATGTTCAAGAACTCCCCATCCATACCATTATTGGGGTAAGAGGAAAGGTCAGATTGCCTAGTTCATAGGGCCTAGCATTCCTGGATGCCAGGATGTGCTGCCCCCCCCCCCCTCCCTTCTACTGCCTGGAAAGGGCAACATATGTGACAGCGTTCACCAGTACAGTCGGAGGAGAACTTGGGAGAAGGCAAAAAAGGGCAACACATATGAATCCCTTATAAACAAGCAGTGGTAACTCTAGCACCAGCAATGTTGGACTTACATCCCAGCCATTGCCGCCGGATTCAGCGGCTTCTTCTTCTTCGTCTCCCATCTTGGAAGCACTCCTTCCCGTAAGTTCAGTCCTGGGATCGGGAGTACAGTCGGAGGAGGACGTCGGAAAAGGCAAAAAGGCAACACACATGATTCCCTTATAAGCAAGCAGTGGCTACTCTGGCACCAGCAATGTTGGACTTACATCCCAGCCATTGCCGCCGGATTCCCACGCTTCCTCTTCGTCGTCTTCCAGTTCCCAGGTTCCATCTTGCAAATACTCCTTCCCGTAAGTAAGTGCAGTCCTGGCCTGGGTGGATGCGCAGTACATTGACGATGGCGGAGATGGAGCAGGTCAGGGAGCCCTATAGGGGTCCCGAGAGCAGATTGTGGCCAAATTCGGGACGATGCCGGACGCCAGTCAGTATGAAGTAGCGAATTGCGGACCGCCACGTAGATTGGGGTCGCGGGGTCATAATCCATGGGCACTACTCGTACCAAGAGTACATAACCCCCCAGAGTGTGCAACGCCGATCCAGCTCTGTGTAGGGTCTTGGTCGAGCGGAATCGGATCTTCTGATGTCATGCGTACACTTCACACCAGCGCAAGGCCGGTCTCGAGGCAGGGCACCATTGTTTTTGATCCAAGAGTACCCGCGACTCCCCGGGTTCCCCTCAGATGTGTACGGTATTATGACGCAAAGATCCGATTCCGCTCGACCAAGACCCTACACAGAGCTGGATCAGGCGTTGCACACACTCTGGGGGGTTATGTACTCTTGCTCGTACGTTGCTCCAAAAAAGGGCACTGCACTGTTCCACAGTTGCTGTTAGCGGTCGCCAAAGGCACTTGGTAGGCCGGTAATGGGGCTGTTAAGTGTGACGTCACGGCCCCTTCGATAAGCATAGCAACGGAGAGCACTGGGGACAAACAAAAGTCGCGTCCTCTGGATGGAACCAGTTGTGAAGGGCAACAGCATCTAAATGACTGGAGAGAGAGCAGTTTTTCTTTGCTTTTTCTTCAAGCGATTGTTGTCGCTCTTTACTCCTTGTTCTTTCCTCTACAAATCTCCTGTAGTCGTCGAGGGCCTTCATAATGGCTGTGAAATTGGCTGCCCACTGTAAAACTCCGTGTTTGAGAGTGCTTTGAAGATTCTTCGCCTCCTGATGGATCAAAGTACGAGCGCTCCCTGTGGATTCGATTATATGTAGGTGAGTTGTTCAAGAAATCAGTGTCTTCTTTCTGTCTCTGCCCTCACGCTGGCACAATATCAGCCTTTATATCCATGACAGCCCGCACCTCCCGTAGACTGCATGACTTAGCTGTATTCTCGCCCTCCGTGGTGATTGAAGACCCATGGAAGAAGTTGTTCAGAATGATGTCCTGAGAATATAAAATAAAAAGATTCCAGGGAATTGTTACAGGGTATTTTGGAAGGATGGGGAGAGAGAGAGAGAGCACTGTTTGAAGTGTTTGTCTCACTGTAATTACTCCAGATTATTGAATGGTGTATGATCTACTCGATATTTTCCGCAATGGTTTTTCCTGATTTGCGGGATCTCTTCTTTTGCTGTTTGCGTGTTTACAGGAAATGAAGTCAGATGCAGAGGCAGGGTCGTCCAGTGATGCAACACTGCCGTTCTATGTGCAACGTCACCGCTAATTCCCCCGGCGAAAACACAAACACGTGAAGAGACTACAGTATTGACCGTTCTGGTAATGAATCGTGACTGCTCAGACAGTCGATAATCGAAACACAGAGCACCAGCATGATGTTTTCATATTGGGAACCACACACTAGCTCAATTCTCAAGCCTAAAAATTGATGAATACAAAACACAGAGCGACGCAACAAGAGATCATCCGGCAACCAAACCAACCTGGGTCTGATGCACTGAATAGTCCTGAAATACGCAGGCCACACAAAGCAGTGCAAGCACAGACTGTCACAAGGTACATGCATTGCAGAACAAAGTGTAACCAAAGATACACAGGGTTATAGCTGCACACTCGTGCATGTGCTCGCTCAGCCCAAGAACACGCAGGATGATAGAAATAATCCGGGGGAAACACGCTAATGTCATGACCAGGGAGTGGGCCAGACATACTCTCAGGATTCTACAATTCCAGGTTCTCTACGGAAATATACCAGGAGTCCAGATACCCATTCCTCACCCTCACCACACAAGAAGACCAAAGCTTCACTCTAGGACCAAGCTCAAACAACAGAGAAGCAACAAGAACAAGAACCAGCGATCGATGCAAAGCATCGAGCTATATACTAAAAGACCTAGTAGCGTGCACGTCGTGGAGCGAGCGAGTAGCCAGCAAAGCATGAATAGTGATAGGTTTCACAACACTATTGATCGACAAGACACATCGCCGCCACGGCAAACACTTCATAAAGACACATGTATAAGCAGACAAAAAGACATATGGATACGAGTTAAGAGTAACTCTCCATCACTGTAACATGATACTATATACTGTAACATGATACTATATACAGTTTTCGTTGCGCTTGCCTTCCCCTCTTTGGTCTTTTCCATAACCTTGAACCTTCCAAGTTGGAAGGCTGTCGGTTAGCGCTACGGAGATGTGTTAAAGCTAGGTGTCAGGACGTCGAATGTTTCAGTACTCTGTCAGTTTTGTGCCTAGTTATTGCACTTTCTGACTGTATATAGTATCATGTTACAGTGATGGAGAGTTACTCTTAACTCGTATCCATATGTCTTTTTCTCTTCCACATTTATTTATGGCTCAACATCCGAGTATAAGCAGACGGAATACAATACAGATAATGACATTATAGCAACACACGGACACGACACTAGCACCGAAGTAAGCATCAAGACATAAATAGTGCAGCTCTGAAAAAGTAAAACTACATTGACATGTACATTGGTGTGCCGAGTAGTATCATCCTTGATTACCCATCCAACCAAGACGTTATCAGGTTCCAGACGCCGAGATCCCACGCCGAATGTGAAGTGCATCTAGCCTTGAACCTGTTGCACAAGGCACATACATATGACAACAAATGACATCCACTCCGATTATTTCCAGAGGCCAATCATAACAGAACACAGAAATGAAACCATGGGCTCAACAAAGTAAACGCAAAGGAAATTAGTTAAAACAATCCATGAAGTGCTATTTTAATTCCAGCGCTCACTGCAGTGTGGCGTCATGGCCCGATACCCGCTGAGCATAGACACAAACTCCATTTGACAGGGGCATGACATACTATTTTGGAATAAAGTCACAGGGGCGTAGCACCCGCTACGACTGGTACGACCATGGCCGCACCACTTTTCGAAAAGTGTGGTCCGTCTGGAACGTGCAAAACCGTAATAAAAAAATCAGGATCCATCGATATTTGCATATGCGCATCAGACCTTTTTCTAGACTCGTACTCGCAGATCTGTTATGCATCTGCAGTCGTACTGAGTACTGTACTCGACTCGACTGCACACTGCGCCAGAAGTTCCCAGAACGCAGGATTTTGTGTCTTTTTTACAAAATTTCCCGGGGGGGGGGGGGCGGACCCCCCTCCAACACGGCCTTCCGCCGCACCGACCTTCAGTTGTACCACTTCCAAAACCCCTCCTACGCCCCTGAGTCATAAAGTACAGCACTCCAATGACATGACGGACACCTCGTGCAAATGCGTGGTCTGTTCATCCGGCCAACTCGGCCATGCATGAGAGTGTGTGCATGTACGCGCGCACGCAAGCGCGCGCGTGCACACACACCATGTATTCGGTGCGTATGTCGTACCTGTTGCGGAGATAATGAAGATGGAATCATTATCATGATGTTACATGTACATGTACAGTGTATGTGTGAGTGTAAAGTAAATTTTATTTTATTACACATTTCTTCGACACAACTTACTCCACATCTTCGCATTTCTCATAATCCATCCACCTACACTCCGTCTCAGTTGAGGGAAAACTCTCCCAGGTATACACTAGTCACCACAGCCATGTGATGACATTGGGATGGGTCCCAAGCACGATTGGACTCTCCAGTTACAATATAATTTATTTGTCCAGATTATCTGTGAAGACAAAATGCAATGCACAGCGGCAATCGATGGATGAAGAGAGAGTTTGTAAATACACATATCTTTCCACTTGTTCAGGAGCTTACCTTTTGGAGTTCACATCGTTTACACGATCTCTTATGCTGTCTTGCACCTTGGCTTTGTTGACCATGGATACGCCATCCCAGAAGACATTCTACAGGAGCTACTAATGCAGAGCATTTTTCACGCTCGATCTCGGCGATCTACCTCGTCACGCCAATAAAATCCTCCGTGACACTGGCTACAGTCACAAGAGACGTCTCAGTAAGGTAATGAGCACGACAACGCCGTCGAGATCAAGGACAAGGAGAAAACAAAACACTCACTGAAAACAGCAAAGAAGAAACGAAGAAATGTACACGATTCCTATATGTTGCCACTGACAACTGGTTCGGTGGAGACGACGCTACTTTTGTTTGTCCCCAGTGGGATCGTTGCTATGCGTATCGAAGGAACTGTGACGTCATCACTTAACAGCCCCATGGGGCTGTTAAGTGTGACGTCACGGCCCCTTCGATACGCATAGCAACGGAGAGCACTGGGGACAAACAAAAGTCTCGTCCTCTGGATGGAACCAGTTGTCAAGGGCAACAGCATCTAAATGACTGGAGAGAGAACAGTTTTTCTTTGCTTTTTCTTCAAGCGATTGTTGTCGCTCTTTACTCCTTGTTCTTTCCTCTACAAATCTCCTGTAGTCGTCGAGGGCCTTCATAATGGCTGTGAAATTGGCTGCCCACTGTAAAACTCCGTGTTTGAGAGTGCTTTGAAGATTCTTCGCGTCCTGATGGATCAAAGTACGAGCGCTCCCTTGTGGATTCGATTATATGTAGGTGAGTTGTTCAAGAAATCAGTCTTCTTTCTGTCTCTGCCCTCACGCTGGCACAAAATCAGCCTCTATATCCATGACAGCTCGCACCTCCCGTAAACTGCATGACTTAGATATATTCTCGCCCTCCGTGGTGATTGAAGACCCATGGAAGAAGTTATTATGTTCAGAATGATGTCCTGATATTATAAAATAAAATAATTCCATAGTCCATTTCAAAACTATAGGCGCGTACCTAGGCAAAAACCGTTATGCCAGCATCTATACCACATAAAATCTGTGATCACTTTGTGCATAAATTTTTCCAAATTGGGCGTCTGTTATCCAATCGTTTAGAAACTATTATTATGAGAGTAATTGTGGAGCGGTCCTGAGCAATATTCCGAAAACTATTCTCAAAAAGTTCCAGCCAAATTTGAAATATTTCAAAAACCCTACGCGTCTATAGTTTTGAAATGGACTGTAGGGAATTGGTACAGGGTATTTTGGAAGGATGGAGAGAGAGAGAGAGAGAGAGAGAGAGAGAGAGAGAGAGAGAGAGAGAGAGCACTTTTGAAGTGTTTGTCTCACTGTAATTACTCCAGATTATTGAATGGTGTAAGATCTACTCGATATTTCCACAATGGTTTTTCCTGATTTGCGGGATCTCTTCTTTTGCTGTTTGCGTGTTTACAGGAAGTGACTGTCTGGTGTATCTGCACCAGATCCTGGGGAAATGAAGTCAGATACAGAGGCAGGGTCGTCCAGTGACGCAACACTGCCGTTCTATGTGCAACGTCACCGCTAATTCCCCGGCGAAAACACAAAAAGACAAACACGTCAAGAGACTACAGAATTGACCGTTCTGGTAATGAATCGTGACTGCTCGGGCAGTCGATAATCGAAACACAGAGCACCAGCATGATGTTTTCATATTGGGAACCACACACCAGCTCAATTCTCAAGCCCAAAAATTTATGAATACAAAACACAGAGCGACGCAACAAGAGATCATCCGGCAACCAAATCAACCTGGGTCTAATGCACTGATAGTCCTGAAATACACAGGCCACACAAAGCAGTGCAAGCACATACTGTTACAAGGTACATGCATTGCAGAACAAAGTGTAACCAAAGATACACAGGGTTATAGCTACACACTCGTGCATGTGCTCGCTCAGCCCAAGAACACGCATGATGATAGAAATAATCCGGGGGAAACACGCTAGCACCGAAGTAAGCATCGACGTAAATAGTTCAGCTCTGAAAAAGTAAAAATTACATTGACATGTACATTGGTGTGCCGAGTAGTATCATCCTTGATTACCCATCCAACCAAGACGTTATCAGGTCCCACACGCCGAGATCGCACGCCGAATGTGAAGTGCATCTAGCCTTGAACCTGTTGCACAAGGCACACACATATGACAAAAATGACATCCACTCCGATTATTTCCAGAGGCCAATCATAACAGAACACAGAAATGAAACCACGGGCTCGACAAAGTAAACGCAAAGGAAATTAGTTAAAATAATCCATGAAGTGCTATTTTAATTTCAGCGCTGACTGCAGTGTGGTGTCATGGCCCGATACCCGCTGAGCATAGACAAAACTCCATTTGGCAGGGGCAAGACATACTATTTTGGAATAAAGTCATAAAGTACAGCATTCCAATGACATGACGGACACCTCGTGCAAATGCGTGGTCTGTTCATCCGGCCAACTCGGCCACGCACGAGAGTGTGTGCATGTACGTGCGCACGCAAGTGCGCGCGTGCACACACACCATGTATTCGGTGCGTATGGCGTACCTGTTGCGAAGATATGACGATGGAATCATTATCATGATGTTGCATGTACATGTACAGTGTATGTTTTGAGTGTAAAGTAAATTTTATTTTATTACACATTTCTTCGACACAACTTACTCCACATCTTCGCATTTCTCATAATCCATCCACCTACACTCCGTCTCAGTTGAGGCCCGGAAAAACTCTTCCAGGTATACACTAGTCACCACAGCCATGTGATGACATTGGGATGGGTCCCAAGCACGATTGCACTCTCCAGTTACAATATAATTTATTTGTCCAGATTATCTGTGAAGACAAAATGCAATGCATAGCGGCAATCGATGGATGAAGAGAGAGTTTGTAAATACACATATCTTTCCACTTGTTCAGGAGCTAACCTTTTGGAGTTCACATCGTTTACACGATCTCTCATGCTGTCTTGCACCTTGGCTTTGTTGACCATCGATACCCCATCCCAGAAAACATTCTACAGGAGCTACTAATGCAGAGCGTTTTTCATGCTCGATCTCGGCGATCTACCTCGTCACGCCAATAAAATCGTCCGTGACACTGGCTACAGTCACAAGAGACGTCTCAGTAAGGTAATGAGCACGACAACACCGTCGAGATCACGGACAAAGAGAAAACAAAACACTCACTGAAAACAGCAAAGAAGAAACGAAGAAATGTACACGATTCCTATATGTTGCCAGTGACAACTGGTTCGGTGGAGACGACGCTACTTTTGTTTGTCCCCAGTGGGATCGTTGCTATGCGTATCGAAGGAACTGTGACGTCATCACTTAACAGCCCCATTGGGTCACGTGTCAACAAAGTGTCAACAACGTGTCGACCACGTGTCTTTAGCGGTACACTAATTTTGGTGTCCCCAAACTGAAAACATCGAGCACCAGTATGGAAAGGCTTTAGACAGAAAGCCTTTCCAATTACCAGCTCTAGTCCGTGGGTATAGTCCTTTTGCGCGTTAGACGATGACATCATCGCGTAACGGTCATTTTCAAACCTAATGGGTGTCCTTGACATGACTCGAGTTGGAGAAGAAGCTGAAGTGGTTTGATTTTGTTTGATAGGTTGGTCGTATTTTGACGGCTTGCTGTAGTTCTGCGTGGATCTGTATCCTGTACAAGCCTGTCGACAGTATGCCTCATCACTGCTGTGTCCCGCAGTGTGTTTCCAACAGCGGAAAACCTGGAGACGACGCAGTCGCATTCCACAGTTTTCCTGAAGACAAAGACCTGAGAAAGCGTTGGATCGCCAACATTCATAGGGATGTAGGAGCCGCTTTCACCATCACGAAGCACACGAAAGTGTGTTCTCGGCACTTCGCGGATGAGGTATATCACGCAGGAGCACACAAGCGACCGTCCGAGCAGAAGAAGTAACAACAGACTCGCCGAAGGCTTCTGCCAACTGCCGTACCTATGATTTTCCATTTTCGCCCTGAACTTGGCTGAAGTGACTAAGCGCAAGCCACCAGCAGAAAGACACGCGCTGCCCTCGGCAAAGAAGGCAAAGCCATCAGCTCAAGGCGCCTCCAGTGTCATCACCCAGTTTGCAACTGCCACTGATGTTGTCCCTTCTTCAGATGACTCCCCAGACGTATATGTAGTACCAGTTGAACACCAGCACTGTGAATGTGTTGAAATGCTGAGAGCAGAAGTGGATTTGCTCAAGAGTGAGAACGAGGTCCTCAAAAGTCGTTGCTTGGCCACAGAGGACATGGAAGCCAAGTTAAATGATGCAGAGAGACATGTGTTCTCTATCCACAGAGTAAAAAATAACCAGAAATTATTGTCTTTCTACACTGGATTTTCATCGTTCCTTATGTTCATGGCGTGCTTCAACTTTCTGCACGATTCCGCCAAGGTGGTGCGGACGTGGATGGGTTCCCGGACGGCACCTGATGACGCGATGCAACACGGCAGCAAATCAGGCAGTAAACCGAAGCTAGAGCTGATGGAGCAGTTCTTTCTCGTCCGTCTTCGTCTTGGACTGAAAGAAGTTGACCTTGCCGACAGGTTTAAAGTCCACCCATCCACTGTCTCGCGCACTGTCACAACCTGGGTAAATTTAATGTACCATAAGTTTCGTCAACTTCCATCTTGTCTTTCAAGGAGAAGAATAGACAAATTGATGCCACCTGCATTCAAGCAGTGGTATGCAACAACTTGCGTTGTGATTGACTGCACAGAGTTTTTCATTAACATCCCATCATCGCTGGCGCGGCAGAGTGCTACGTGGTCGGCGTACAAGAACCACAACACGGTAAAATGCCTTATCGGCATTGCACCGCATGGCCATGTGACATTTGTTTCGAAAGTATTCGAAGGATCTGTGTCGGATCGTGCCATCACAGAACAGAGCGGCCTAATCAGTTTATTAGAGCATGGCGATTCCATTATGGCAGACAAAGGTTTTGACATACAAGATCTTGTTAGCCATGGGGTCCGCCTGAACATCCCCCCATTTCGCCAAGGAGGACGCCAAATGACCCCTCAAGATCTTGCAAGTACAAAGAAAATTGCTGCTGTACGGATTCATGTAGAAAGGAAAATGCAGAGGATCAAGTGCTTTGAGATCGTTGGCAAGGAAGTTGATAATACTATGTTTGACATTCTAGACCAGCTTATTTACGTGTGCGCAATGTTGACTAATTTCCAGGGCTCGTTGGTGGCATAAAAACTTCATCCGGACACTATTATCACAACTTGTTTGCATAATAGTACAGCTTATGGCTGATACATGTATATACATTTGAACTTATTGACGAACGTTTACTCTGTCGTGCCGGTACTTGCTACGATGGGTACTTCTGTATATATGTACTAAAAATACAATTCTCACAAGGCAATGACACAAGCAAGTCTTTCTTTTTCGATACTCAGAACTTCGTGATTGAAAATAACACTCATCAGACAGTTGTATTACTATACACAGCTGCAGCTGAGCTTGGGAATTTTAGCCAAGCATTTACTAGTACTAAAAAAATACATGCAGATAATTCGGTGGAGTCACACTATCGTGATAACATTTCATGAAAAGACAGATACGGAGTGATGTATTATTATGATATACAGTATATGAACAGCGCAGACACAGCAGCATGGCCATTGTTTGTCCGGATATATGTGTGCGGATGCATTTTGTGGTGGTGTGTTAGTGCGGATATATGGCATCATCGTGGGCTGCAACCAGGTCATCACGAAACTTTGTCAACTCTGAAGGCTTGACGAGACGCTTGTTCGGTGAGATGGGGTTATACACGGGTTAACGCTTTTCAGACTGACGCTGGGAGCCAAATGCAGCCTTTGTCAGCCTGACGTTGACAATTGGCTGAGCAACAACGTTCCTAGGCCTGGGTCAGTTCCACCAGCAAAGCCGGGACGTTGGGGAATCGTCAACTTCCTCACGTAGCCCAATGCGCACATACTCCTCAAGTGCATAGAGCAAGGCTGCAATAAGTTATGGTTGCACACACCACCCAAGCCAGCAGTACATGTGCATAGTGCAAGGTTCACCATGCCATCTGGACGCAGGCACAGCTTACACTTGTAAATCGCATCTTTTCTCATAGATGGCAGCACGTTACATCGAACAAATGAAAAATTCTCTTGAGTCACAAGTTCAATCTTCTGAACATGGCCATCCTTGAAGAACTTGTAGCCCTTATCTACACCTTTGAACGATGAGAACACGTCACTGTGACTGCCGCTTCCGCGAGACGATGACTCGGCATCAACTGGAGACGTTGATACAGCAACGTCCATGGACTGCCTGGCTGCTACCAGTACAGACTTCTCGATAAAGTGGTTGTACAACGAGGCAAAGCTGACTGTTGGGAGCTGTTTCAAGCTGCACTGCCAACCCGACTCTGGAAAGGTAACAGAACTATCAAGATTTACGGCTGGTATCTTGCCTGAGTCTCCATCCTGCTCAAGTCGGCGCCGCTTGCGCTCCATATTGGAACCATTGTCTGGATCGATAATTTTCTTGTCCAATCCTTCCTTGACATAGTCTTCAACCCTGTTACACCAAGAGAGACATGAAGAAAAGAGAAATGCAATTCGTAGTAAGTCTTAGGGCTGAGTTGCTCGATTAATAACAGCAAACGAAAGGTCGCCGGGAAACAAAATTATTATCCTGATTATTATACTAATGCTCAATTTCTCTGACAAGTTGCTTCATAATCATCTCATGCCGTCCAATAAAACTGCCTTAGTACGAAATATGACAAAGCTTCTCCACAATTCTCCACAGTGACAAGTAAAATAAATAACTGCTGTACCCTGCAGAGCACCAGAGTCGAACATCGTCGATGGCTTTCTCAAATTTTGTATTACGAACAGCCAATAATAATCAATATTCACAAGGAATATCCATGGATCGAAGGGCTACGATATGTATTTCGAAATAAATCTCACGAAATGTCAGCACATGTATCAGAAACTCGCCTTTTCACAAGCTCCGCATGCTTTCCACGACGAGACGCACCACGGCACGCCAGCCACCTTTTCAACTCTGGTACGTGCAGATCCCTTGGCTTACGACCACTCAGAGAAGCACCGGGAACGTCTGCTTCGACTAAAGAGTACAGGTCCTCCATTCTTCCACCGACGACACTCGACTGGTTCAAGAAGTACAATTGTGTCTTTGGACAGCCATCGGTGCTCCAAATCAGTCAAAAATCGCGACTTCCACGGCTCCAGCTCATAGCCTACACAGCTTCGCCACTAATAAAGGACAACAGAGGTGTCGAAATCTACAAAACAAGGCTTCGCCAAGAGCCAAAGAACCAAATAGCCATAAAATATTCTGCAAAACCATCTAAAGTAATACAATCGCCTAATGGCCAAGATTCCTCGACACCCATTAGGTTCAAATTTTTCCGTTACGCGTGCCCAATGACGTAATGCGCAAAAGGACTATTGTGGATGCGGGGGAGCGTTGTTTGCGTGTAGATCTACATCACTGCATGTATGAAAGTAACTGTGGATCCGATGTAATGTTCCTCGCCATACCGCAGCTCTCTTCAGTCAGGAGGACATTTTCAACGCTTCACCCGACCAGCACTAACTCTAGCAAGTCATAAGTGCTAGATATCTTATAGTTATAAGTCATGAACATGACAATCATGATTGTATCATTGATACCGAACGCAAATATTCTCCCAGTACAAATTTCTCATTCATTCGATTGAAAATATGCAGCTCATGGGTGTTCCGCAATTCGCCCGCCGGCCCTAAAGCAGGCAACGCGTGGATTCAAGATGAAAACCTCGTCCTTGTAAGTAAGTTGTACAATGTAGACCTTTCGCACTTTCATGTACAGTATTATTACTGTCTATGCACAGTTGCGTTAGCGACCGCGATAAATGGTAAGCTGTGCTTGGTGAAATTCTAGCCTGGTAGTTCTTCGGCGCCCGACAGCCCGCCAGGCCAGGCACCAACCCATACTATGCCCTACCCGACCAAGCATTTATTTTGGCACAAACGCACACGATGCTCTTCCTTCATTCCACACATAATACAGCTTTTATTTCAACAAACGTAGGACTACTACTACTACGTTTTTAAATATGTTCAATTTTTACTACTACTCATCTTGCTTGATATTTCGAAAAGCACACCAAAACCACCCCATACAATCGCGAGCAGTAGCACTGCACTGTATTGCACAATGTAGAAGACCAGCAGTATGTTGCTTGCAAGATGCTTGACTGTGTCGTTCGGAAAATCAAATCGTAGTGCTGTCAAAGTATTAATCAGATCATACCAATGGAATAGATCTACGGAAAATGTCGATAATGAAACAGATGCCAGAATGCATATCAGATCTACAGAGTGTCTATGATGAAACACACATACAATACAATCATGTGAATGAATGCGCATCAGCAAATGTCATGGTTATCTCCAGTACTAGTACAGTGTGTTGCTATTGATATGCATGTGTAGCACCACCAACATAGTCTAGGACGTTGCAACTCAATTCCAACGCTTTTTGTACTCCTCTCCCGGTTGGAGCCCCAAAGGCGTAAACGTAGAGATCAATACAGTGGTGGTGTTGTAGTGTCTTAGCTAAACAATGGTGATGATGGTGATGGTGGTGTAGGTGGTGGTGGTGGTGATGGTGGTAGTGGTGGTGATGCTGGTGGTAGTGGTGGTGGTTATGGTGGTGGTGGTGGTGTTGTAGTGTCTTAGACCACGGTGCTGGTGGTGGTAGTGGTGATGGTGTGGGTGGTGGTGGAGCTGGTAGTGGTGGTGATGGTGGTGGTGGTGGTGTGGGTGGTGATGATGGTGGTGATGCTGGTGGTGGTGGTGATGGTGATGGTGGTGCTGGTGGTGGTGGCGATGCTGGTGGTGCTGGTGCTGGTGATGTTGCTGATGGCGGCGGTGGTGCTAGTGATGATTACTCCCGGCGCCGCAATCGAGTCGAATAGACGAATACAATGCTATTGATGCGCACAGCCAAGCGCTGATACTGTACTAATAATATTATGTTTTAAAGGATGCAAACATACACTGCTATGGGAATCAAGCAAAGACCGGTGGATGAAAGAGAAATCTAGAGGCAAAGCGCAAAGTGGAGAAACGGGTAGAGGAAGATCGGTGTCAAACATCACAAAGAAGCCTGGAGAAGCAGCTAACGTGTTGTGAGAATGAAGCTCATAGCTATGTATTGTGGGAATGCAGCTAACAGCTACTTATTGTGGGAATGAAGTTTATTTCAGTAGGGGTGGCAGCGACAGTCAAGCACTGCTCCGGCGTATCTTCACCTCAGAGAAGGTGAATTTGGGTGAGCGGCTTGCGTAAAAGCGGCGCACAGACCGGGAGACCACGCGCAGCGATTTCGGAATTGAAGACGACTGACCATCGGGGTAAACCCCGTTCGCGTTTCCGGTGTATCGATCCGCGCAGCTTCTCATCCACCAGCCCCCGCAGTCTGGATGGACGGTAAAACCGGCCGACGCCGCTCCGGTGAAGCGCAGGAACATGTTCTTTGCCAGGGTACCCAAAGAGGCAGTGTGTCGACTGGCACTGAGACTATACCGGTCGGCCTCGCTCGCCACACGCACACGGTCAAACTCTATGAACATGTGCTCTTCTGGCAAGTCAATGTGAACGGCGTCAATGCGCATTTCAAAAAATGATCCAGGCCTACTGTTTGTTATCAAGTGCAGGTTGTGATTGCCGATCCAGAACTCGCCGGTCACTGACCCAAAGCCATGCTTATACTCTTGCCAGGTGCGATTGTGGAAATGTACTTGCCCGTTGCTGCGCCGCTGGACCACCATCCAACCGCCGCCATCCACGGTCATGTTGCACGACGCTAGGATCTGCTTCCCTGGCGTGACTTGGTAGATGAATGGCCCCGACGATCGCATGGCGTTGTCCTGTCCACGCCGAACGCATTCTACGGAGGGCGTGCGCGCGCACGCACACACACACACACGGGAATCGACACAGACATGCATGCATGTACACATATGCTTTGGTCGCGATGTTTGTGATGTGAGTGCGCATTGTTCATCGCTATATCAACAGATTATTATCTCAATGCCATCTATTTACAAACACGTGCTTTTGAGTTTCTGTAGAACTGGACCTCCCATATTTGGACGCCTCCCGCAGCCAGGCAATGTTCAGGCAGGCATCTACAGACATATCTTTAATTAAAACGTTCTCCATTCCACAGCAGTCAGCTGACGTCATAGAAACCGCTTTGTCACGGGTCAGAGCAACCCTGCCCGGGGGGTCATTTTATACTCGTTGGGAGTATCATGAAGCAGTCAGTAACTTGAAACTCGGGTATTGAGCCAATAATAAAAGTAGAAAGGAAAAGGACATATGGAAACGAGTTAAGAGTAACTCTCCACCACTGTAACTAGATACTATATACAGTCAGAAAGTGCAACAACTAGGCACAAAGTCAGTAACTGTTGTTTGTTTCAGGATTCCTTGTGCTAGGTCATGTGTTATTATGCAGGGGCGTCGGAAGGTATTTTAGTGTAGTACGGTCAGCCATCTGAAGTACCGTATTTTTCGGATATAGTGCGCACCTTTGTATAACGCGCACTCCCAATCTTCATTGGGGGTGCGCACTTCAATCTGCATTGAAGTACATGCATTTCATATTCGGAGCATAGTGCGCACCTGCGATTTAGGGCCTAAAATAGCACATCTAAAGTGCGCACTATACTCCTGAAAATACGGTACAATTTACGCGTTGGACAGGGTGACTGAGCCGAAAATTTCGGAAATTTAGAGCCCAGATCAGTGTATTACAATTACTGATTCACGGGGTGACTGGGGCGAAAAGTGGTACGGTCAAAACCGTAGAGACCAATCCGTGTCCAACGCCCCTGTTATGATTTCAACACTCGTTTGGACAGCCTGGGACCTTTCTGTGTTAATTGGACACTCCTATGAAGGATAACCTAGATAAGAATAACATCTTGATTCTTGAACTAACCTTTCCATGGCTGTGAGCGTCTCTGTAGAAGGTTGAAGAGTCTTTGATCAGCCGATGATCCGGGAGGGATGCCGTCTCGACCGTTCTCTGGCTCTTGCGGTGTGGGCTGATTCTCATCTTGGTCGGACTGTTGCTGTTGCTGCTCTTCTTCTTGTCCACTCTGACCAGTACCAATCTGCCGCAGACACATCAGATACGTCAGACACATCAGACAAGCCAAATGCTCAGACGGGGAAGACAAATGTAGACTTATTGTGTATGCATATGGCATATGCACATGCACACCATTACATACACATGCATACTGACTGACAGACAGACAGACAGACGGACAGACCGATAGACAGACAGAAAAACGTGCATTGACACAAAGAAAAACGAGGATACACACGCATACACATGCATACCGACAGACAGACAGACAGACAGAAAAACGTGCATTGGCACAAAGAAAAACGAGGAATCAAACCAAATGGGGGGGGGGGGTAAAACATACAATCATACGGACAAAATACAGCCACCAGCAAAGATAGCCATTCCCAATCAGGTCTCATTCAGAGAACTACAGGCCCAGGGCAACTGGTATGGCGGACACAGCCATGATGTACAGTTTTTATCAAATCCTCTTGCCCCATGAGGACCTGAAATTGTCGCCGCAACCAGGTGAGGCACATCAATGCAACATTGTAAAAATGGAACTAAAAATACTCTAGAGAGAGAGGGAGACAGAGAAATACCGCTCATTTGTGTGAGTTTGCAAATGATTGCAAACCTGATGATGGCAAATTTCCAAGATGTGCACTTTGTGGTGAAAAGTTGGTTGATTGCATTGTAAATCGGAAAAGAGTGGGTCTGCTCGAACCAATAAGCGGCTTAGCCTGAGCAAGATTCTTACTTTCCTATTTATCTCCGCTGTCAGAGTGCTCTTCAGTCGGGCAAGCTTGCTGTTGATCTGTCCTTGCAGCCTTGACAAGGCGCTGGCCTGGTTACGCTCAATGATAGCGATGCGTCCATTGAACAACGACACGAACCTGGCCTCCATCCTGCGTAGGAACGTGTTGATACTGTTCATTTGGCTGCTGCTGCTGCTGATGCTGGGGCTGGTGTGCTCAACACTGTTGTTGTTGTTGTTGTTGTTGTTGTTGTTGTTGTTGTTGTTGTTGTTGTTGTTGTTGTTTCTCTGACGCGCTAGTTCAAAGGCCAGCTTCCGGACCCTGCCGACCATGGCGGAATAGTCTTCCGGTTTGAGCCACTCTGGAGATGGATATCAGAATCAGAAATCTAGTTTATGCCAATCAGCAGGTTTGCGTAGTGGAACGGCAGGCGCATAGCTCGTGACATGTGAAATCAGCGTAGTCCGGTCATCGCACCAGCAAGTGGCCGTCATATTACACAACATGGTCAAAAATAAGCAAAATCTCGACTATGAGGTTGCCAGTGGTACATGGTCACCACACCACAGATGTGCTCTGGGACATGGCCACCACCACATCACAGATGTGCTCTGGGACATGGCCACCACCACATCACAGATGTGCTCTGGTACATGGCCACCACCACATCACAGATGTGCTTTAGCACATGGTCACCACACCAGGAGATGTAATCTGGTACATGGTCACCACACTACAGATGTGCTCTGGTACATGGCCACCACCACATCACAGATGTGCTCTGGTACATGGCCACCACCACATCACAGATGTGCTTTAGCACATGGTCACCACACCAGGAGATGTAATCTGGCACATGGCCACCACCACATCACAGATGTGTGAGCTACACCCCTGAATGGTCTCAGGCCATGACCGCCAAGCAATGTGCACCAGAAGTAAAATCCCGGATGTCTGGCAGCGGGTGAATTTTCCAGACGTGTTGCTACCCACAGTATGAATAAACTGGGGGCTTGCAGCCTGTCATGATGAGGTTAACATGGATGCAGCAATTGGGATTGTCGGCCTTGGACCACTTTGTTGTGGATCTCATCTACCCCCCCCCCTACATTCGCACCTTGATCCTCGAGGGTAGCGGGGTTCTAATGGAAGCAGAAACTTCAAGTTGGCTGGATCTGTATACTAGCGCCATACCCATGTTGCGGCTTAGGTCACCTCAGCACTACAAACTACATATTTTTAATTAGCCCCTGGCATTGAAGTTGACCTATTCTGAAACTTTAGGACACTTTATAGCCCCCAAAAAGAATTCAATATGAGCACTGTATGTATAACATATTGTACTATCCAAAGTTGAAACATAATAAGGGACAAATGTAATGCCCTCCTCGCTGCACGCTTTCTCCAATATTCACTAGGTTTCAGGACCATTTCACGTTGAGGACGAACCCTGGCGAATCATTTGGTGAGTATTGAAGAAGTGTGCTGGACCAAAAAATACCACTGGATGCAGTTGTTGAGGTGCTGTTATGGGTGTAAATAAGAAAACATTCTGTATTTAAAAGTTATTAAAACGCCCCAATAACATTGTTGTGAAAAGGGCAAAGTTCGTGTGAAAGTCTTCCTATGCATTGTGGTTTTACTCACGGCTCTCGCAGTTGGGTCCATTGAAAAACGTCCGGCATTCACAGCTGTACGTTGTGCCATCTCCTTCGTGACACGTAGCACCATTCTTGCAGGGTGAGCTTGCACAAGCATTAAGCACTGAACGAACAATGAAAGCCAGGCATGTGGTTCAGAGAGACAACAGCTCAGTTTAAGGCCACTGCGGACTTCTCCCAATGGGTTCAGAAACAGCAGGGACATTATTGCGCATAAGTATATGGGTAGTGGTGTATAGCTGTGTGAAAGTTCATGTCAAACGGAATTAATGCGTAGCGTGATGCTTTCAGCCGGATTAAAAATGCGATCAGTTCAGCTAGTGACTCTGAGATCCGCTGGGGTGACCTGACAAGTTTGAAACAGCGGCTATCCGGGGATTGAGCAACACACAAACACATGGCCCCCTTATGGTCAGGCTGCCCGTTTTGGAGCCAGCCATTGCCTGATGATCATAGTAATACGTGAAACTCAGAGCTGCAACACAGCTTCCTATCTCTCTCTTGTGTATTATGCATGGCTATACGAATGCACATAATATCATTTCTGGGCTCACATTCCAAAGACATATCGGAAGAAAAGATCTAAACTTCCGAAAAAATGTGCTTTCATGGACGTCCGAATGTATTCCATAATTGGGTGCAGCTATGAAAGGGGCAGGAAGGTGGGGGGGGGGGGGGGGGTCCTGAAGCTCTCCCCCCGGAAACATGTTTGGAAATGGGACCCAAACAGCCAAAAATTGTAATATACTGGCTATTTGGGTCCCATTTCCATATTATTATCATGAATTACAACATCTCAGGATTTAAAGTTGATGCGGTTGCCGCACCAGTTCTGACGCTCCTGGCTTACCTGTCTCACAGAATCGACCGGTGGTGGCAACTGGACAGTCACACATGTACTCATCCACTGACAGCACGTCTTGATGCACACACTGGCCACCATTGCTACATGCTGGCCTGGACTTGCAGCGGTCAGTCTTACGGGCTGTGTAAGCAACACACGCACACATACACGCACACAAACGCACACACAGGGGAGAAAACCGGATTTGTGTCAGTATGAATTTTCACCGCTTCTGTATGATCCAGATTCCTGAAAAAACTGAGAAGGAAATGAAAAATCAATGCCTGCATACAGTGATGCACTCCCATGAATATGCATATCCTTACACGTCTATCCTCCCTGATACCCCTCAAATCTAGATCACTTCCAGTTAGCCCTTGGCGGATTATTCCGGCAGAATATTTGGCAGAATTTGGTCCCTTTTCTGATATGTTTCAAGCGTGTGGATAAGGAAATGGAGCAGAATTCGAGGAAGTGGCTGCCATAATGTTCGTATGGTTCTGCTAATTTCACAGCTTCTCGAGCAGAATCTGCCAATTTCTCTACCATTACCCACCAAGAGCTATTTGCAGTCTGTAAACTTACTGATGCAATCTACAAAATTCTCCGCATTGGACATGTTGCCGAGGAAATACGTCAGCGGCAGTAGGTCCTGCGACCGCGCGTTGCGCTCGTCAATCGGCGGACGGATCTTGAGAAAGACCTGTGCTAGACGCTGTGCCTCGCCATGGTGCGTGCTGGGCGAGAAGCGTCTCAGCCAACGGGTCATGCATGAGCCTGGTGAATAGACAGCAGACACATCAATGATCATGCATATCAACAACGGGTCATGCATGAACCTGGTGAATAGACAGCAGACACATGCATATCAGCAACGGGTCATGCATGAACCTGGGTAATAGGCACCTGAATATCACACACAAATGCATGTCAAGCACAAATGGGCAGCGGAGCAGACATATGCACATCACAAACAATGGTTGAAACATGTTACTTGTTAGGAGATCATCCAGGCTGTGATCCTGCACAGCAGTCAGCAGTCTCTCTCTCTAAAAACAGGCCCAACTTCTGCAAGCGAAGTCCTCCTGGATTAGGAAGGGCGCTGGATGAGGAAATCTGATGTTGAAGTGTACTGGAATGGGATTATTGGGTGTTGAAACTTGAAATAGGCGATGGTTTGGGTTACTAAGAGCCACCTACACACGACCAGTGTTATTTTCATTGGTTACAAGTTACTTACAACAGCGACATGTTCGCTGGGTTAATGCTGTACACGTCAGTTAGCAAGCAAGCATGCCCATACTTCCAATCCAAGTGCTGTACACACCGTTATCCCGTGATCATGGCCGACAGGGGCGTACCCAAGAGCAGCAGACAGCAGGGTGGTTTTCCACACACCCTTATTTTGCACACAAGACGCGTTTATGTTCTTCGCAACTGCTCACAACAGCTAGTGTTCTATGATCTTACTACCTTTGAAGTACCCAAAAAGGTTTGGCACAAGCGGCAGGGTGATTTTCTCCGCACCTGGCCACTTGGTGTTACGTGGATACGCCACTGACTGGTCTGTGCCTATTATCGACACCTTCATATCAATTTAAAGTTTCCCCGGGATTCAAAGCTGGCATACATAAGTGATGAATATGTATCACCTGAGAGATTCACCTCCTGAAAGCCCTTAGCACTTCTAAACAAGGCCTTACTATGCAAGTCTTTTGTTTTCCAGGCCGAAGTTCTGCGAATCGGTTGTCTTATTTGCCTGCATGGTATACGTGCGCTTACAATTGGTTTCTGTTGGAATTATCCACTTTACTCGAGATAATGCTGATAATTACACTGGACTTCCAGGGGCCCACGGTAAGTAAGTTTCAAACCCTGGCACAGCTATCCAACAGACTACACCAGTACACGTAGATCTACGAGTACGTGCTCGCACTTACATGATGACTATTCTTTACTGATAGCTGTGCGCTCAACAGCTTCAACGCGATTGCTCTTGCCGTGAAGGCACAGTCACAGATTTCAGCCTATTCGACATTGCTTGTACTCCGTACCTACCTTGACCAGCCCTCGCTTGTGAGGAAGCATCGGCTACGAATCGTCCTGCCAAGGCCGCTAACAACCAACAACTGACCAAGCGAGTTGCAGGCGACATTTTCGACTGTCTTGTTTCCACTGTGGAAAGCGGTGGACAGTAGGGATGCTAGATTTCCGAACACCCGCAACGGCGGAACTAACTTGGGGGACAAGTCCTGACTCAGATGACGAACCGACAGCTGACTCGGTGCAAGATGTCGTGGTCCTTCGGAGCCTCAAACTTTTGCCCTCACACACAAACTGCTCTGCGAACTCGAAGGCACACAAACAGTGGCGAAACCAGACCGAAAATGTCTGCTTCCTCGCCCGCCACAAGATCAATCAGTTCGTGCTAAGTCCAAAAAAAGCGCTCTGCTATCAACGTGTCTCTGAGAACGCACGGCTACCTTGACCTCAAACTATAACAGTCTTCGCTTTTGTCTCACGGGTCGAGACCGGAGTCTGAATCAGTGAATGCGCAGAGGGGCTGGGCTAACTTCAGTAACAACATCAGCTCCTACGATGAATAGAAGCAACAGTAGTGCCGAAAGCCAAGACTATTAAAGTGGAAGAATCTACACTACACTACAGTGACAGAACTGGTTTGCCGCTTCGCAACTCCGTGAGAATGAAGTCAGAGCATGCACGCGTACGTTCTCCCCAGCCACGCAGCGCAGCCAGGCAGGAGCTAGCTAGCTGTGTGATGTTGCACCTTTAGTTTAGCTTTGCTAGGGAATCAATACAACTCAACGACAACGGACTCACCCAGTACAGCAACAAGGCCAAGCCAAAGGATAAAGAATCCGAGGAGTGTGTAGTAGATCTATGTCTACACAGTCATGTACCTACCGATGCATGTAGATCTCCGTGACAGTCATGCAGATAAACCTTGTTCTTGTTCAAACACGGTGTCCTCCACCTGGTCCTTGTTACATGCTGTCAACCAACACAACATGCATGACTTGTACAGTCAAGACCATGGAGAGTCTACACGGCCTACCTGTGCAGAAAAGTGTGGAAAAGATACATCCCTTAGCCCTGTGTGACAGTGTGTCTTGTTTTGTGTTTGTCTCCACATGTCTCTTTAAAGCTTTGTACTAAAAGTAGGGCCTAGGGCTGTGTCCCCCCCCCCCAAAAGGTGTCATGTTTCTACTACAGGCAGGTGCATTCAGGGTGTCTCATCACGTCTTTCGTTGCTACAAAGGTACTAGGCTAGGTACTAGTACTTCCTTCTGTGAGGCCTCGACGTCTGTAATCTCATCATGCCATTGGCATTGCCTTCTTTGCTTGCGCTTTTCGAATTCTTCATTCCGACACCCAGTTTATTTTCAAATGCCTTCTCACTAGACCAGGTCTAGTTCTCACAAATGATGAAGAATGTGAATGAACATCCTACAAAAACAAGAAATAGAAAAAGATGAGAAAAACTTGTGTTTTATATTTTACGACGGTATTTTGTATGTGAGTGACAGTGATTTACATGAAAAGGGAAAGAAAAGAAAAAAGATAGAAAGAAAAGAGTAAGGAATAAACGAAGCAGATGTATGAAATAGAAAATTAATAGAGAAGTTGTATTTGAGGAGAAAAGTCAGTTTGTCGATTAGACACCAAGTCAAAAGATCAAAATGCACATGTCTGACGAATGAGTCAAGACAGAGAAAGCGTGTTATGTCAAGAACATCTGGGCACAGCAGGGCTTTGAAACCCAGAATTCATGGCAACGAATATTTGCCGGAAGCCTCGCTGACGCCGAGACCTCTGGTCGGTTGAGTTGCCCCAGCACATCAGCACGTCGTCCCTACATCCCCTATGTTTTGTCCTTTTCCTCGTTTCTTTTTGTTCTCCACCTGTATTCCAGTAGGGCTGTGTCAATAGTAAAAAAAAAAAAAAAGCCTGTTCCAATACACGCTGCCCACGTATTGCATGGACGCTCGAGATGCTGGTCCACGAACGAATGGAATTTGGAGAAAACGTGAGACGGCGTGTGCTTTGCTCAAGACCAGGTTCAGCGATCAACAGAAAGAAAGGCGAGAATAGCATGCTTGCATTGGAGGCAAGGCATCTATGGACAAAAACAACAATCTTGAGCTTAAAATGATGGATTAGTGGGGAAATATTTAATCTAGAAATAAGAGGTGCGGTCGGTGTTTGACGAGGGAGCTGAAACACAGCTCTGACTCCAGCCTTGCTGATCTTCCCCAAACGGTCGAGAAGCTGAGCTGTGAGGCTTGGGTAGAATGCTGCTGAAGCATAACACAGCTGGCTGTTTATCATACTGATGTACCACGACCGTCGAGCTCTCAGCGTTAGTTAACGCCCGTGTCTCCACAATTGCCCTATGGTTTGTGCTGTTCTACGTGACACATAGTCGACATGTGGCCTCCATGACAGTTGGTCGTCAACGATCACACCAAGGTACTTTGCGGTGGCCGTCACCTCCAGTTGCTCGTTGTTGCAGAAAACATCGGGTGTGGCAATGGCTGCGCCGCGAGTCTGAACGAACATGACCTGAGTCTTGCTGGCATTCATTACGAGGCCGATGTCTTCAAGCCATCGGGAGATATCAGTTACTGCTCTCGTCAGAGTTCTGCCAACAAAATCTACAGAACAGAACAACAAGGACAATCAAGGCTTGTTTGCTGCTACTTCAAGTTTCATGCTCTCGCAATCATCAAGCAAGATTCATCAGGTCGTACTTGCGACGGCGTAAGTTTCGATTTGCCTTCGACACGCCAAAGCAAGATCTGAACGCATTCGCCAAACTAGAATCACTGCAGTACCGTAGACAATTCATTAGCCTAGTTACATTGCACAAGTATATTTTCAAATACCGGAACACCTTGGCTCAGTTCAGTTTTAATATTTCCCGTGGTGAGAGAGGCCCCAACAAAATTATCCTCCCCAAAGCCTTGACAACATCCAAATCACTTTTTTTTATTCAAAACCTCCCTTTTATGGAATTGTCTCCCACCCACATTGACTTCGGAATCTTCTGTCCATGTATTCAAGAGAGAGCTGCGCAAACATTCTTGTCAGTATTCAGGTCTACTTGCTGGCATGCCGTTACCCTGTTCATCGTAGCCCCCCCCCGCCCCCCCCCCCGGCCTTCCCAATCTGTACTCTCTTGTACCATTATCCTTCAATGCGACGGACCCCACGATAGGCGGTCAGCCTTTGGGTCATCCTAATAAAGTTATTATTATTATTATTATTATTATTATTATTTAATAAGGATGGCGTAACTCCTCTGTAGCCTTGTCATGATTTCTAATTTTCTTTCACCGCCCACGGCCGCACAAAGTCCTTGGCTACAAAAAAAAAAAAAATTAAAGTCTCTCCAAATCTCTCAAAACCAAACTTCAAACTCCTTTCCAAATTTTCGCCCAAGAGGGCATCTTCAGGGATATGTGACTCCTGTGAACAAAACAACAATATAACTACAGAAGAAAAAAAAAGAAAAGAAAAAAGGTAATAACAATAACGTGGCAATATACCAGGAACATCATAACTAGTGCTAAGAATTGAGACTAACATTGAAGATAATGTCACATATTCAGAAACAAAAACAGAACCTACCCACAATATCTTACCTTACCAATACCTTTTTTCTTTTCTTTTTTTTTCTTCTGTAGTTATATTGTTGTTTTGTTCACAGGAGTCACATATCCCTGAAGATGCCCTCTTGGGCGAAAATTTGGAAAGGAGTTTGAAGTTTGGTTTTGAGAGATTTGGAGAGACTTTAATTTTTTTTTTGTAGCCAAGGACTTTGTGCGGCCGTGGGCGGTGAAAGAAAATTAGAAATTATTATTATTATTATTATTATTATCAGGCAACATGAAGATTGCCATGTACATGTATATGCAATTATGCATGCTGGTGCACTACATTGTAGTTCGTCAGGTGTGTTATTCCAACTGAAAGAACCTTCTGGCGTATCCTTTCCACTCATTGGTTACCGCACCTGAGCCTTCCAGGTTGGAAGGTTGTTGGTTTGCGCTCCGTAGGTGTGCTAGAACTACTGTGGGTGTCAGGTCGTCGTATGTCTCAATATCTTTGTCAGTTGTGTGCCTTGTTGTCTCACTATCTGACTGTATTATTATCTCGTTACCTTGGTTACCTTGGTGGACTGTTAGTCACAACTAACAGCTAGTAACTTTTAGAACGAGGTCTGTCTCGTTGTCCAGGAAACGGCCAATCAGCGACATTCCCGCCAGAGTTTAAAGCCCGCTCAATCGTAATTTTACCACTCTTGCGTCTTGATGACACGTCGAGGGCCTTGGATTTTTTTTAAAAAACAGCCTCTTTTATGGGCAAAAGCAACACAATAAAAAATAAAAAGCAACACAATGATGGGCTTTGGATGGAGGCCCTTTGATTAGTTTAAGGCCCGCTGAATATACATGTACTCTAAACTGTTGCGTACAACTCCCTCCCTGTATGCATTATAGTACGGTGGAGATAATGAACTCTGCATAAAATGCACGGTGTACTACTAATTTATTTTCGACAGTGAGTAATTTTATTGAAACAAAGAAAAATGATGGCACCTATGTACAAGGGATGGCCCACGCCTGGTATAAAGTAAACGTAAAAGAGAAGAAAGAAAAAAGCTACGCATGTCAGAAGTGTGTACGGTTTTTTCCTCCAGTATTCTTTCATCTGTACGATTTTCCTTTGTCAACAGCTGGCGGAAACCTATAAAAACCGAAGATCAAAGTCATTAGAGGTATCGACAAGGGGCTCTCAAAGCCCCTAAATAGCTCCACTAGCTATGATTGAATAAGAATGAAGCTCGCAATAAGAGCCCAGCATTTCATTTGCTTCTATTCTGCTTTTAGTAGTCCTAAGTGATGCTGAGTTACCATAACTTACCAGAAGAAATATTCTTTCATACCACACCAAGTCTCTCTCCACACAAACCACAAAACTACCCAACATGGGGAAATATTGGTACACAAGCATAATGGAAGTGAGATAATGCATGTAACCTCGTTCTAAAATAGTTAGTGCATGGCAGGGAGGGTCGTATGGCTTGTTTGTGCCCTTCAGGGTAGCCATCGGGCCTACGGCCCTCAGGCTCACTTGTCGGGCACTAACAAGCCATAAGGCCCTCCCTGCCATGCACTAACCTAAAAATACACTTAGGTCCTTTTCTTTTTACATACATGTATCACTATTGGCTCAATATTCGAGTTTTTGATAGAATCTTCTTTGCAATACAAAAGCACTTGCCCTATAATCGTATTGCAAAGACGTCTCTATAGACTCTATCAAATATACATGTACATGTATAATTATACATGTACGCAAGAGTTGTCTGATGATTGGTTTTTGCCATGAAACTCTGAGTTACAACAAAAACAGCCCTATATACTTCCTTTTGTGTACCTCTTGCGTACTACGCTCTGCCCATTCCGGGCATTTGAGCACTATTGCAGGTTAAGGCGCACACCCTCTGTGTAATTATACATGTATGAATAAAACCAATTGTGCACTCATAACCATTGTATAAAACAATTAACTCGGATGGTGAGCCAATTAAATAATTGTGAAAAGAAGAAGGACAAAATGTTACGAGTTATGACTAACTGTCCACCAACGTAACCAGATCTTATACAGTCAGCGAGTGCGACAAAATGGCACAAAACTGACAAGGAGTACTGAGACATTCGGCGACCCGACACCTAGCTCCAACACTTTTCCAAGGCGCAAACCAACAACCTTCCAACTTGGAAGGCTCAGGTTCGGAAAGGTCCAAGAGGGGAAGGAAAGCGCAACGAAGAAGAGCACGAGCTACGCATCACGGCAACAAAGAATGCCGAAAGTTACTGGATGATGACGAAACTAGTAAGACTATTGGACATACCGGCCTTACTACAACTCGACGACGCAAAGCAACAGACCACCCAACTTGGGAGGCTCAAGTTTATGTAACAAACATAGAAAGGGGAAGCTAAGCGAAGACGAATTGTGACAAACCGAAACGTCAACATCCTACTGAACTCCACACCATGTATGATGGACTAGTTATGTACAATAACAAGTAGTTCCACACGACGTACGTTTCGCCGTATAGGTCATGACGGCCCATCAGGTGTGCAAAATGTAACTCGGATGGTGAGCCAATTAAATAATTGTGAAAAGAAGAAGGACAAAATGTTACGAGTAAAAAAGAAGAAGGACAGAGTTATGAGTCATAACTCGTAACATTTTGTCCGTCTTCTTTTCACAATAAAACAATTATTAGAATGAAAAATTCCAAAATGAAAAACTCCAGAACGTTTTCGCGTGACTATCATCAGTGGAATATCGTCACATACGTGTAGAATCACTAAAACAACCAGTTACATACATGTACATGTACATGTAGCTAGAATAATAATTATGATAAGGAGCGTGAGAATGCAGCAGCTCGTGGTTATGCATAACGCGGGTAGTGTGAACTTACATGTACTACTACTGTACATGCTTCCAGTGGATCTGAGCCAGAATGGTAAAAAAAAGAAAATGTTGTAGCACTCACATTCTTTAAAAAAATAATATGCACTCACCATTTTTGTCCACACGCACCCACAGCTGCAACACTCATCTACTGCTAGCATTCTCAGATCCACTGCATATTTTTAAGTTCAGTTCGAATAACACACATGCATGACGACATACTGGTAAATATACACGTAAAACAAAGCATAGCATCAGGGGCACTTCAATGGTCAAGAAAGTTGCGAAATTTGCGATTTCTTCCAAAACAGCAAAACGTAGCGAAAAAAGTTGCGCGCATCTTTGGGAAAGGGCTACAAGTCGCAGCATCATCATCATGAAACAACAAGATGCAGGCCCTTTGGATTGATTTGCAGGATTAGAAAGGTTAAGCCTGCTTTGGAACTCCACTTTAGATGAAGGCAACAACAACAACAACAACCGCCATAGAAATGAAATTGTTGAAATCAGTGCTGCACATCACAAGCATACTAGTAGTGCTACATGTACATGACATTGTACAAGTCATGGTATTATAACCCAATTATAACCCAATACTAGTTCAAACCTAGTACACTGAAGTAATTATAAATGGTCCGAAGGGACCGTGCTCTGCCAACCGTGGAAGGTTGTAGTAAGGTCACTGTTTCCGAACACAGTGTCCTCCACCTTGTTTCATGCTGTCAATCTAACAAAATGTACAAGTCATGTACATTTTGTAGATTCTACACCAAACGGTCAACACGACGCGTAGCGCGAGCTGTGGAGTCGAGTGTACATCACCGTGCATGTGGTCTTTGTGTGATGTCGCCAATCCTGTCATGTGTAGCAATGAACAACAGTCAACAGACGACAGTAGCCATCTGCACCCGTGTTGCAGAACAAACCTTCAAAAGCGTGATGCACTTATTATAATGCAGACACTGTGTAACACGACCTCACTGGTCCTCAGACACAATCATACAATTACAAATTACAACCATGTAGTGAGTCTGTACTGTAGTGATCGGGCTGTCTGCAGTCGACGCGAAGACAGAACAAGGATAGGAGATGACTGTCATTACCATGATTACAGGTCGCTGCGCCGTCAGACGTCAAGTCCTAGAGCCGTGGAGGACTGTGGATATGGATACGAGAAGGCAGTTTCAGATTTACTACAAGTAGCCTCCACTCATTCGGAGAGGGGCTCAAACGTGAATTCTGTGAAAGAAGCTGTTAGCGTAAAGCGAGGCGACGGACGTAACGTGAGGTTCGATATACTGTACTGTAACGACAATAGTCGTCTTCTCCCATTACGTGTGACTAATATACCGGCGAGAAGATGTTGCGAGCTACTCTCTCCATTGCCCTAGTCGTGGCTTTAGCGTGTGTATGGGGCTTGCCAGTCGTGCATGGATCTCAAGAAGGAGCAGGCCAAGGTAGGAACTACGCACTAAACACTTTTTTCTAGTTTAGGCTCAAGCATCCTGTAGACCTACTACCCTACTACATCATAGTAGTACATGTACTACTACTACGTCCCTACCCTAGTCCCTAGCGTGGTCCGCCGTCTTGGTAGTAGTAGTACTGTGCCTTGAAGGGTTAGTATCACATTGTTCCTGTACTGGAAGGTGCGGAGTTCAGAATCGGTCTCGAAGTCTGTACTGGACCATGTCATGTCCAGTCCTAGTACATGACTGTATACTTCAGTACTCCCATTAGGCATTACTGTTTTTTCTCTGTGCTCCTGTTGTTTGAACCAGCTCTACCACTCGGTATTGAGCACTCTTATGGACAGCCTGGAACCTCTCTGTTTTATATGTATATAATACAACCCAGCAGTACGCTTGTACGTGAAATATAAACCGACATACAAACCTCGGCTTCGCCTCGGTTTGTATGTCGGTTTATATTTCACGTACAAGCGTACTAGTGGGATGTATTATACTTATGCTGACCTTCATACAAACTGACAGTCAACTTCTTCCTGTTTCTATGGTGGCGGTTTATATGGGGTTGGTATGAGGTTTATATGCCCAGTATAAGCCGCCAACATGATGGGCAAGTTGACTGGAAGTTTGTATGAAAGGTCAGCATAAACTTCAGTACACTGTAGAATGTACACTGTACAGTCATGTACAGAGTCGAAGGTTAATTTTTACAAGCATGTGTGCACTCAAGTTAGAATCTGAAAATGAAAATACGATCTCGGACTGCTAGTGGCAATCTTCACGAGTCTCGACTGTATTACCATTTCTGCAATCGCTTTGTTGAGGGGCACCCGAAGTAATGTACCAATTGTTTTTTTTTCTTTTTCTTTTTTACTTTGGAAACTGCGATGGCATGAGGCCGAGGGCACTAATGCACTGCCAAGAAAACAGAAAAAAAGATTATGAAAAGTACAGAACCGGGTTATTATCTGTTGAGTGTTGGGGTGTTAGTACTTTTAAAACAAATTTATATAGGTACTGCTGTGGAATTGAGCTTTTTAAAAGCTTCCCATTTCTTTGGCAGCCGCATGAGATTTCTGTGCATGGGGCAAGTATGGCTACACTGACTGTACATGCGGCTAAGGTATTGCATGAAGCTAGGCACTGGTAAAGTGTTGTGATCTCTGTGAGTGGCACTGGCATAGGAAGGGAGACCAGGCGCCCCAGGTGAAATGGAAATCATCTGGTCTGCCTCTAACAGAAACAACATTCACTTTAGGGAAGTGGCCCACTCAAATCAATAGTCTCGCCTGATGGGAGTGAAAATGGTTCATTACCATAATATAAAATGTACATGGACATGTACATATACATGCAATGTGTGATACCGTAAAAGCCCGTATTAACGCCCACCCAGTATAACGCCCACTGCCTGTGTACATGCCCAGTTGCCCAGTGTCAACACTCGTGTCCCATTTTCTAGCCCACCTCCGTGTAAACACCCATGGGCGAAAGCACAGGTCTATTACACAGTGCAGTGCATGCACAGCTCTATGTGTATGTATGGTACTGTAGTCACGATGATAGCTTAGTGTACAGCGCGCTGTGCTGACCTGATATTTACGCCATGCAGTAGTACGGCATGATGTGAAAATCATTCTGATTACATTTATCCGAAATAACGCCCGGGTCCATATTAGCGCCCGGGTCCATATTAGCGCCCGGGTCCATATTAGCGCCCGGGTCCATATTAGCGCCCGGGTCCATATTAGCGCCCGGGCCCAAATTGACACCCATGTGCTGGACCTTCACTAACGTTTCCGCCCAGGGCCTTCTTACGGGCTTTGACGGTAGGTACGAGTCGTATTGCAGCACTGTACATGTGCAAAACATAACCATAGATTGCAACACTACGTTACAATACTGTACATTACCAGGCCGGTCGGAACCGGGCGGGTCCGGCTGATCATGTCCTCACCCGACCAACTCCAACAAAATTAATGCTTCCTACTAGTAAGGGCATGTGTATCTGCCAAATCATCCTACACAATCAAAAACTGAATGAAAGACTTTGGTACGGTATAGCCGGAAAACTAAAAAAAATGCCTACGGCAGTCCTGGCTGCAACTCATGATAATTATTTCGACACTGCGCATTTCCCATACCCAGAGCACTATAGTAGTGACATCTGGTCAGGAAAGGTCTCTGCAAAGTGCCATGAACCAACTACACTGGGAGGAATCTGGCCAATGGTTGGTGGATCTGATCTATCCTCCCCCGGCCGTTTATCAGCTACACCTGATGCCTGATCATGGTGTGGTGGCGTTCCACGGAAGCGGAAAGGTGGTTCTTGACCCGCCCTGTACATGGATCCGTAGTAATTACTTCGAAGTACATGTATCTCATTTCCATAATGTGTGAATTGATGCATGCTTACATTACCATGCCCAGAACGTTTCAGCCGCCGACCCTCTTGAATTCCAAACTAGCTATGAGTATGTGTGTGCATGATGTACATATGTGTGTTCCTGATAATATCAGGTTGTGTGTGTTGTGTGTGTGTGTGTGTGTGTGTGTGTGTTGGGTGTGTTGTGTGTGTGTGTGTTGTGAGTGTGTGTGTATGTGTGTGTGTGTGTGTGTGTGTGTGTGTGTGTGTGTGTGCGTGTGTGTGTGTGCGCACATGTGTACATGTGTGTGTATGTGTGTGTGTATGTGTGTGTGCATGTGTGTGTGTGCGTGTGTGTGTGTGCACATGTGTACATGTGTGTGTGTGCACATGTGTACATGTGTGTGTATGTGTGTGTGTATGTGTGTGTGCGTGTGTGTGTATGTGTGTGTGTATATGTGTGTGTGTATGTGTATGTGTGTGTATGTGTTTATGTGTGTGTGTATGTGTGTGTATGTGTGTAGTGCAGTGTGTGTAGTGCAGTGGTATGTGCAGCGATTTCCAATCGATAGGTTGCGGGTTCGATTCCCGACGATTATGGTCACACACGTCTTTCTTCTCTTTCTCAGACTCCTCCTGACTTTTCTTTCATTCTCCTGGGTGGTGACCAACAGCCAGTGCATGCCGGAGTATGTGGTGTGATGTGTGCGTGGAAAAATGACCAAAAAGACCAAAAAGTAGGGATTCACTGGCCAGAAAAGCCACTTAATAGCTGTGTGGTGTAGACCAGGCTGAATAGTGGTGGTCAATTCTTCAGCCTTGCAAGCTGTTGAATGGTGCAATCCCAGCACAAGCTGCTATGGCTTCTGCTGTAGCATCGCGATCATCGCCTCTGGCGATGGGCGTCCAATGGTCCAATGGTATGTGTGCGTGTGTGTGTGTGTATGTGTGTGTGTATGTGTGTGTGTTTGTGTGTATGTGTATGTGTGTGTGTGTGTGTGTGTGTGTGTGTGTGTGTGTGTGTGTGTGTGTGTGTGTGTGTGTGTGTGTGTGTGTGTGTGTGTGTACACTTACCCAGGGTCATGCATGGTGCGGTGGCTACAACACTACTCACCCAGGACAGGACTCGCTGACGCACAGCGAAAGGCACGGGTCTTCCTCAGGATACCGCCACCGATTGATGAGCGCAACGCCAAAAGCCAAGACCTTCTGCCACTCTCCTTCGTCCTGGGCAACATGTCCAATGCCGTCGGGTTTGTCGACTGTCTTAGTGAGTGCAATGTACAAGAGAACCTCTCTTTGGGCTCACCTGCATTATATGCCCACCTGCTTTAGAAGACCACCTGCTTTAAAAGACCACCTGCTTTAACAGACCACCAGCTTTACAGATCAGCTGTTTTCTGTTCTTTCAAGTTGTACCTTGTACTTTTTTAAAGGCATTGAACTAAAATATAATCCAAAACAAAAAGATCACCTGCCCTTAATTAGAGACCACCTGCCTTTAGAGGGTAGTAACTTCAAACACCGCACCAGACAGCATGCATGTACATTATACACCTGGGCCCATCTGTCTACAAGGACCATAACCTGCTCCCTGAGAACATCATAGGGTTGTAAACATTCACGGCATCAGCATACGGGCCAGGTTTCCTCTGTCTGTACCGTTCTTGTTCCATCATGTACACAGTACGCTGTATTCTTCTCCTCCCTCTTCAAAACGGGTTTATTCAAACAACACGACACGGAAAGAAGGAAGAAAACCAAAGATTCTAGGGTTGAAATCCCTCTTAGACTGGTCAGTGCGATATTGCAAAAAAAGGATTTTAAATCTTTTTATCATTACGTTGCAGTGCACATACATGTACATGTCCAATGTAGCTATATCTGTTTTCAAAGGTATGGTTACATGGATCACATGCAGGGGTGGATCCAGGATTTTTCCAAGGGGGGGGGGGGTCAATTTTTCCCACCCTACCCACAATGACGAAATGATGACATACAAAAGCATGTATAACAAGTTCACATATTCGCGTTATCGGGACAGCCCACATGTATTGCATCCTGTACTTGAACATGCCAGCTGCTATACAAATGAAAATTCAGTACCCTTTTTTCAACACTCTGCAGCTAAAACATTATTGAGGACACGCAGAACAAGGAAGAAATTTTCAATGTCTTTGCTGCAGAATAGCCGATTGGTACTTTCTCTAGCAGCTCGTCTGCAATAATTGTCCTTATCACTCTCTTAGTATTGACTCACATAGATTTTTGCCATACCTAAGCAGTCAAATATTCCTGCATATTTCACTCCTTAGGGCTATATTGACTGCTTATATTTGACTGCTTAGGGGTTGCGCAGTTCAACGGCGCCTAGTGCAGCATTGTCACTGCATGAGTAGGTGGTGACTGGTGGTGCAACGGTTGTGCAATCATAAAACCGGGATTCATGAGGTTATCGTTGTGGAATTTGAAATACGGACTGTTTGTCGTGATAAATCTAATATTGAATTCGTACTTGGTCAGTATAGGAAATAAAAACCTTGTAAAAGACCTCGGCTTCGCCTCGGTCTTTTGCTCGGCTTTTATTTCCTATTGACCTCGTACTCAGTCAATATTACAAGTAGATACGTAATATTGTACTCCGATCCGCCCGATGTTGACTCCACTGTACAGTGGGTTCCACAAGGCAGGCTTCCTGCATCTTTCGTGTCTCAGTCATAATTGTCCCCAGTTAGGAGAAATTTTGATTATTGGATGATGGGACGTTGAACTTGAAGGTGATTTTCAAAGTCTCGCTCTTTGTTTTACCTTCGACACTAGTGGCTACACTTCTCTTTGGAGTGTCACCAAAATTCAAGGGCAGCTGGTCTTGAGCCTGCCTCTTTTAGACGCTTCAACGAACTTTACAGCACTGCGCGGTCAGTATTTGAAACTTACTTTTGAAGTTTCTGCAGCAGCTCAACAAATGCTTGCGCACCTCTTTCTCCGAAACGAACGCGTAGCTAGCTGTACATTCAGTGCAGATCTACCTCTTTACTTTGTATTATCTAAGACTTACAAGACAACAATTGTGTACAACGTCATGTAGATCTACCAGCTAGCGGACTGCTCTGGCCTGGGTCGACTGGGCCATAGCATGGGGCGCGCACGTTGCATGGGCATGGGTTAGTGGTCACACCCAAACTATGGTCGGAAAAATCAAGGGGGTTCGTTCGAACCCCCCGAACCCCCCCCCCCCCTGGATCCGTCCCTCACATGGTACATGTGCTGGATGGTAATGGTGTCCGGAGTACAATGCTTGGCTCAAACACAGCAATCATCATGAATCCTGTAGGCCATTGTACAGACTGTTGCCCACATCTCCAAGATTCAGCAACAGCAAGAAAACTTTGAGTGAGGCCATGGTATCGAGAGCGCACAGATTATGTGATACCGTGCTCGCACGATCAGTGACCCTGGGGCACTCTTCTTTTCAATGTCCAACACAGACGGTGGCACTATTCAAGAGAGGGCACTATTCAAGAGAGGGCACTATTCAAGAGAGGGCACTATTTGTTCAATGCTGGTACATGAACATTTGCGTCATCCAGCATATAAACAAAGAAGGCAAAGAAAAACAGAGTCTGAGGTTTACCGTAAACTATCACGACTCAACAGAAAGGGCAACAAGAACTGCGATTTTGATCCTGAAACCACCAGTGCAATAACATGGACAATAACATTAGCAAAAAAAACACCACTTTCACATACTCTTGGTTACAGGTCCAGGGGGGCACTATTCAAGAGAGGGCTTTATTTTTTCACTGGCACTTAGAGACTGGGGCACTGTTCAAGAGAGGTTTCTGATCGTGCGAGTACGAAATGTCAGTGGATGAATGATGCTCCTATAGTTCCTCGTGTCTGGATCGACCTGAGCGGGGTTTTTCATTTGTTCTTCTTTTGGTGTTTGTGCATGTGGACATGCGTACTGAAACATGCGCGCATATG